>NC_056750.1:101147217-101484717 GCF_019279795.1 Protopterus annectens | reverse complement strand
TGTATGCGGTCCTCGAGTGCAGGTCTATACATGTAACCAATTCTGAGGAGGCCCATACCTCCCTCAGAACAGGGAATATTTAATCTTGATATACACTGATTTTTCTAAATCATTTGATAAGCAGGAAGCATTTTTCTTGTTTTCCTGTCCAGCTGATCCTTTACCTTTTTATAAGTTAGAAGAGAAAGAGCAAATTGGTTTGTAGCCTGGCCTTTCTTCCTAGATGTCAGAACAGTTTACAGTATTAACTTTAGTCTTCTAAAATATCCCTAATTAAGTTTTATTTGCATCTGTTCATGTATTATTGTTGATGTTTCTTCAATGCCCAAATATGTATACACTCCCTCTTGCTCAGGTTCATTTATACTATATCACATTCCTGTCCCATACTGATATTTACTTGATGCTGCAGCTTTCCTGCTTTAAACAACAAACTACAAGTAGGCCAGAAAACCACAAACTGAAGAAAACCAGGCCAGAAGGCAGGAAATGTGAATACTCCAGTGGTGTAAAAAAAGTGTAAAATTCAGCATTCAGAGTCCATTTATCTGTGGAAAACATGCTTTGTTTAATCAAAACACATAAAATTAGTGCTTTTGTTTCTACCATAAGAAACTTCCTCAGTCAGTTTAAAAGCTATTTGCCATTGTTTCATGGTCACTGTTATGTAATTGACCAATGTAGGGTGTATCTTATGCATTTTTAAGTACTCTTTATCCATGAATGTTGGATACTGTCAAATGCTTTTTTGTAATCTATCCATGCCATACTTAGATTCTTCACCTTTTTACAATTCCCCATTACAACTTCCTTTTACTTGCGTGCTCTCCCTTATTTTTTGAGAACATCTATTTTTAAGTTATTTTGATTTTCTGGTCATCTGGTGGTTATTGATTTCTCCAGTAGTCAATCAGAGCACTCCTATGGCATTTAAAATGATGTCTTCCTCAGGCAAATGAGAGGCGTGTGGTCACTAAAATCTGGTGCTGATACAAAGATGTGCCTCGCACATATTTTCATGATAGTATGATTGTGTGAGTGTGGAGGGTGGTGACAACTGCTTCACAATTACAAGGTAATGCATTAATTTATCAATTTGATGATGCATTAGCTGGGACAGTAAGTGTAATCTTACCCCAGAATTGATTCTTGTAATTCACTTAGTCATGCTATTTGGCTATGTGTATAACAAAAGTTGACTCATTTTAATTGACGATATCTTTACTTATTCAAAATGTTTTTGTAACATAGTGAACTAATTTAATTGTAAATGGATAATGTGAAAAATATGCATTGCAAGATCTTGTGCAGTGTGATTATTTAACTGAATGTACAGGATGTAAATTAAATATGAAAAATAATGAATCTTCAGATAAGATGTGTAGTAACTGTAATAAGTTGAAAGAATTAAAAATTATTATGCAGGGTAAAATTATTGACATAACAACTACTCGTGAATGCAAAAATGGTAAAGCAGTTTGTACTATATTCAATTGTATCAAAACTTGGACTGAGGGCTTAGGTGTTATTTATAACATAACTAATGTGTAAAGTTATAATGTCGCTGATGGCACAACAGAAAAATAAGTCAATAACACTAATTTTGATAGTCATAATGTTGCTGATGGCTTAATAGAAAAAGAAGATAATAATAACACTAACCTACCATTTAAGAAAATGAAAAAAAAAATAGAAATATAAAGAAATAAAACAAAACTTAAAAGAAAGGCAAAAAGTGGTAAAACTTCATTAGCTAGACACTCTTCTTCTTTCAAGCAAAACAATGTTTCCCCTTCACAGAACCCCATTATTATTTCTGATCCATACTTATCTATGTTAAATGAATTGTCAACTTTAACACAAAATGTTTCCCCTAAATTATTGGTTGATGGTAATATTATGGAGTCAAGTCAGGGAAGCACTAATGATGCCCCTGTTGTTGTTTTTTTTAAATAAGGAGTGAGTATTAAAGTTGAAGAGTCCAGCATTAGGAGGTCAAGCAGGTTTGGATTATTTGAAAAACTGCACTGTTATGAACAAAGTTGCTTCTGATGGTGATAGTGAAGTTTATTCTGAATTTAATCTTGATACACTGGTTATTGATGATTCCTTGATCTTGATATATTGGTAATTGGTGATTCTTTAATTACTTGTTTACTTTCTGGTATTCAGTTAGCTGATTTTCTTGGTCTTTCTGATAGAGCACTTAACAGTAAGATAAAAAATAGAACATTCATGTTATATGAAGGTGCTAACAATATAAGATCTATTCCATTAAATTAAATGAAACAATTGGCTTTGAACACTAGTAGGAAATTGGAAACCAGTCCAGTGTGAGGCAAATAATATCCAGTGGAATCATTCCTTCTGTTAAATGGAATGTTTATTTATATACAGAAGTGCATTTGTTCAACAAATGGCTTCAACAATTGTGCATAGTATATAACCTTCATATTATTACTACTTGGGAGGAGTTTATAAATGACTCTAGAATGTTTTCAAAGGATTTATTTTATCTAAGTCAATATGATTCACAATACTTATCAGGGAAAATCAGTGACCTCATCAAGGATTTTTTTTTAGGATATCATTCTGTCAGGATGGTAAAGGATAAAGATCTCATAATATTAAAAGATCAAAACACCTGCAGAAAGGTACCAATGAAGGCTCACATGATAAAATAAGAACCCATTTTTGGAGTCACCAGAGCATTGATAATAAATTTGATGAGTTAAAATTCATTAAATCAAAGGATGATTATGATCTGATAATAATAACAGAAGTGTGGAATTCCACTGCGTTTATAATTCCTGGGTTTAAGAAATTTGAGCATTTACGTGAGACTTTGAGGGGCAGTGGTATACTTATGTTAATTAGAGATAATATACTGCAATCTGAATTAGTTCTTTTTGATGTAAGTAATTAATTTATTGACACAAAATGGCTCAAGCAGAATTTTATGTTACTAAAAGCCTAATATAGATCAAGTAAAACATATGGATTTTTTAGATGTATATGATTCAAGTTTATCACATGATAAATTAACTCTGTTGGTTGACTTTAATTACCCCATTATAGACTGGGAAACATTTAGTACTAAGAATGAATACTCTGGAAAATTTATTACTATGTTTCTATAATATGATTAAATGGATAACTGATAATACAATGAAAAATAACATTCTGGAATTAATACTAACAAATGACAAATTTAATTACTAACATACAAGTAAAGATGCCATTAGGACTGTCCAGTCATAGTTGCATAGGTGTTGAAATTATGATGGTAAAGCATTCTTTTATGTTCAAATTTTTTAATTACTATAACATTAACCACAGCCTTATTAAAAATGGAATTAAAAATACAAACCAAAATACTGAGTCATTAAATATTGGATGTGTTTATATCTTTTAAGTTCAAAATTTATAATTATAATTGTTTGGCCTGAAAAAATAATATGGATAATGCTACTGGTAAGCTTCAAGATAAGGCATCAGGAAGTCCAGATGATATTCCCAATATCCTGTTAAAGGATATAAAATGTAAATGAGTTATTCCTCTTATAAACTTATTTAATTCTTTACTTAGAAGTTGTAATGTTACAAGAAGCTGGATGTTATACGTTTCTCCAGTACATAAAAAAGAAAAACTGGTGATATGAAAAATTACCATCCCATTAGTTTAACATCTGTACTGGGGAAATGTTTTAAAAGCTGCCTTGCTGAACTTATTGCACAATAATAATTTTTGTATCAACGTGGCTTCAGCACTGAAAGATCTATGTTAACTGACTTAATAGACTTTTATGACCATATCATTACAACAAAAGACCATGGAATGTCTGCTGTGGTCATATATTTAGCCTTAGCAAAGGCATATGACACCTCTCCACCTAAAATCTTACATGGTATTCCTCTCAAAGACAACTTAAATCCATCTGAAAGAAAACAAGTTGTAACTGTCTTAAGACATAATTTTGAGCTTTCCTGTATTAGTTGGGGTCCCTTAGGGCTCAATGCTGGATCCTCTATTATTTAATATTGTTCATAGGTGTGTACTAGGCTAATGGCCCTGGAGCCTTTAAAACCTAGCCCATAGAAGTGCCCTGGCATCATGCCACCCAACCTTAGTTCCCAGTGCCTCTGTCGAGTAAAGCAACTGGAGTGATCCCTGGAGTGAACTTTCTATTTCCCATCCACTCATCAAGATTTCTCTTGAAGAGGGCCATTGAAGTGCTCTGTTTGATATGTATGTGAAGTCTATTCCAGAGCACGGGCAGTCTCTGGGTTATGAACCTGTTCCTGCAGCGTATTCTGTTGATTGTGGTAATGAGGATGAGGTCTCTGGAGCATGTGGTGTGGAAGGATTGAAATTTCTTTAGATGTAGCATTTCCAACAGAGGTGGGTCAGACATGGCTTTGTAAGTCATGCAGAGATCACCTCTTAGTAGATGATATGAGACAAAGAATAGCTGGAGTTTTTTGAGTCTGTCCATGTAGGACATGTGTTTAAGGCCTAGGATTCTGTTTGTGAGGTACTTTTGTGGCCTTTCCAGCTGTTGCATGTGTCTAGTGAGGTATATGCCAAATGGGGCATTATACTCGATGATTGTCCTAATGAGGGAAGAGTAGAGAGAGATGATGACTTCTTTCTTCCTGGATGCAAAACCCTTGGCAATGAGATGTGCCACATAGAAGGACTTTCTGACCACAGTGGGAATGTGCTGGTCGAAGGAGAGGCTACTGTCAACCTGTGTCCCCAGATCTCTTTTAATGCCTTCACTGTTCAGTGGGCTCCCATCGGTGTGGTAATTAGTGGGAACTGAGTTTTTCCCAAAGGGGATGACGATGCATTTTTTGGCATTAAGCTTAAGGCCATGGTTTCCACACCAGTCATTGGGCTCAGTGAGGCCTTTCTGTAGATTGTCTACATCACTTGGGGAGTTAATAAGGCTCCCAGCTTGCAGTCATCTACAAACTTGGTCAGCCAGAGTCCCTCCGTGTTGGCCTGGACTTCTGAGAAGTAGATGCTAAACAGGAGAGGACCCAGGACTGATCCTTGTGGGACTCCACTTGTGATTGGTCGGCAGTCTGACTTGGAGTCCATTAATTTCACAATGTGTGTTCTATCTGTGAGACAATTTGCAACCCACCTAGTGATATAAGGGTTTATGCCTAGTTTGTTGAGTTTATTAATAATTCCTGAGTGGGGAATGGTATCAAAGGCTTTGGCCAGATTGAACCAGACTGTATGAGCTGCCTTGCCTCTTCCACATCTCTGGTGACTGACTCAAAGAAGTCAGCCAAGTTGAGCAGGCATGATCTACCTTTCACAAAACCAAGTTGCATTAGATCTAGAGTTGGATAGTCCCTATATCCTTGTTAATTAGGTCCATGATGATGCGCTGCATAGGATTACATATCAGACTCATCATGCTAATGCAACAATAATTCCCAGGGTCTGTAGTTGTTCCACCTTTATGGAGAGGGATGACTGTAGCAGTGCACAATTTGATAGGGACAAAGCCTGATGTGAGGCTGTGATTGAACAGGGCACACATGTGAGGTGCCAGTTCACTTTGTAGTTCATGAAGAACACACCCATGGATCTTGTCAGGTCCCATATAAGCTATATTCGTGGCCTTGAACAATGCAGCTTTAACCAGTGCTGCAGTAATGCTGGGTGCCTGGAATTCCTCCAGTATTGTGATTGGTTCTATTTTTGCATCTTTTCCAGCAATAAATCATGGATAGATAAATGAACAAATGTGCTGATGACTGCAAGCTAGGACTCTTTCTTCACCTAAAGATTATGCAAATATAAATACTTAGATTTACTTTTATTCATTATTTATTAATTTATTGACAATTGATTTCTGGGAAAGTCCATCTGGGAAGGTAACCATATTTATTGGAGGCCAGGGGTAAAAAGTTCCAAATTATTAGAAAAACACTTTAAGAACAATAATGTCTCAGGCTTCACAGATAATAAAGATACGCCTAAGGTTTAAATAATTATACTAGATTAGACATAATGATGATGGTTAAAATAGATACAAGTTACATGACATTATATTTTAGCCAGTTTAGAGAAATTAAAGGTAAATTAGCAGAATATGAACAGGAATTGCAATGTGAAGTGAGGGAAAGTTGTGACATATACATATATATATATATATATAGAGAGAGAGAGAGAGAGAGAGATTCAGGAGAGAGAAAATGATTGAAGTTAGGAAGTAAGTAAAAAAGGAGTATAAAGGTATAGAATGGTACTTGTTTATATATAAGGATATAGGTTATCCTGGCTTTGAGCAAGAACAAAGGCAGAATATAATTAGGAAGTCTTTAAGTGTGGTTTTAAAGGCCTACAGGGAGGGAGGGTATTGATCTGATGGATATAGGTAAGGAGTTCTAGGTCTTGGCAACATGGTAGGGTAGAGGCCATGTCTAGCAGATTTGATAAGTTTGTGGACAGACAGATTTTTTTTTTCAATGAATTGTAATGACTGAGTAGGAACAAAGCTGTGTAAAATGATTTTTAGTGCCAGACAAGCAGATGGATGCTGGATACCTTTATAGGTGGTAAGAAGATCTATATATGTTAGTTGAATGGGGTAACTCTAACTAACTTAGGGTTTTTATTGCTTAATGCTATACAGTGGTGAGTTTTAAAAGGGGGTTGTTGAAAATATTGCCACTTTGTTATAGCATTGTTCAAGTTTTGGTTTTTGTGATGCCTGGAGGTTAGTAAGGATGTGAGTATCACAGTGAGCATCATAAAGTGGTGAGGGGAGGAGATAAGTAGTGGTAAGTCTAGTTTTAGTTGCACTGGTAAAAAAGATTTGGGATCTATAAATCATCTCTATTTTTTATTCAGTTCTGTAAATATAGGTCAGATTTAAGATTATCATAGGTTTATAGATATATATGCTAGGCTAATTACAGCCTAGCATATTAGTCAGCCGCAGCAATACCCAATTGTGTCTCTATTTATCATGGGGTTTTATTAAGAGGTGATATGTTAGGGTGGGTGGAAATTGGTGGTAGGGTAGGAGACCAAAGTGAAGTTGAGTATAGCAGGCTTCCCACCCTCAGGTCAGTTATTACAGGGAGAAATCAGTTTATAGCCAGTACAGAGTAATTAACGTGGAGGGGCAAAGTAGAAAAGGTGTTCTTATATTTACTGAATGCAGACACCAAGAAGCTAGGGAGACTATGTAACTGGCATATGCAGTGTAATCTATTGTTCAAGAAAAAGAACAGTAGCCAACTAAGTGGTTCTTAGAGTTCATGGACAGGGCAGACATGTATTTGACTAAAGCTAATACTTAGGAAGGTTCTTCATGTTAGAATTGCTTGCATTGCACCATGGCAGTATTCTCCATGAAAACCTACCCAGTGGTAAGCTTTGTATCAGAGATCCTGCAGTTTTGGTGTCAGAGGTGGATGTAGTTACCATAGGTTCTGAAAGAAAGAGAAGAGAAAAACTCTAATAAATTGAAATATTATATGGAGGCAATAAAGTTAATACTTATTCCTAGACAAGAGGACCATGGTGAGTTAGAGTAAGAGAATATGGGGTAAGAGTAGAGGGAAGATAAGAAAGTTTATGAATGTACAGTCTACAGAATATATGATAGAAATATGTACCTGGGTTAATAATATTGGTACACATTTTAGTATGGAAAATGCAAAATTATGTACTTTGGTAGAAATATTAAAAGCGATCCAGTTGTGTTACATAATAAAAAATACATCTATGATGGTTGACTATATAGACTTGGGGATATTGATTTAATCAAATTTAACATCAATTAAGCATGTTAATGCAACTGCAGCAAAGGCTATGATGCAATTAAGTTTATTGCCAAAAAAATTATTTTAGAGATGAAAGGTACAGAGTTAAACTATACAGACTGTTTATTAGACTATTTCTTGAATACAACGCTATTTTTTGTATTTTCTAATAAAGGTCACCTTGCAAAACTTGAATGTGTGCAAAGTAAGCTCGCTGAAAGAGTTAAATCACTGAATGACCAGATGTATGAAGAGAGATGTACTAACTTAAAATGTATTTTCTATACATGATAGATATCTTAGAGGGAAGTTTATATCTGGCCGTAAGATATTTTGAAATAAAATGTTATAAGCAATCTTTGATATCAACATTAATGATAAAAAGTTCTAAACACAATAATTGTGTGTTTAAAATAAAATCTTATGGTAATTAACTGAGAGTGAAGTATATTACTCAGATACTTCCTAGATTATGGAATAAACTCCCTCTAGATATAAGAAAATTTGAATCTCTTCTCATTTTCAAAATAAGTTAGATAATTGGTTTGGTTTTGGTTTAAATGTGCATAATCCCAAGTTAACTAAAACAGCATTCTTGGATAGCCATTTGGCTTTAATTCTGTATAATAACTTATGAACCTATGAGCTTATAACCAGCATAAGAGAGTTGTAATGATGACAAACACAATATTTACACAACAAATAGGGGCACAAAAGGCTCAGAAACAGCCATGCCTGTATGTCACATTGTTTGCATGACACTTGGCATCAAGTGGAAAAGACTACTACAACATCCTGTTCTCAGTAAACAATTAAACAATAATTATCTATATGCTAATACTTGTCCATCAGCTGTGCAAACGCCAGTAAATAATTTTAGCAGATTGAAAGTAATGTTAGTGGCTTCTGTTACTAGTGTATGTTTTTTTTTTTTTTTTTTGGTTTCTTGCAGTCAAAATATGAGGAGTTCATTGTACTGCAGTCTATCTAGATCTTAGTATAAATAATTCTGGCACTAACACACATGACTCTTCTAAGCGTGCTCCAATGAACTGCTACAATTGCAAACATACTTGCAGAGTATTAATGAGTGCAGTGTATACGTTTTGCATGTACTGCTTGTAGATAACCTGCACACTGTACACACATCACAAAGACTCATCAATGATCCTCAAAATAAATAAAGAAAGAAAGAAAGAAATGCAAAACTTTCAGACAATGATCCTGAGATAAACAGTCAGGACCACATTGATGCCATGCCACTGTTCAGCATCTCTATCACCCATCACTGTTCGGCATGTCTGACTATCATCCATCACTTAACTTCTCAATACACCTTAACTTCTTAAGGTCTTGGCCATTGGAAGTTCAAAGTTCAAAGTTTTGAAACTTTGAGTTTCTGAAGTATGTATATATATATATATATATATGGGACCCTATCAGATCGTCGAAATTTCAATTCACCTAACTGTCATTTCGTCAAAACTTCATTACATCGACAAGCATTTTATGCCCCCCACCCCCCCTAACTATATATATCAACTCCAGGGTCGCACAACATTGGGGACGGGGGCAAATGCTTGTCGATGTAATGAAGTTTCGACGAAATGACAGTTAGGTGAATTGAAATTTCGACGATCTGATAGGGACCCATATATATATATATATATATATATATATATACACACACACACACACACACACACACACACACACACACACACACACACACACACACACACATATATGACATTTGCAACACAAAAATTAATATGAATTATGTGATACATGAGTTCTTGCTATAGAATGTTGTGAGTCATGATCAACACATTGCTGTATTGTCTGTCAGACCACATTACCCATTCTCCCAAACATATGTCATGTAAAGTACAGCTATGTGTTATCTGACGCTTGTTAATAAATATTAACCAGAAGGACTGGAGTTTCCAATAAGCTTCTAAGCCCCCCAAGACCTGCAAAGCAGAAATGCAACCAACCTCCACCTCCAACACAACCCAAATGATACATAGCCCACAGACTCAGTGTGCCAATAAACCACAGCCCATAAGGCAAAACAACGTACCCAACACACTAGTCATAGGTGACTCTATATTTAGCCACACTGATGCCCCACTCACCAGGATAAACAAGGAGAAGGTTACTGTCAGCTGCCTATCAGATGCCAGGATCCGCCACATAACCTATGCATTCAGGTCACTCCACCGCAAGTACAAATATGACTTTGTCATTGTCCATGTTGGTGTGAACAACCTGAGACATACATCCCTGGACTACATGAAAAGAGAAGTGGAAGAGCTCTCCAGTCTTGTAGCCCAGGCAGGTATGACCCTAGCCCTGAGTAGCATCCTGCCATTGCCCAGAATGATACCGCAGTACAAGGACAAAATGATTGACTTCAACAATTAGGTAAGCATCTGGTGTCCTTCTAAGGGGATCCAGTATTTGTCTGCCTGGGAGGACATGGTTGAGAGACCACAATGCTTTGCCAGAGATGGCCTACACCTGTTGCCCCTGGGATTACGGATACTGGCAATGCCCCTATAGTGCCTTTTTAGGCAAAGTTCAAATGACAAATTCACCACCATAACAGGAACAGGCAAGCAAAAGCTGAGGGTAATGCTACTCAGTGCTAGAAGTCTAAATTTGAAAATGCACTCACTCAAAGCACTCCTTAAAATGGAGAACATCGATATCTGTGCAGTGCCTGAGACCTGGTTCAAGGCTCTAGAGAGCACCCCTGCATTAACAGGCTATAACTCATACCACACTTTTCAGCCATCTAACCTGGACCAGAACACCAAAGGCAGAGGTGTGTCCATATTCATTAAGGATATCCACACCTCCAGGCTAGTTGCGCAGCATAATGCATCCAAAGTTATCCAAGTGCAACTAACTCTGGGCAAAACTGCAATCAAATTGTAGCTTGCTACAGATCCCCCATCATATTGCAGGATTCCCACTCCTGTTTTCTTGATATACTGGGAAATATTAGGGTTCAGCCAAACACCCTAATAATGTGTGACTTCAACTACTCCACCATTAACTGGGAAAACTACTCATGTACCAACACCTTCACTCAACACTTTCTGGAGGATTCATAAATTCCAATGCCCTGGATCAACTTATCCACGCTTCCACCAGGGGCAATAATATTCTAGACCTAGTCATTACCAACATGAGTGACTGGTGTTCCACAACTGAAGTCAACTCCTCGTTGGTCAGATCCGACCATAACATAATCACCCTAGATATCCACATCCCGTCCCCACCCACCATTAAGGAAACCATGGTAAAACATTTCTTCAAAGCTAACTTCATGCTTCTTATGACAGAAGTGGTGAACATCATGACACCCATGCAGATGGACATACAGTTACAACTGCTGAATCCTACACAAATGCACTCTATAAGCATTTACATGACTGCATGGAACATGCTATCTCAAACAGAACTGAGAACTTATCCTCCAAAAAAAAGAAGCCAATCTGGTGGTCCCCTGCCATAAACAAACTCTACAACAGATGGAAGAAACTGTTGCAAAAGAGAGTAAAATCCCATGAGTGGAGGAGCTCCCTGGTCAGACTCAGTAAGAATCTGAGATCCCTTATAAGATCCTCCAAAGCTAGCTATGAAAACAAAATTGCCACTGATTCTAAGGGTAACCACAAAGCATTCTATAGCTAGGTCAAGAATCTCAATGGCAAAACCCAGATCTGCTCTGACTTACAGCACAACGGCACATAAATTACAGAACCAACTGATATTGCCAACATCCTGGCAGATAGGTTCAGTGCTATCTTTACCCCCCCCCCCACCCCTTACAGGAAGAATGCAGAGTCCCTGTAATCACATCTATGCAGGTGAAAGCTGCACTGTCTAAAACCAAAAACACAGCATCTATGGGACCGGACAACATCCTAGGCTGTGTTTTACACAAACTTCAGAATGAACTGGCTCCCCACTTAAGCACCATGTTCAATCATAGTCTCACGTCAGGCTTTGTGCTCACTGAATGGTGCACAGCAACAGTTATCCCATTCCACAAAGGGGGAGTCACCACTGATCCTGGGAACTTTTGCCCTATTAGCCTGACGAGCCTGGTCTGTAAGGCCATGGAACATATCATCATGGAACTCATAAACAAAGACATTGGTAACCTCCAAACTCTGGACCCCACCCAGTTCAGGTTTGTGAAAGACAGATCATGCCTTCTGAACCTGATCGACTTTTTTGAGGCAGTCACCAAAGCTGCAGATGAGGGTAAGGTGGTTCACACAGCCTATTTTGACCTTGACAAGGCTTTAGACACCATCTCCCATTCTGGAATTATAGCTAAACTCACTAAACTAGGTATAAATCCCTATGTCACAAGATGGGTTGCCAACTGGCTCACTGACAGAATACACATTGTAAAAGTTGCAGACTCCAACTCTGACTTCAAACTAGTGACAAGTGGAGTACCACAAGGTTCAGTCCTGGGACCTCTCCTGTTTGGTATCTACTTCTCTGAAGTACAGGCTAACACAGAAGGCCTCTGGCTAATGAAGTTCACAGATAACTGCAAACTAGTCCTCAAATGATGTGGACTTCCTACAGAAGGGCCTCACTGAGACAGATGCCTGGTGTCAGAGGCATGGCCTCAAGCTCAATGCCAAAAAGTGCATTGTCATCCCCTTTGGTAAAACTCTGTACCCATGAACTACCACATAAACGGCAGTCTACTTAATGCCGAATGTGTGATAAGAGACCTTGGGACCCAGGTAGACAGTAGTCTCTCCTTTGATAATCACTTTGCCACAGTAGTCAGGAAATCCTTCTATGTGGCAAACTTATCGCAAAAGGGTTCTCATCCAGGAAAAAAGAGGTCATTGGCACTCATTAGACCCATTATACAGTACAATGCCCCTTTTGGAATGTACCTCACAAGACATCTGCAGCAGCTGGAAAGGCCACAGAAGTACCTCACAAAGAGGATTACTGGCCTCAAACAGATGCCCTACACTGACTGTCTCAAAAAAATCCAGCTTTACTCCATAGCATATCGCCTACTCCGAGGTGATATCTGCCTAAGATATAAAGCTATGTCAAACCCAGAGATGTTGGACATGCTGCACCTAAAGAAATCCCAATCCCTCCAAGCTACATGCTCTAGGGACCTAAACCTTGTCACCACAATAAACAGGACATGCTGGAGGGATAGATTCCTGTCCCAGAGACTTCCTATACTCTGGAACAAGCTACCCATCTATGTCAAGCAAAGTTCCTCATTAGCACTCTTCAAGAAAAACCTTGATGAGTGGATGGGATATAGGAAATACACCCCAGGGATCACTTCTGTGGCTCTGCTTGACAGAGCTTGGGTGGTGTAAGCCAGGGAACCTTGTTGGATAGGCTTACTTAGACCCTTGGGCCGATAGCCTAGTACCTACCTATCAACCTATAAGATGTATACATGTCCATTTAGAGGTAACATTTACATGGGAAGAGGACTTCCCAATTCTTTTACTCTTTTTTAGGCCAAACATATGCCTTGCAACACAATGATAGGAAGCCAATCTGGTGGTCTCCAGCCATTAATAAACTCTACAACAGAAGGAAGAAACTGTTGCAGAAAAAGGTGAAGTCCTAAGACTGGAAAAACTCCTTATTAGCCTCAACAAAACGTTGAGATCCCTCATCAAATCCTCTAAAGCCAACTATAAAGGCAGAATCATGGCAGACACTAAAAACAATCACAAAGCCTTCTATAGTTATATCAAGAACCTCCATGGCAATACCCAGATTTCCTCTGAGTTACTGCACAATGGTACCTCCTATACTGAGCCAACAGATATTGCTAACAAACTGGCCGACAGATTCAGTGCCAACTTTACCCCTCTCTTCCCCCCTAAATGACCAATTACAATACTGGAAGAATGCCAGGCACCCAGCATTACTGCAGCACAGGTTAAAACTGAATGTCCAAGGCCAAGAATACACCTTCCATGGGACCCAATAATATCCCTGGCTGTGTTCTACATGAACTACAAAGCAAACTTGCACCACATCTGTGTGCCCTGTTCAGTTACAGCCTCACCTCAAGCTTTGTTCCTAACAAATGGCACACTGCTACAGTCATCCCACTCCATAAAGGGGGGCCTGGGAATTATTGCCCCATTAACCTGACAAGTTTGATATGTAAAGCTATGGAGTGCATCATCATGGACCTAATTAACAAAAATATAGGAAATCTCCAAACACTGGACCCCACACAGTTTGGCTTTGTGAAAGGGAGATCATGCCTGCTCAACCTGGTTGACTTCTTTGAGTCAGTCACAAGGGCTGTAGATGAAGGTAAGGCAGTTCATACAGTCTACCTCGATCTGGCCAAGGCTTTGATACCATTCCTTACTCAGGTATTATTGATAAACTCAGTAAATCATGCGATATAGGAACACTCCGGCTGGCGTTTCTCAATTCTATTCAGCAATGAAACTCAGTATAGAATACAAAATCCAACGACTGTAGAGAGTAAGACAGGAACGTTCCTGTTTTACTCTCTACAGTCGTTGGATTTTGTATTCTATACTGAGTTTCATTGCTGAATAGAATTGAGAAACGCCAGCCGGAGCGTTCCTATATCGCATGATTTACTGATTCTTATTCTTTTAATAGGAACGCTGCTCTTTCCGTGGAATACTTTTGATATTTTGTATTATTGATAAACTCACCAAACTAGGCATCAATCCCTATATCACTAGGTGCATTGCAAATTGGCTCACAGATAGAATGCACAGTGTGAAAGTAGCAAACTCCAAGTCAGACTGCTGACCAGTCATGAGTAGAGTCCCCCAGGGATCAGTCTGGGGTCCTCTCCTGTTTGGCATCTACTTTTTAGAAGTCCAGGCCAACCCAAAGTGACTCTGGCAGACCAAGTTCACAGATGACTGCAAGCTGGGAGCCATTATTAACTCTCCAAGTGATGCAGACATCCAACAAAATGGTGTCAAAACCATGGCCTTAAGCTTAACGCCAAAAAATGTGTTGTCATCCCCTTTGGTAAAAACTCATTTCCCACTAATTACCACATTGATGGGAGCCCACTGAATACTGAAGGTGTTATAAGAGGTCTGGGGACACAGGTTGACCGCAACCTCTCTTTCGACCACCACATTGCCATTGTGGTCAGAAAGTTCATCTATGTGGCACATCTCATTACCAAGGGTTTTGCATCCAGGAAGAAAGAGGTCATTGTCTCTCTCTCTAATCTTCCCTCATTAGACTAATCATTGAGTATAATGCCTCATTTGGCATGTACCTCACTAGACACCTGCAACAGCTGGAGAGGCCACAGAAGTACCTCATGAAGAAGATCCTAGGCATTAAACACATGTCCTACATGAACAGACTCGAAAGACTCCAGCTATTCTCTGTCTCATATCACCTACTTAGAGGCGATCTCTGCTTGACTTACAAAGCCATGTCTGACCCAACTCTGTTAGAAATGCTACATCTAAAGAAATCCCAGTCCCTCCAAACCACACGCTCCAGAGACCTCAATCTCATTACCACAATCAACAGAACATGCTGGAGGGAAAGGTTTCTCACCCAGAGACTGCCCATGCTCTGGAAAAGACTTCCCATACATGTCAAGCAGAGCACCTCACTGTGCCTCTTCAAGAGAAATCTTGATGAGTGGGTGGGTAAAAGAAAGTTCACCACGGGGATCACTCCAGTGCCTCTACATGATAGAAAACTGGGAACTAACATCAGGTGGCACAATGCCAGGGCAAGTCTGTGGGCTAGGCTTGTAAAGGCTCCAGAGCCATTAGCCTAGTACACACCTATGAACCTATGATAGGTCATCCCTTCAAATGTGTGCTTTCTGAGAAATGTAGTAAAACGTATTTTGTGTCATGAATGGTTAATACACAGTTCTATAGATTATGGACTTAGACAGGGGTTTGAATCCAGCAAATACTAACAAGAAGAGTTTGCTCATCCAACATGTGTACATTTCCATTTAGTGGTAAACTTTGCACAGGGAGAGAGATAGTGCCTCCCCCCAGCTGTTGTACTTTCTTTTAGGTCATACATATGCCTTGCAACACAATGATGTCATCCCTTTAAATTTGTGTTATTTGTCACTTGCTGCTAGAATTTTCCTGTGCAGTGAATAGCTAATATATAGTTCTGTAGATCATGGACATAGATAACCAGGGCTCAGATCTGATAATGTATAAATAATGTATGTGTGTAAGAGAATACTGGCAGGACTGGCTTACTCAACAGATGGTGGTATGGAAGACAAAAGCTTGTGTTAACACTTCATGGCTGATGGATTTTGAGCCCTAAAACTACATTATAGAGAAGTCATAATTATTTAGCACAATGCCTTAATCATCCCTTCATGTGTGTGTGCTTTCTGGAACCTCTACTATGACTTCTCCTGTGGCATGAGCAGTTAATATACTTCAATAGGTAGGTGTTCAAACCCAGCAATGTCTAACTATACTGGATATATAATAAGTAATTGAAAATAGGTTCTAATGGTTTAATCAATAGATGTGATGTGGATAAGTCAACATAGCAGTAACACTTACATGGCAACAGGATTTTGATCTCTCAAACACATTTTAGATGAGTCATATGGATTCAAATACATCAATGAAGTCATTCCTTCAAGTGTATGCTTTGTGACACCTCTATTAATGAGTTATTCTGTGGCATCAACAGTTAGCACATGATGCCGATACGCTTCTGCTACATTAAGTAGAGAAGTCATTTTAGATTTATTTTTCTGATGTTTCAAAACTTTCACTACATTTGGGTCTTTTGAGGTCAGTAGATCACCAAATGCTTAAAAATCTGAATGGTGATTAATCGACCCTATGTAAGTGAAAGCTTACAATGTCAAAGTGTCAAAACAGCAATTTTTTTTTCCAAGGGAAAAAAAAATTGCTGTTCCAACAAAAAAAATAAATAAATAAAAAACAATTTCAAACGTTACATTAAGTGGGGGGCTTTGCCCCCTACACTCCCTGATGTGGGGGGGTGCCCCCCACCTGCCCTACTTAAATATACCAACTCTGAGACCGCACTACAGTGCCAAAAAAGGCAAAGTACCGAAGCCGCTTTGATATTTTGCATTTTCAGCCTTTTATGTATGACCGAGTTACATTTGAAAGAATGCGTCTTCGGTCTTGTAATATAGACCCGATATGTGTGGAGTCCCACAATTGTAGATCTATACATATAATTAATTTCAAGGAGGCCCATCCCTCCTTCGGAATGGGGAATATATAATCATGGTATATTGGATGGATTGGGTGGATTTGTGGGCCAGTACATCACTCCAAAACTGTAAGTTAGGACTCTCAAGTGTGTGATCAGTGCCATGGATTTTCAGCCCTCAAACTATATTTTAGTAGAGCCATAATAATTTCAATACACTGTTGATGTAATCCTTCAAGTGTGCGCTTTGTGACACATCAGATATGATCATTTGTATGCATTATAGGTGTTCAAGTCTTGCAAGGTGCAAGCAATTACTGAGTATGAGAAAGCTAGAAGGCAAGTTTGGCTTCTCTAAGAGAATTGATGTTTACAGATTCATTTAGCAGAAATATTTACAGTTGGAGAGAGAAAGGTCAACGTTTGTATTCCCTTTCATGGGACCCAAATGCATTCTAACACAATGCTCATGTTATCCCTCTGAGTGTGTTTGCTTTTTCTTACAATTGGGATATGATTTATTGTGTGGCATTATCAGTTAATGCACAGGTCAGGAGGATCTTGCTGTACATTGCATATATTCACATGCAGTGGTGTATGCATTTATTATTTTGTCCACAATTTAATGGTAACAGGCAAGAATGGCTTATTCAACATATCTTGTTGTGTGAGATGTTACATAGTGGTCACAGTCATAGGACCTGTGTTATGATATTTGTAAAGGTTTTTGTATAGGTGGTTGATGTTCATCCAGTCAGCACTGTACTTCCTTATGAGCATACCCATTATAATGATGTAGGTATTGCACATACCTCTCAACTGTCCATATTTTCGCAGAAAGTCCAGATTTTTGCCTTATATTTTTGGTTTATTTCTCATAAAATTTGTGGTTTGCTGGTAAATCAGTGGGATAATCTGAGGATTGTAGTCAATGACATACGTTTGAGTTTCAGACTTCAAATCCTTTAGAAAATGTATATTAACAAAAAACATTTTACTCTAGAACCTTTCTAAGTTTATAAGAGCAGTATTTAAAATATATCCCTATTTATGGGCCTTTGTCCTCACATTTATGTCAGACTTTATCCAGATTTCTTGCACTAAGAGATTGAGTGGTATGGTATTGCATCTTCAGTTGCATGAAGTTTAGCACACAGCAACATAACTAATCAAAGCCATTGTTTGTACTGAGGCAAAGACTGTTTAGAATACTGTCCTTGCTACTCGCTGAAATCGGGGAGCCACTGCAACGCACCAAGCGTGTCGGGGGGGGGGGAAGATCTCGGGGGGGGGGGTGGTGTGGATTGCGGGTTTTCATAGCGCTTACTCGGATTTATGTGGTTTGCTACAGGGGAAAATACATAAACAACTTTTTTTTTATTCTAATAAAT
This sequence comes from Protopterus annectens, assembly GCF_019279795.1. Classification (NCBI taxonomy): domain Eukaryota; kingdom Metazoa; phylum Chordata; order Ceratodontiformes; family Protopteridae; genus Protopterus; species Protopterus annectens. The sequence goes on along the minus strand of NC_056750.1, from coordinate 101,466,295 downwards.
ATATAGTAACACAACCTTTTATTATAGCAATTTTCTAAGTTTATAAGATGACTATTTCAGCTGATTTGGCGTAGTGGTATGTTGCTCTTACTGTTTTGCACAGGGCATCATTTTTTTTTCATAAGCAACTGATTTGGCGTTAGTGGGTGTTGCTTCTACTGTTTTGCACAGGGACCTTGGTAGTAAACAGCTTTCAGATTATACAAGCAATGTTTAATGTGTCCGCTGAGAGCTGCAGGGAAAAAAAAGTTAGTTGCTGATTATGCTAAGTCAGCTCATTGCTAAGCACAACAGGTTAGCGTACTTGCTTTTGATGGAGAAGGTTGTTTAAGGGGTAAATGCTGCCATACTCGATGAAACCATGAAATAAAGGTGATTAACCTCTTCATTACAGATTTATTTAACGTGGAATTATTTAGATTACTTTTTACTACTTCAGAGATTGTGCATATTTACTGATAATGGTGGACTGTTATTTACTGATAATAGTGGAATGTAGAAGTTTGAGTAGACTTTTATGATGGAAATGTTGTCACTGGTGCATGCATATTGTTTACTGGAAAAATGTTCAAAGCAATAGGAAGGTGTATCAAAGAGCACATGTATGTTTGTTTAGCAGATGTCTTAGTGTTTGTGCTGTAAAATGCAAAATAAAACTTTCAAATGAAGTTCAAATCATCATAGAAGTAAATCAGTATGCACATTAGTGTTTATGGTAAATGGTGGCAAACTTAGGCAGCCCCAGCTGAACCAACCCTCCCAACTGTCCAGATTTTCAAAGAATGAATAGATTTTTGCTTCTTATTTTTGGTTTGTTCCTCATAAAATTTGTGGTTTTCTGGCAAATCATTTAGGAATTAAGTCAGTAAATAATGACACACTGAGTTTCAGACTTCATAACCTTCAGAAAAATGCATGCTAAAGTAAGACCTGTTATATCAACTGTCTCAGTTTATACAAGAGCAATTTTTTGTACTGTTTATATGTTCCCTCAATATATTTGGCCTTGTCCAGATTTATTGCATTAACAGGTTGAGAAGTACATGCAAATAAATTGCTTTATAGAATTAGGCATAGCCAAATCTTTCAACTGTCCTAGCAATTTTGGAAGAAAACATGGAGGGTTTATAATTAAGAAATAACTGTAATAATCGGAGATTACTTTTATTTCAGAAATGCATGTAGATTCTTTTATTTTGTCAGCTGCTCAAGTTAGCAGTACTAATATTAAAGTATCCCTTCTTTGACAGGTTCCCAGCTGTATTGTGTTGCTGTTTTATATTTTTACATCACATTTTTGGTCCATTTTTCATAAAACTGTGTTTTTTTGGCAAATTAGTCACAAATCATTAAAGACTGAAGTTAGAAAATAATGACAGACATTTGAGTTTCAGATTTCATACCCTTCAGAAAATTCATACTAATGCAAGACCTCTATTATCTTTCTAAGTTTATAAGAGCAATATTTTAAAAATTGTCCTTATTTTTGGGCCTTTGTCCCATTTCTTTGTATGGCTTTGTCCGGATTTCTTGCTCTGAGGTTGAGAGGTATGACAAATATGTCAGGGCCATCACAAGTCAGCCAGAGACATTTCAAACTGTGACATACTTGTTGCACCCCACTCCCCCATGTAGTGACTCTGGATGTGTCGAAGCAAAGCAAGGAGTAGTTATGTAGTGTAAATGTGCAGAGTATCCCCCCCATCCAAGGTAGACACAAGTACTAGAGTGGCTTTTCATCTGTCCTTGATTTTTACAGAATGGTCTGGTTTCTGTCATATGTTTTTGTACTGTTGATTTATGCTTATTACTCAAAGTGCCTGTTGCTCTGTGTTTAAGTAGCAATACTTTAATGACCATTAGGTAAGCTTGGCTGAGATTGCAAGATGCAAGTAAGCTTTAATAAGCATACTGTTAAAGAATTGCCAGCATTGAAAGCCTTTCTCTTACCATGTAGAGAATACTTAACTAAATAATGTATAAGCATGGGGTATTGAAATGCATACGCCAGTATTTGTAATAAAGGACAAGATTACATTATTTTAAGAGTCTCATTACACTTGGAGACTTCCAGTCATCTCTTCAGTCTTTACCCATAAACAGAATGCCAGTCATGTGGTCCATAACTTGTACAGTATTCCTTTTAGTGTGGTCCATAACCTGTACAGTAATCCTTTTAAGCAATGTATCTTGAGCTTATTTCTTGTTTGCTTTTCATTTTTTACTTTGATCATGTTTTCCCCATGAAACAAGTAGATGTCAGGCAGCAGGTCTTTTTTTGGATAAGGAACATTTTTACAAGTGGAGGCATCAGAGATTTTTACTTTCAGTATGTTACTTGGTACTTTAATAAAGCTAAATATAAATTATAATTAGAACTGCAGTGCAAGAAGTGGTTTGAGTTGAGTGCTGCTTGTTTTTCTTATACTTGATTTTGACTGGCATTCCATTAATGTATTTAAAAAAAGTAATTTATTTTTTCATGCCTCACAACCTTTTTTGTTTCCATCAAGATATTAAGCTGTCATGCAGCCAATGCATTGAAATATTTTTATTCTTCTACACTTCATTTTGTCTTGATTGGACTCTCATAATGACGGTTTGGCACCCAGGGCAGTATATTTAGTTTTTGTGGTTTTGAGCATAGCTCCTCCCCATTGACACCACCCATTCAGCTGTCTCCTGCAGCCCCCCTTTGATTTGAAGTCACCAGCCACCACTGTTTAGAATTTGCTTCCAGCATCATGGGTCTGGTGATGGCTGCACAAAGTAGTTAGTGGCCGAAGCACAGAGGATACCAACTGCTATAGACCTGTTACAGACACCTCCTGTATGCAAACACTAGCACACCACAGTTCACTTACAACCTGATGGTAATGTTGCAACTGTTTGTTAGATATGATGTTTTGTACAATGTGCGATTCAGTAGACATTTTTCTTCCAATATGGTAGCAAAAATCCTTCAGAAGTGTACTTTGTCATAGTGTATTAACTGTGTAGGAGTGCAAGCAGCAGGCAATACAGATATAAAATGATGCTAACTCAGGTACAAATCTTTTCCCTCTAATCTCATAAAATAAATTAAAACAGTGCATGGGAGCAGATGGCTTTACATAATAATGACATCAAGCACACTTGTGTTGTAATTATTTCTCTTAGGTGGAAATTCACAGAAGTGGTCTTGTTATCAGACTTTTAATCATGTCTATATTGCAAACATTGAGACACACACACACACACACACACACACACACACACACACACACACACACACCAGATGTTATGGACTGCCTCCACGTGACTTGTGTCTGCAAAGATTTCCATTTTAGTACAGTTTTCCTGATATGTCCCACATCTCCTTCGTACATACACAACTTGTGATATTTTTCAAATATGTAATAATATTTAGTGCGGCATAATTTTCTATTATTTTAATTATTTTAATTTCTATAATTTTCCGACATATTTTATGTACAACATGTATCATATCATTGTGGATTTCACTGCATAATGATTTGGACGAATTCTCTGTCTCACTTCCTAGATCACAACATGCATGTTACTGCCACAACTATTATTGTATCCACTATCAGTACTTGTATGGTCAGTATGATCAGGTGTTCCTTAATTTTCTCTACTTGACTACAAATCTATGTAAGGGCTTTTCCATTATTCCTGCATTGGTACACTGATACATATCAGCCATGGGAAGTTGTAAACTTTTGTTACTTGCACATCTTTTCAAATAGCACATTTTTTTCTTCTGAACATTTACTGCCTGTGTTTTCTTTCTTTTTTTACTCAAATGATTTTCATTTTAATGAAATAACACAATAATTTAATACATTCATAACATTCAATAACTATTTACAGTAATTACATTCAGCCTGACAAAAAGGATTCAGATAAAAACATTTGTAGTTAAATAATAAGTTAATATATAAACTATAATAGGAAGAGTTTGGTTCCATCTGCAGGGTATCAATCAAATTCAGAACTTTCCTCCATGTACGATTAACCGATGACTTAGGAAAAGTTCTTAACTCTTTAGTTCTTTACTCCATTAGTATGCATTTCTTCAGTGATGATAGGAATTCCTCCATTGTGGGTGCTACATTAGAGTTCCATCTTCTAGTTATACATTTTCTGGCTATTGCTAACATTGTCCACAACAAATGCAGGTCATCTTTCTTCATATTATTACTATTAACAACATTCAATAAAATTAGGGACTTTGTCAAAACAAATATATCAGTATAGATAGCTTGAAGAAATTTGTTAATCTCATTCCAATATGGTTTAATATTAGTACAGTCATAAAAAAATATGAGACCAGTCAGCATTAGTGGACAGATGACATCTCCAACATAACTTCTGCTTGAAGGGTTCATTTTTGAGTGTTTTTCAGGTGTCAAAAAGGATCTGTGTAGAAATTTCCAATGAAAGATCCTCCATAATTGTGAGTGTTTTCTTTCTTAGTGTACATGACAATGCCAGTGAAGCTCCTACATGTCCATTACTGCACTTAATGCAGTGTACGACTGCATCAACCTTCCTTGTACACTTGTTTTGTTAGGTTCTCCTTGTTCTTATGTATTCCTAGTGACCTATTTGCTTTTGCACCATGCTCACACACTTTCATAAAGATCTCAGGTTTGTCTACACTCCTTTGTTTTAGTCATATACACAAGCCCTGCCTTATCTCAAAGAGGCCATGAGCCTGTATCATGGGCTGCCCAATGTGAAATGTAGCTCGGATTCTTACAATATTCTATTAGCAGTGTTGCTTGTAGTGCAAATGGCAATGATCGTTTTAGTGACGTGCATGCAGCATTAATCCCTGGCATGTTTTATTGTGGGACAAAAGTGCTAAATTAAAGTTGTATTATTTTGTTGGCATCAGGTATTTGTTTTTAAAGTACATATTATGATATCTTATCTGCAAAAGACTGAAGATGACTATTTCATTTGGGAAAAAGTACTCCTGCAACTGATTAATGTAATTATGCATAAGCAGGGCATGAAGTGGAGGGGGCTGCAGATGGAAAAGATGGCAGTAAAGAAATTTGTTGTTATTTACAAGTTTGTAAGAAGGGCAGGGATAACGCTTTTCATTTCCTCATTGTGAAATTTGTCATATTTAATTATAATCAGTGTTCTAATACTGATCGATACATAATGGACTGTGTACTCACAAAGTTAATAAAGATGGGATGAGGAAAAATAAGATGGTTTTCTCTAATTTCATTATGAGGAAAAATGAACATTTATCTTTAATTTCATTATGAAGATGATATTTAGATAGACAGACTGACGGACATCATGTAGGATTTGGTCATGCTCCTTTGTCCATATGTTACAGAAGTATGATAAAGCAGGGACTGGACATGTTCATTTTGTTTTGCAACATACAACTGTATTTGGACTTTGTATGCAGATTAGAAGTCAAAAGTGTCTCAGCCATAAAGGAAATGCTAAAATGGGTACTCGGCAATGCTGAACAGGAAAAGTGGTAGGACGAGGGTGACAGCTGTCTCCCCTAGTGCAAAAGGAAAAAAGAAAAAATAATCAGGAGTTTGTGTTATATTTCTACACAGTAGTGTGCATGTTAAGCATACGTCCAGGCTTCTTTGCAGGAATGACACTGCAAATGCACACTTCTTGGACAATAGTGAAAAGTGACAGAATAGATATGTAGCATTCCTTCTCAGCAAAAACCTGTGTCCAGCTGTCATGACAGTGCTGAAGAAAAAGTTAAAAGTGATTGTTCATATTTAATTACATGTCTATTCAAGTTTCAAGACAATGTTTTTCAATAATATTTTTAAAGGTGATTGGTATGAAATTTATAGGTATGAGTATTTTTGTATATTAACATTTTTACTCTTCAAAGGTTATCTCAAATACTTGTTTATTTAAAGATTTTAATGCAGCATTTAATTAGATAGTGTGTTTTTAAATTTTTATCACTGCTCAATTAATCAATTTGAAATAAATTCTTGGAGGGATTTTTGCCTATTTAAATGGAATGGATAAGTGTACTTGTTATTTTGATGAAGTCCTGACTACTATCGTGAACGTGTTCGATAACGTTTTTATTCAGTTGATTTTCTTTATTTTATACTTTGGTGGGTAATAAACTCATGTGGAAGGGATCTGGAGTGTCGAATCCTACGTTACTGGCTGCTAGCATTACTTCCTTGTGGTTTAGTTGTTTTACCTATCATTATATTCGGATTTATTGGTTGTCTTTTGCAGCTGTGGTCCAGAAATGGATAAACTTGATGATATCCCTTCTGTTTTCTCACTGGTGCAAAGAAAGGAGATTGAATGAGTTAATTCAGAACTGGCCACTGTGAAGGGTGAATTAACCCACCTTATTGAATTTTTGACCCAACTGGAAAGCCCATCTGAGACCAGACGAGATTGGCACACCACTTCTGTGTTAGCTCCAAATGGAAAATACAGCATGGAGGTTTTAGGCATGAGGACTGGTGCTGTTGGAGGAAAAAAAACTCCTCAGATGCAAATGATTGAAATATTTGCAACACACAAGTTGAGAAATCTGACAAACCAGGAGCTTTGAGGAAAAGGTACTGTACCCAAAAAGACCTATGCTGCAATTGTTTCTTCTTTTCCTGCATTAAACTTTAAAGTAGGCCAAGATTTAAATACTGCTGGTAATAAGACATTAAATGACTTAGATACCAACAGCCCCAACAATAACAGTATGGGCTGGTGAGTTGGTATATATATGAACAAACTGTTGTCTCTAACTCTAATACTAATTACCAGCATATTTTAATAAGACTTTTGACTTTTCTAATGGGGTAATTTTTAGGCTGGAAAAGAAACTCTTTAAAATAAAATCTTTACAGATGGACAGCAGTTACTTATGAAGGTGCTTAGATCTTAAAATTGTACCCCAGGGAAATCAAGTATACAAATTTCCTTTTGGGCTTGATTACAATGACAGTATGTACAAGGATTTATTCAGATGTTTGACCGTCATGGTTTTGAGATGATGGAGAAAATTATTAAATTTAATGAAGCAAACATTTATGTACTAAGCAATGAGGCAGACAAGTTGAATTTGGACATTAAAAATTATTTGATTTTTGAGCAGTGGGAAAGTTTTTATTCCAAACAGATTTTAAATGTGGAGAAGAAATGTGCGAATGTTTTTAAAAGGAAACAAAAAAGTTACAAAGGGACATAAATCAGTATGCTAAACAGCAAGCATACCCCATTAAAAGTAATATTAAAAAAAATTATAACAGTGGTCAGTCCAACATGAATGGTGGTTAGCACCCTCCCCCAGCCTCCAGGTGGATGAGTTTAGTTTTTGTGGCAGGAATACCAAAGGAAACTTTAAGGCCTTTTTTGTTCTGCCACATCTCCCAAGAGAGGGAGAAAGGGAGAGAGGGAGATAGACGGAGGGAAGGGGTGACACTGGAAGACCCACTATTGTGACTCAGGCAAAACCAGCACTGTCAAACAAGTGGATATGAGAAGGGAGGGGGTGAAAGTAGATAACTCACCAATTGTAGAGTCAATTTGCAATGGTTTCCATATTTTAACTACACTAATAGAAAGATCACATTTCCCTGTTTCAAAAAGGTTTAAAATGTGTCCCTTTGAGAAAATTTGATATAGCCTACTCACTTTTAGAAGCTAAATTCTTCATTAGAAAACTGAACTTGGCGGTGTCTTTTAATGAAAGGGGCGCAGTTGGAACCAGGGAGAACTATGAAGGGAATATGGTTAAAACATTGTGTTTTTAACTTCCCCAACCCATCCTATACTAAATGTTTTTGAGAGGGCCATAAGAGATGATATTTACAAACTGCAGACCAAACATAGGAACAAGTTTATCCAGCCAAATCTCATTAAGAGTGAGAAAGAATTATTTGAACAAGTACAGTGGGACAAATCTATACAGATTATGATGCCAGATAAGGGTGGGGGCATTGTGTTATTTGATTCCTTAAACTATTCCAGTATGAGTTTTGACATATTGAATAAAAGTGATACCTATTCATCCATTTCTATTAATGAAGTGAATATTAGTTATCAGGGAATTGATTCTTACCTGGAAGAATATTTATTAGATCAGAGAATTTATTTAGCCACCTATAAGGCCCTCAAAATTAACTAAACTAGTAGTCTCCACCATATTTTGCATTTGAAAGTACACAAAAAACAAGAAAATCCCACTTTTAGACCAACTGAAGCTGCCAGGGGATCCAAAACCCATCCTATAGCAGCCAGTATATATCAACAGTTAAAATTAGTTCCTAAATCGGTGCACTATTTGATCAATAACTCCTGAGATTTTCTGCCGAAGCTTAAGAATGGCATTTGGTCAAAAGACTTGATTTTTGTAACTACTGATGTATTTGACTTATTCACAGCAATCTCCAGTGAAGAAGGGTTAGAACGTTTCCACAACAGTATTGTAAGATTTACAAATTTCACTAATGACAAAACAAACTTGATTGTAGAAGTAGTGTCCTTGATATTATATTATAACTACATGTACTTTGAGGGGAAAAGGAGTAGTGATGGGGCTTCATGCACCCCCATATATATACAAACTTGGTTTTATTAGATTGGGAAATGAATTTTGTTTTGGGGTCCAAATTCTATGATTATGCTAAGATATATATCAGGTTTCTAGATGATATTTTTATTCTCTGGGATGGGCCTAAAAATATTTTTTTAATTTTGTAAATTAGTTGAATGGCAGCTCAAACATTTTAAAGTTCACATATAATTTTAACAATGAAAGAATAAATTATTTGGATACACTCATGCATTCAGACAGTGGGTTTAAATCTATTTTCAGGAAGCTGACTTTTAATAATTCTTATCTAGACTATTCAAGTTGTCATCCTCCTAGTCAAAAAAAATGTTAAGTTAAGAAACAGTGAATATGAGTTGCCAGGGTGACTTCTCATGGTGAGGATCTCCCTAGGGAATTAGATATTGTTGCAAATATATTTTTAGCCAGAGGCTATCTGGCCCAAATTGTTAACAAAATCTGGGGGTACATTCAATCTCATTGGGGGATTAAATATAAACCCTTTTGGGAATAGGGTTACCACCCAAAGAACAACAAAAAGATGAAAAAAAAACTTCAACCTCAAGTAGGGGAAATTAAGGCTATAATAAAAAGAAATTGGAATATTCTTAAATTATACCCTGACAAATATCAAATGTTAGGGTCTGAGCCCTTATTCAGTTATAAAACTAGAAGAAATTTAAAGAAAAGTTTTAAAGTTTTTTTTATGTATTCAGAACACTATGGCAAACAAAGTCAAGGAACAGTAAAGTGTGGGAGATGCACCAAATGTACTTACATTATAGAGGTGAGTAGTATTAAATTAGAGAATGAGATTGGTTCTATAGTACATTTTGAAAAAGGTAACTGCCAGACCAAAGCAGTAATTTATCTTGCCAAATGCTTGGGGTGTTGTAGTTTTTATGTTAGAAAGATAGACAGGTACCTCAAAAAAAGGCTATATGAACACAAATATGATATAGGGAGACACAAGGGGAATAATACCCTGTTCAAGCACTTGAAGGTATGCTCACAATACACAAAGTTCCAATTAGCCATACTCAAAAAAGTATTAGCTAATCCAAGAGGGGAGGATTTGAAAGCGGTACTTGATGTCAAAGAAGTTAGGTGCAACTCAGGTTGCATGCTTCCTATGACCCAGGCCTAAATGAGTATGTATCCCTACAACCTTGGTTAAACATGAGATCAGTTGTTTACAATTAATATTTTTAATAATATTTTACAATAATATTTTTAAAGGTGATTGGTATGAAATTTTATAGATAAGAGTATTTTGTAAATTTTATACATACTAATATCTTTTTATATATACATTAAGATTTTTGCACTTAAAAGGTTATCTCAAATACTTATTTATTTAAAGATCTTAACCCAGAATTTAATTAGATACTGTGTCTTTAAATTTCCATCACTGCGCATTTAATCAGTTGGAAATGAATTCTTGGGGGAATTGTTGCCTATTTAAATGGAATGGATAAATGCACTTGCTAATTTGACGAAGACTTCTAGGACAAAAGTGCTCAATAATAATTTTTTATTTTATTGATTTTCTTTATTTTGTACTTTGGTGGTTTGCAAACTCAAGCAGAAGGGATCCGAAGTGTTGAATCCTATGTACCTGGCTGCTAGCATTACTTTCTTGTGGTTTAGTTGTTTCAAGACTATGTACCCATCATTCATAAGTTACCCTTTCTTAAGAAGGAGTCTGATGAAGGGAAAGGCTATACCTGTCTTCACAGTGGTTTGGGGGATACCATCCACTTTATGTCAGTATAGAGATAAAAGTAATGCTGTTATGACTGACCTCCAGATAGATAATATACATTTTCAAAAAGCCCAGTGGAATCCTGAGACACCTTGTAGGGCCACAGTGAGCACAGTGATAGTGAAAGGTAAGATCAAGAAACAGAATAGGCCTATTTCATTGCCATAATTTGAACTAAAAGTATTTGATCTACAGAGTATCCAAAGAAAAAGAACCACTATTAAAGCAACTATAAGTACCACAGCCCTTTACAGCCTTTGTAATGGAGCTAGTACACAGTGTTTGCCTTGAATGGTCATCTAGGGATGGATAAGACTAAGGGAAGCACTCTAATTAGATATTAACTGGCCTTGTGTTCTGAAAAGAAGAGAAAATGTCTTGGCAATCTGTAAAGAATGTCTGAGGATAGCACTGAATTCATGGCTTGGAAATCCTGTGTTGCATTTGCCTACAATAGAATTACCATTTGATTAGAGCTTTATCAAAAGATCAACTTTTGAAATAGTCAAATTTCATATGATCCAACTATTTGTCGAATGTATTCCTAGTCACTTACGCTGTGAATTATCCTGAAATCACTGTAGAGTGAGGATCAGGAATTATGCCCTCTCCTCACTGTTGTACATTCTCAAAGATGACATATATAATTAGCAGGGGGGGCAGGGAGGGTACCCCCTACTAAAATGTTTTTGAGTTTTTACATATGATCATCTTTTTAAATAGCTGATTATATGAGTTTGAGCATATGAAATCTGACTATTTAAAAAGTCAGTCAAATGACATGCATGCCATTTGAGCACACAGCCATTGACATGATAAGTCCCTTTGCAAAATCAGCATTCAATAATGCATATTGATAATCACTGATTATGCAACAACGTGTTAAGAATTGGTGCCCTTTCAGACAGAAAAGGAAAAGCCTTGAATAACAGAACTGATGCTGCTATTTCTGAATGCAGGAATTTCCTGGGAAGCCCTTAATGCCTCAGGTATCACATTCAAACCCTAAAGTAATGGATTAACTAAGTGGGATCATTAAGATGAAACCATGAAGAACATCAGTATATTTCCTTCAAACAGAACCTTTTAACAAACCTCTAAATTCTATGTTTAGGAAAGTATACAAAAGGTGGAAAGAACTGTGACCAATTACTTCATTACTTTCTGTTTGCTGAAAGAGAAGTAGCCCAAACTCAACTACCTTTAGTTCACTTAAAATGTTATATTCAGACAGCCCCACAAACAGGACATTTCACAGAATAAAATGGCTTCAGAAATACCCAGTCTAGGGATATAAACCGCTTCTGCAACATCAAAAGAATGGCGTGGAGACACAGTTATATCTCGCAGATAATACTACTGCTGTGGAACAGACTCCTCATCCACATAAAACAAAGTCTATCCCTGTCCACATTCAAGCACAACTTAGATTAATGGATGTGAAACAGAAAGTTAACCCCAGGACTGCCCTCAGAACTACTAATGGACAGAGGCATTTTCTAAATGCTTTATCCCATGCACGGGTACCTAAAATTATTTATGGTATGATCACACTTATTCTCATCAGGGGTAATATATAACTATCGACTATGGGATGGGAAAGGCCAATATCAAACCAAATTGGATAGATTAGTTCTAGCACAAAAAGATAAATTTGCTAGGCTTAAAATGGCCTGCAAGGGCAGCTAGCCTAGTACTTACTCGACCACCTATGTACCTCTATGTACCTAAAAGGATATCCTATGAGCCATAATGCCTATAGTCAGGGATCATATAGAGAGCACATGACACGCAACAAAGAATATAGTAAAAATGTTCACCTTAGAGATTTGAAAACAGGGACAAAGCCCTTGTGTTCATACTCATTGCAGAAAATAGATGTCTTTCCAAGTGATAATGCCCTTTTGAAGTGAGAGACGAAGCAGACAAATTGAATTACAAAGTGAAAAAAATAATAAAAAGTTACCAGAACATTTGTATCACATAAATATTTTAAAGCTTTGGAAATGAACTGAAGCTTCTGTAGTCATCTGTTTGCTGAGGAGGTTAAAGTCCCTTATCATGTCTTGTATTTTAGATAAGAAAAAACTGCAAGAAAGACACAACCAAGCTAAAATCTTTACTGTGTAACACTTTAAATGTCCTGTCAGTCTATGTGACCTTTTTACAGATTGGTTTGGAAGTTAAGCTAGGTGAGACACTGTCAGTTTAAAAAAAACAGAAATTAAAGAACAGTTCTTATTTACTTCTTAGCATTAACTTAATCCAGCTTCACAGTGACATTATTCCTGGAGAAAATGCAAATTTGAAACCATAACATATAACAGAGTCCCATTGCCAAGTAGCTAAGGAAGAATTAAATATAGTGTTTAAGCTCAGGCTCATCATAGATCGACAGCACCATAATACTAGTTACTAAACCTGAAGGGACCATAAAATGTTAAAATGACTTCATAAAACTGAAATGTGGTTCTAAATTTTATTCCATGCCTAGAGCACACAAACTGGTTGAAACTTGAGTAAATCTAGGTTTCAGTCCACTCTTGCTTAAAGGCTATTGGCAAATTCCATTAACCCTATAAGAAAACAAAATTCTCCATGCTGGATAGACTTTTCCACCACAAGATCATGGTGCTTGTTCTACTTGGAGCCCTAGAAATGTATTAAGGACTCATGGACTGCATTGTGAGATCTCACCCTATGTATGCTGCAACTTAACATGATGACATAGTTATTTATCTGTTTTTTTCACTATTTAGTAACGAGGTGGATGGGCTGGTCTGAAGACTATTTATAGCCATGACCCGAACAAATAGACAAGAGCAGTACAAATGAGCAATACAATACAGTGAAATAGTATCAAGTACAATAAATCAGGCAACATGTTTAACAGAATTGCAAAAGGAACTATGTATAAGCATGCAGAACATGAAGCCAAATATAAAGAAAACAATATACACAATATACAATAGAATGAAACAGTGAGAGCAGTTCTTGTCAAATTAGAAATGTATGTATAGCCAAATCAAAAGAATAAAACCCACTGTCTTTAAAGTAGGTGAAATGTAGGTAGGAGGTGCTAAAGGACATTTTTCTGTATGCATTGGAAGATATTCTTTCTTGTTGACTTTTGCTAAGTTCCACATCAAAAATATTTAAAAGATCATAAGAATAAGTATATACAAACATTAAAAAGGTGGTAAATGGATTAAAATAATTCATAAAAGTAATTAGTTCATCCACATGACCACACCACATGATAAAAATATCATCCAATAATCTGATATATACTTTAATGAATGTTGATTTACTAGCTGTGTTATTGTGGTTTGAACTACCCCATATATCCACAGGGCCTGCTTAGTAATAAAGGTCATATTTCTGACCACCCTGAAGAAGGCGTGACTGGGTTTGGAACTTTGCTTTTTGTACCTTCAGGATTAACTAATTTATTACTGCATGGTCTCAATGCATGCTAAACTACATGCCAACCATTCTGTGGCCACATCTCCAAATACTTCACCTAATGGAGCAAATAGGAAAAAGACTTATGCTGAAGCAATCTCATTCAGCACCCAGGTCTGTTTACAGCAGCACAGTAGTAATCTATGCCCCAAGGATATAGACTTCACTAATATTTTGAAAGTTAACCTAGTATTTTACTGGTCTGATGATCACCCCTTAACTGAGAATAAATTGATTAAGAGACAACTGGAAGACATACCAAAGAAACTGTTTTGTTTAAATCTCACCAGTTAGATAATTCTTACTTGACTGAATGTATTCAGTGGAGTAATTTACCAAAAGGATTAAGACTGTTTAAATCCCCAACCAGTACAGTTGAGGTGTCACCACTACATGCTGAATTACTCCTATTCTATGATAGGTTCATAGGTACATAAGTTGGTACTAGGCTATCGACCCTAGGGCCTATACAAGCCTAGCCATACCAATTCTCTGGCTATTTCTTCCCACAATATTTACTTCCCTGGACCCCTGTCTAGCAGGGCGACTGACGTGATCCCCGGGGTGAACAGGAAATGAAATTATTATTAAACACAATAAACAGACAGTTTCTGCATTACAAAAGAAAACTACTAGGCAGAACCAAAAATGATTTATTCTTTCACACTATTAAATATGAATATTGTCTAGTACTTACTAAATTAGATGGTCATGTGGGTCAAAATGCGGCTAGAAAAAATTAAAATTAGAATATGATAAAAAGGGATATACTGACAAGCAGCTTACCCATTTCACCAGAATAAAAAAACAGTTTTTTGTAAAGGATACAAGCCCCAGCAAAGGACAGGTTCCCCTTCATTTCTTCATACTCAAGGGGAAGTTTTGGATACTCTGGAAACATTTGTGGAACCAGAGAATGCGGAGCCTATTAATAATGAATCAAACCATTTTGTAAAGCTGCCAGGGCCACAGCGAAGCAAGAGAATAACTCAGAGGAACTACAATAACCAGGGGAGTATACTGTTTGCTAAATCTTGGAAAACAGAAGTTTCAAAAACACCATCAGAACTATTTTAAGTATTAAGGAACTTAATTCTGACAATATATTTTTAGTAAATGTAGTTTGTGATGTTTCAAGGGTTTTAAGACCAGTTCTTTGGATTTTGAAGTACTGAAGGGAATATCTCATCAAAACAAGGGAACAAGTACCCTATTGTTCATTTTTTAATGAAAATGGTTTTACAGATAATGAGATTTAAATGACATTTTAAGTAGTTTTAATAAAAAAGGTAAGAGTTATCACTGATTTTTTTTTATTTTTAAATTTATAATTACACTGAGACTAATGCCTACATTATTTTATTAACTAAAGGGCTCTCCTTTGTACATGCAATAAGGGCTAGCTTGGCTGATATGCTGATAGAATTAAAGTGTTGCACTAGAAAGAATTTTGAAGTAATGCTATGTAAAAATAACAGTCATGTCCACTTAAAAAGGAGCAGCACCTTCAAACCACCACTTATACTAGTACTTAACTTGTTTGAGAGAATATGTAAAAGGAACATTAGGTCTGCTGAAAAACAAACATAGGAAAACATATAGGAACCTTACAAATGCTGAAAGTAAACAACTTTGTCAAGAGGGCAATATTTATATTATGAAACCAGATAAAAGTCGTGGAGTTGTCTTTAGGAATTCTGTTGAATATGTTAACAGCATTAGCTTGATGTTTAACAGTGATAATTTTTATAGTCAAGTGTTCTCGAATTAAATGAAAGTGACCTTAGTAAAATAGCTTTGTGGCTGTATAATATAAGACTAAATGAAGTTATTTCTGATTCCAGATACCATTTCTTACAGGCCAAAAATCCAGTAGCACCTTGTATATTTGGGGTACTGAAAACCTACAAGAAGCAGAATAAGTCACCATTTAGACCTGCCATTTTAGCTAATTCAAGCAAAACTGAGATACAAGCAGTGTTGGTGGACAGAAAATTGGAAGGTATTTTAGACCATTTCTTTAACATACTTTAGGGTTTATGACACTTCCTGGACTTACTACACACTACAAAGATTGACTCTGAAAGTTTAAATTTGTTTGTCACAGATGATATACAGAACCTGAATACAGTTATCCCCCGAGATATAGGTTTACATAATCATTTGAACTGTCAGGACTCACACAGAGACTGAATGGCTGAAAAATGGACTTGTATATACTATGTTCAAGATGGCCATTTCTCAGAATATTTCCTTTACTCTGAGGTATGGTGAATTCTGAGTTGGTTCAGAGGTGTGGGGGGCTTCCCCACATCAGGGAAGTGTAGGAGGGGCTTGCCTCTGCCAAAAAGAAGTTTAATGAATACCAGGAATGCCTGAGATTCACTCTTCTCTGGGATGTTTGGTACTTTTTTTGGCTTGTCATCACTCAGAATGATGAGTGCCAACATATCAATAGGAAGCTATAGGTCTAACTCAGTTTAGGGACTTGCCTTACTGATCACAATTTCTGCAGGGTTAGGATTTTGATTTAATCTGTGACTGCATGGAAATAGAAACTTTAGACCATTTGGTGGATACAATTTAAAAAGAAATATAAAATAAGGTATTCTTAGAATGTGTAGAAGAAAAGAGGAAAAGAGAAATAATTGAATACAGAGTAGAAAAGGATAGAATATTATATGCAAAAATAGAAGTACATAAAAGAAATCCAGAAAAAATAATTTCTTATATAAGTGAAACTGTTGCTTACAAAGAAAAAAAAGAGAAAATAGCACCATATTCATCTAAAATAATGAAAGAAAAATAATAAGAGAATTAAAAATGAAGGTAAACAAATAAGAAGCAAGAACGAATACATGAAATGACTAAGAGCTATGTACTAGATTTATATGGCAAAAGGGAAGTCAACATAGAACAAATTTATAATGGTGAGAGATTTAATAAAGAAGATAATGAATATTTAAAGCAAAAATAAATATACATGAGTTGAATGAGATTATGAAAAATGTTAACAGAAATTCAGCCACAGGATTAGATAGGACTGAATATAATATGCATAAAGAAATGGAATACTGCCAAAAATGGTATTTATACAAGTTATGAATGAATGGTTGGAAACAGGGATCATATACAAGGACATTTGTTTGGGGGGGGGTTAAAATTCATGTTTAAAAAGGGAAATAAAGATAAGATAAAAAAATGAAGCTCTATAACATTAAATAATACGGACTATAATTTTTTTATGAGAATTATAGCTAAACAAGTAGAATATAAAATGGAAAGTTTGTATGATAATTTGTTTTGAAGAAAAGGAAAAGGAAGTCAGGATTTGTTGTTGGTAATAAGAGAAGTAATTGATGACATTATTAATAAAAAGTAGAAGTAAAGATTATGATAGGTGATGTAAGTAAGATATATGATATTATACAATGACCCCCCATTAATATTCCAAAACGTGCATGCTGATTGGTCAGCGTGCACATTGTAAATCAGAGTTATAGTAATGGAAAAAGGTCTGGTCGCCTGGACATTTTCCATTAGTTTAACTCTTTTTTTTTTTTACAGCAACGGAGAACGCAAGATCTCCGTTGCTTTTTACAACCTGTCTCGCTATGTTAAATGAGTTTACATAGCGAGACAGCTTTAAAAAAGTAATGGAGATCTTCCTATCTCCGTTGCTTTTTAAGGTGTCTCGCTATGTTAAAATAAAAAAATGCACAAAGTACAAAAAAGAACATTTAAGGTTATGCCCATTAAAGCGCAGGGCATCGGTGCACAAATGGGATCACAATGAAAATAGAATTATATGGAATAAAACTGCAATGTAACACTTTTCATGATTTCCCCATAATAGTCAATGACACGCATGCTACACCACACCATGGCGCAAGGGTTCCTAAGAGACTGTGACAGTGTTCTGCTCGATAACTAGGAATTAGTAGGCAATGCCATGCAAATGAGAGGAGCAACAGTGAATCACAAATTCCCCGTCAGTGTAAGGATGTACCTCACAGTGTAGTGTTACAACACTGAGGTGTGCTCTGGAGATAAAGATGACATCAAGAGAGGGGTGTGCCACCTTTGCTGTAAGCACATTGGAGCATTGATAATCTGGTTTGCCTGTTGCTAAGCAAAGCTGCAGGATAGGGGTGTGTTGAAGTAGCCATAGCTTTGCTTAGCTGAGAGCACACAAGGTAACTGAATGTGCATGTGAACGTGGATGAAAACATGCTGTAAACCTGGTAAACGGCTGTGAGCGGCGCGCACCAGAGCAGAAATAGGAAGGATACGGGAAAAAGATAAGAAATGCTGCAGCATGGAAACTGGAGTACAAATGAGTAATTAACACCTAGGAACCCACAGTGGGCCATTGACAACAGCTAACAAGGCTGCTAGGAGCTACCTGCAGAACAGTAAAGGGGAGGTGTCGTACTGCAAAGAAAACAGTGCTGTCACAGCAGAACAAAGCAAAATTGCAGTAGATCAGCTACATAACACATTTCACAACACATTCCTGGGTAGGTAAAGTACAAAACAAGAAAGCCGACAGCAGGATTCATGCCTGACAATGGGAGGGGATTTGGGTTGAAAAGTGAATTAAAGGGCAACAGATGAACCATGGCAGGCAAGCATAAATCAACACCAAAGGCCCCATAATTGCAGTACTCACTGTAAAACCCATGATTAAGATACCCTGCAGCTGGAATTGCACATACACACCCAATGACATCAGTAGCATCCATAGCACAATAGTATAAAGTGTGAAAGCAACTTACACACACTTGTGTATTCCCATACACTTTGCACCATCAGTGTATACAGACGGGTAACTTTTAATATGTGCATGTTAGGGGCTGTCATAGCTTTGATTCACCAGCATGTGTTGGACACTGAAGGTGGTGTGGAGGATGATGCTGACAACCACCTCAGGCACCGGAGGAGAAGAGTGTTCAGACCCAGGGTAACCTACCAGAGGCCAAATGATCTGGCGATAGTAGAGCATTACAGGGTAGACAGGGACACCATACAGCAACTTGAGCTGTGCTGGCCACACTTCAGAGCCAGAAATAACAGAGGGGAACCCATCCCAGTGGACACAAAGGTATGTGTAAGCTTGAGAATACTAGCCACAGGTACCTTTCAAAGGCCAACTGGGGATATCCTGGGGATCTCACAGGCATCAGCATCCAGAGTGCTCTACCAGTTCCTGGATGCCATGTTACCACATGCCAGTGAGCACATATAATTCCCCCGAATGCAGGAGGAGTTGGCCAGCAATATGTGTCTCTTCCACCATGTGGCAGAATACCCAGAGTTACTGGGTGCAATAGACTGCACGCACATACACATCAAGTCACCACCCGGTGAGCAGGTAGGCGATACATAAACCACAAGGGATACTCCTCCATCATCTGTCAGATTGTGTGCAATGTCCAGGGCATTATCATGGGTGTGTGTGCTGGCAGCCCTGGAAGCTATCACGACTCCCACATCTGGCATGCCTTACAGCTGTATCAGGTATTTGCCAGGGGGGACATCCCATAATGCCTGGGGGATGCTGGCTATGCACTGGAACCATGGATGATGACTCCCATCAGAAATGCACACACACCCATGCAAGAACGCCATAATGAGGCACACACACAAACCAGAATCATCATAAAGCGTGTGTTTAGGATGCTGAAATCATGGTTCCATTGCTTGGACATATCTGGTGGAGCCCTGCAGTACTCTCCAGGCACTTGTGCCCACATCTTCATAGTATGTGCGATGCTACACAATATGATCCTGCAGAAACAGCTGCATCAGGGACAGAATAGTGAAGGCCCTCACAGCCCACCACTATTGCCAAGGGCCCCACAGGCACAGAGGGACTCAGACCACAAACACCCTGAGCCAGCCCCAGTAGGCAGACAGAGGCGTGCCCAGTACGCCCATGACTTGGCAAAGAGGGAAAGTATAGCACACGCACTGACAGTGTAGGCACCTACAGACTGACACCATTCTCCACCTGCACATACAGTAAATATGGATGGCACACACACAAGACCACCTGTAAATTGTCATGTATAGATGGTCTACTGTGTGCATCCTACATAGGCAGCCCTCAACTATTGCACACATAACTGCTATTGGCACAAGGTAAGACAACACCTGAACAGTAAATTAAGCTATCAGCATGTGCTGATACTGTATGTATAGGTTCATAGGTACATAGGTAGGTACTTGGCTAACTGCCCGAGACCATTCATAAGCCTAGCCAAAATGTGTCAGCTATCGCCACCCCATTGATTAATTAACTGTCCCTCTGTGGCGTAGAGCCAATTGTGGGATCTCTGGGGTGTATCCACTGTTCCCCATCCACTCTGCAAGGTTTCCCTGGAGTGTTAGTGAGGGGCTCCTTATAATGTAATCAGGGATGTAGTTACAAAGCATGGGGAGTACCCGTGACAGGAATCTGTCACTCCAGCATCTTCCAGTTATGGTTGTGGCAAGGTGTAGCTCATTACAGTGTGTGGCTCACTGTGACATGGATTGTCATAGGTGGAGCATATCCGTTAAGCCTGACTTGGACATGGCTTTGTTGGCCAGCAAAGATCATCTCAGAGTAAATGAGATGCCACTGAGTAATGCAAGAGTTCATTCAGTATGGCAGCATAGGACACATGTCTGAGGCCAGTAATCCTCTTGGCGAGGTATGTTCGTGGACCCTCCAGCTGTTGGATGTGTCTTCTGAGGTACATCCCAAATAGGTTATCATACTCAATGATGGGATTGATGAGTGATGAGTAAAGGGGCACAATAACCTCAGTTTGTCTAAATGTGAACCCTTAAGTAATCAGATGGCCTACATAGAAGGATGTCCTAACTACTTTGGAGATATGATTGTCAAAAGAGAGATCACTATCTAATATAGTCCCCACATGCCCATTACCTTGTCTGTATTAAAGTGGCTGCCACTCATGTGTTAATATGGGGGTGTTTAGTTTTCCCAAAATGGAATGACCATGCAGTTTGTGGCCTTTAGCTGGAGGCCATGACTTTGACACCCTGTGTTGGTCTATTTGAGGCCCCTTGAAGGACGTCTGTGACAGATGGACTGTCAATTATGGCTCCCAGTTTTCAGTAATCACCAAACACGGTCTGCTGTAGTCCACCTGTGTTTGCCTGTACCTCTGAGAAGTATATGGCAAACAGTATGGGTCCCAGGACTGAGTCCTGTGGGACACCGGTTGTGACTGGTTAAGAGTTGGACCTGGACGCTGCTAGGCTTACCATGTGGGCTCTGTGTGTAAGCCTATTGGCAACCCAACCTGTGATGTATGGGTGTATGTACTGGCTGGTGAGTTTATAAATAATACCCAAGTGGGGAATGGTGTCAAAATCCTTGGTGAGGTCCAGGTAGCATGTGGGAACTACCACACCCCTCACCTAAAGTCTAGGTGACTGTAAGACATCAAACAGGTTCAGTAGGCATGACCTGCACTCAATCAAGCTGACCTGGGTTGGGTCGAGTGTCTGCAGGTTCCCAATGTCTCTGTTAATGAGTTCCATGATGATGCGCTCCATAGCCTTGCAGACCAGGCTAGTCAGTCTTATGTTTAGGTGAGGGGTTAGTTCATTTGGAGCTCTTGTAAGACACAGTCTGGAACACTGTTCGGTCCCATTGAGGCTGTGTTTTTGGCTTTGGATAGGGCTGTTTTAACCTGAGTGTCTGTGATTGCCAGGGCCGTACATTCTTCTGGTATGGTTATGGACCATTTAGGGGATAAGAGGGGTTTGCACTGAACCTGTCTGCCAAAATGTTGGCAATATCAGTCAGTTCAGTATATTTTGTGCCAGTCTGCAGCAACTCAGAGCAGATCTGAGAATTCCCACTTAGGTTCTTGACATAGCTAAAGAATACTTTGTGGTTATCTGTAGGGTCCTTCGAATTTTGTCTTTTGAAGTTAGCCTTGAATGATTTCATGAGGGATTGTAGTTTCTTGCTGATACTGATTAGGGATGTCTGTCCTTCTAGGGATTTTGCTCTTATCTGTAATAGTTTCCTCCTTCTATTGTAGAGCCTGTTTATAGGAGGGGTCCACCAGACTTGTTTCCTTTTCGTGGAGGAGTGTGTCTAGGTTTAACTTGGGATAGCACGATCCATGCATTTGTGCAGATGATCATAGAGTGCCTTTGTATAGGTTTCAGCATCTTGGACAGCATTGTCCATTGCCGTGGGGGCCGTGAATCTTTCCACCTCGAGCTTAAGCAATGTGAAGTCTGCTTTGGAAAAGATTTTCACGGTGGTTTCCTTGGTTGGGGTTGTGGGTGGAATGTGAATATTCAGACTGATTAGTCTATGGTCTGATCTAACCAGCGAGGGGTTGTCATGGGGGGTGGAACACCAGTCGCCCATGTTGGTGATGACCGGGTCCAATATGTTGATCCCTCTGGTGGGGGTGTTGACCAGTTGATCCAGGGCATTTGAGTTTAGAAATTCTAGGAAGCGCTGGGCAAGGGAGTTAGTACTCGAGTAGTTCTTCCAGTTAACGTTTGGGTAGTTGAAATCACCCAGTATTAGAGTGTTTGGTCAAACCTGAATATTTCCCATTGTCTCAGAAATGTGGAATGTGGGTCCTGGTTATGGTTGGTGATCTGTACCAAGCTACAATTTGGATTGCAGTTTTGCCCATTGTCAGTTGCACTTGGATGATCTCTGATGCATTGTGCTGTGCCACTAACCTGGAGGTGTGAGTATCCTTGATGAATATGGATACACCCCCGCCTTTTGTGTTCCGGTCTAGGTTCTGTGGCCGAAAGGTGCAGTATGAGTTATAGCCTGGTAGTGCTGGGGTGCTCTCTGGAGCTTTAAACCAGTTTTCTGTTACTTCAGACATATTGATGTTCTTCATACTGAGGAGTGCCTCGAGTGTGTGCATTTTGAGGTTTAGACATCTGGCGTTGAGTAGCAATACCCTCAATTTCTGGTTACTTGTGCTATTTACTTTGGTGGGTTTGTCTTTTGAGCCTTGCCTAAAAGTCCACCTTGCCTAATATCCACCTCTCTAATATTGTTTGCAAGCAATGACAGCTGTGCATGTGTACATGTTCTGCAAATGTGTACTGACCCTTGTTTTAGGGCTGTGCCAAATGGCTATGTGCACACCTACATAGAGTGGATATTAACAGTAGAGACACACTGGTTGAATGTTTAGATTTGTGTAGCCTCGCCTCCCATTGCCAGACTAACAGCTGCTTGGAAATATGTTAACCGTACTGGTAATGAAACAGGGTGCATATCATCTTTAACTCCAGTGTGACACATGCAGTAGGAGTGTAAGATGTAGGAAACTGCTGCCCGTGGTATTAGCTGCTTCATAGGTGATGGTGTACACTATCTGATTATATCCTTATCATGTCAGTAGTGGCAGCAGAGTCTATTTATATTTGACTCAGTGGGGGGAGTGGTTGTCTGTTCCCAACAGAGCTCATGGTTCTGCTGGGTATGTGGGTATATACCCAGACAAGGATACAGCCCTGTTCACATTTGCATCATCTGTAATCAACTATCAGGATGTGATGTGGCCCTTAGAGGAGGATTGCTACTAAAGGTAGCTACCATGTTGCTGTAATAGCTAGTGTTGCCACATCCATAACACAAATATTTACATGTGAGCATCACTGTCTAAAACATCTTCATAAGCAGTAAGTATACTAAATACAGTATGTGTTACTTGTAGTACTGAATGCTCATACAGGCATGCCCACTAGTCAGCTACTGGTGATTACCAATGTCAGCTTTATGTATGTGGCCATCCCGGGGGATTGCAATCTCTATGCCATGTACACTGCCAAACCCGCCTAACACCATACCCCACACATTGTCTGGGATGCAGCTACAGGGGTGAGCTTGGAGGCAGTCCATTGTACACCCATGACTGGACTAGACAGTCAAGAGATGTATGTTAACACATGCATCTCATCACCACAACCAACACACACCCTTACCAGAACAAAGTAAGAACACACACACATGCCACCAGATACCACACACATCCACAGAGGTCTCTACGTATCTGGCCAAGAAAGAGGCCTCCCAAGTTGGAATAGACAGGCAACAGAGTACAAAGATTGTATGACATAGTTTCCATAATTGTGTCACACTTCAGAGCACGTGGATGGAAACATGGCCAACAGTACTCATTTGTGAATGCAAACCCTAGTACTATGTTACACACCAAGCTATATGAGGGCAAACATACTGTCAACTGCCTGTTTGCCATGATTAGCCACATACCCATACACTCAGACCACCTTTAGAACTATACACATGTCTCTGGCATATTCTGTGTTGTGCAGGACCTGTAATGCAGTAGCCTGGACTGCATGGAAATACATGTAGGAACTGTCGGGTCTTGTAGCCCATGCAGGTATGTCCCAAGTCCTGGGTAGCATTCTGCCATTGACCAGAATGATGCAGCAGTACAGGGACAAGGATTGTATTCCACAATTGTGTAATGTACTGGTGTTATTCAAAGAGTATCCAGCATCTCTCTGCCTGGGATAACATGGTTGACAGACTATGATGCTTTGCCAGACATGGCCTGCACCTGTCATCCCTGAGAATCTGGATACTGGCAATGGCCCATGCTTCCCCTATAGTGTCCTCATTATGCCAGGTTCAAGTGAAAGTCCACTGGTGCAACAGGGACAGCCAAGAAATAAACTGTGGGTCTTGCTACTCAATGATACAAAGCAGGTACTAGATATGGACTCACGACAATCTGAAATATGGAGAACATATCTGTGTAGTGATTAAGATATGGTTCAACTCTTTGGAGAGCACCCCTGCATGACCATGTTATAATACATACCTCACCTCTTGGCCATCATCCTTTATTGGAACACATGGGCCACAGGTGTGTCCAACTTCCTGATGGATATGTACACCCCCACGCTAGTTGCACTTGCACAACGTCAGATACCTTGTGACAGATCATCCACCATACCTCAGAATTCCCAACTGTCATTGTGCTGTAATGTGGAATACCAGTTTTGAGACAGGAAACCATAATCATGGCTACTCAGCTATCCCATTATGAACTGAGAAGACTCATCATGTACCAACACATGTGCTCAATGCATGTTGGATTTCATCAACACCAATGACCTGGATCACCATAGTCACACCAACAGGGCTAACAGTATGCCAAACATGGTCAGTCTTCAAAGCCAATGTTATGCTCCTTAAGAGTGAAGTGGTGACTGTCATGGCACCCATGCAGATGTACAAAGCATGTGCAAATGCTGGGTCCTACACAAATTCACTTTAAGCACTCACATATGTGCAGTGTTCATGCCATTGAAACAGAAACAGGATTCAACCAAACACAAACATGAAAGCAAACCAGTGGTACCCTGCCTTAAACTGTACCTCAGAAGGTAGTAACTGTTGCAAGAGTCAACACACATGAGTGGAAGTTGATCCATGGTCAGCCTCAGTAAGATGCAGATACACCATATAATGACACACAAAGCTACTTAGAAACTAATAATCCACATATTATGAGACCAAACACAGAGGATTCCATAGCTGTGTCATGAAACATAATAGCAACAACAAGACCTGCTGTGCTTCACAGCACTATGGCATGAGAAGTACTGCACCTACAGAAATAGCACCTGTTCATCCAGATAGGGTCTTGGATAACATAAACACACTGCCACCCAACAGGTACACATTCATATATCCATGTACACTACAAATCCCCTGTAATATCAACTATGCAGGTACAAGTTGCACTCTCTAATGTCATACATACAGGCTGCATGGGACCTGTCCACATCCCAGGTTGTATCCTACGCAAATGTCAAAACAATTTGCTCTCCACATAAACGTCATGTATAATCATAGCGTCATGTCAGGCTGTGTACACACTGAATGGTGCACAGCAACAGTCATCTGTTAATGCTGTCAATATCCGAGGGACCCTGGTATGTGTACAGCTGACCTGGTTACAAACAGTGGTATCATTGCATTGCATAACACATGTTGCAACTGTGTCAGTACATGGGTACTCTGCACAGTTGTTGTAGGGCTAGGTACAGTCCACCAGTCAAAGGTTACTTGGTGATGTACCATTATATGTCATACCACATGTATGGATGTGTGTTGGTGGTCTGAGGACATGGTGGTGTCTGAGGATTACATCTTAGAATGCAGATTTTGACACTGTGACCTGCACCTGCCTCATCTGTGATGACTTATGTTGGAGTACTGGTCTGTACATGTGAGTAGCTGTTATGAATGTGGGGACACCTGGAGTGGTCTGTACCAGTGTTATGGCCTACATGTCTGGTTCTGAGTTATATGGTGGTAGTGCTATTGTTCACTACAGAGCCTTCAGCCAGGTGTTCCTCACTGCACAGATGTCAGTATTCCTCATTGTAGGTTCTACAGTGAGCATCTGTGATTACGACAGCAACACATCTAGTACTGGTTAGCATAAGCATACAATGCATTTGTCTTCTAGGTATCAGGGTGTTATCCTGTGTTTGCCTTGGAATGGCACTATATGGGCAAATGCGACGTAGGTATTATCACCACTCCCTTGAATCATGGATGCATGTGATCTGTGACAAAGGCTTGTCTTCTGTCAGTCATGTCATCCCAGAATGAAAGACACTGGACAACCTTCTAATTACAGCAGGACATTGGCTCATTGTGTTGATCAGGCAGTTGCCATTCCTAGCTTGACATCACTGTGAGTGGTAGTATTGTGCTTGGTATAGACTGATACATCTAAGGTGATGGACAGGAGCAGACGTTGTGTAGATGACCAGTGTCAGATATATGCAGTACAGCATTCCTGCTAACAATGACAACTACTAACAGCAGAGTCCATTACAACATGTTCTGTACATCCAACTGTATGAGCATGGCCACTGTGGCCTTCCATGTTTAGAATCAGAGTGCACTCCAAACAGCCTTGTGCTACTAAGTGTATGAGCATGCCCAGTATAACCTTGTGTAGTTGGACTCATAGTGCATTCCAAACAGCCCTGTGCTACTAAGTGTGTGAGCATGCCCACTGACACCTTGTGTAAGTTATGTGCTTCTATGTGTATGAGCATGGCCATTGTAACCCTGTATAGTGATAGTAGTCGTCCATTCCACAGATGGGCATACTCCTGTTCAGGATGGACTCCTACTTTAAACACACAGGTTCACAGGTATGTACATCTTAACTGTCAGCATCCCTGTTGATGTCCGCAATCCTAGAAGGTCATGATGACTGCCTTGGAATGTGTAATCTCTGTGGCATGACTCATAACTGTGTAGTACTGTAATAGTGATCTGTAGATAGGCAGGTGTTCTGATCCCACCACTGGCGTGTGTGTGTGTGTGTGTGTGTGTGTGTGTGTGTGTGTGTGTGTGTGTGTGTGTGTGTGTGTGTGTGTGTCCATCTACCTGAGGACAGAACAATGCTTTTTAGAGTACTCACACTCCGTACAATTCCTATACTCAGCTTTGGCGAGGCTGAGGATGTCACCCACCTAGGAATATACCTCTGGGATTGCTGTGACCCAGTAATCTGGGTACCGCATTCTGTAACTGCATAATACTGTAGTGTGATAAAGTAGTTAGGTCGGTCTTCTAATCCCAGACATGCCAAGTGTGTGTGTGTGTGTGTGTGTGTGTGTGTGTGTGTGTGTGTGTGTGTGTGTGTGTGTGTGTGTGTGTGTGTGTGTGTGTGTGTGTGTGTGTGTCTGTGTCCATCTGCCTAAGGACAGAACAAGGCTTTTTAGAGTACTCACACCCAGTACATTTCCTATACTCACCTTTGGCAAGGCTGATGATGTCACCCACCTAGGAATACACCTCTGGGATTGCTGTGACCCAGTAATCTCAGTAGCGCGTTCTGTAACTGTGTAATGCTATAGTGTGATAAAGTAGTTAGGTCGGTGTTCTAATCCCAGACATGCCAAGTGTGTATGTGTGTGTGTCTATCTGCCTGAGGACAGACCACTGCTTTTAGAGTACTCACACTCCATACAATTCATATACTCAGCTTTGGCAGTCCTGCTGATGTCACCCACCTAGAAATACACCTCTCGGACTGCGGTAACTCAGTAATCTCGGTAGCACATTCTGTAACTGCGTAATGCTGTAGTGTGTTAAAGTAGTTAGGTAGGTGTTCTATTCCGAGGCATATGAGGTATGTGTGTGTTTGTGAGTCATATCCTGTTTGTTGGTGGCTGTGAGTGTCTAGCCACTGGATGTGATGGGGAGCGTGTTTTGTAGTTTCCTATAAGGTGGCCATATATATGTCACAATCAGCCAAGTGACTGGGTTGGTGAGACATACCCATACATTTGGCAATAGGCCTGGTGAATAATGTCAGCAACCCTATTATTACCCTGAATACAGTCTGAACCCATGTGTCGGACAGAAACACACCTGCCTTGGGATTTACACCTGTATATAATACAGGAGTTGCAGGTGTTTTCCTTTTCATTCTTTATAATGCTATATCCACGAGGTTTGTATATATATATATATATATATATATATATATATATATATATATATATATATATATATAAAAACATTGACAAACATGCATCTACGTAATTGCATACATGTGCTATACTGTTGAATGGGTACATTTCCTTTATTGGGGCAACACTATTAATGCAACCATTCAGGTATAATGCAGCTCATTGACATGCCTGTTGAGCACATGCCGGTATAAAATGCTTGTGTTAATAATTAAATGTTTAAACAAGTAACTAGTCTAATTTTACACACGTCTGCCTGACAGACATGTTAGGGTACTGCATTACAGCGGAGCGATCACTTTAAAGTGTTGCCCTGGTAAGTCATACAGACAGGAAAGCAGTAATAATGAAATACTTGCAAATAACATGACATTCCTTTCTTCTGTTAGTCATGACATGGTGATATGTACACTGCATGAAAGGCCTAACATGAAGTAACTGCCTGCGCTTACAGTTTACAAAGACGTAGTCATGCTGACCATTTATAATCAGACAGTTTTCAGTCCTCTGTGAGGCCTGTGAAATGATGATTAAAAGACAGTGAAATTGCTATGTATGTTTGCCATGAAGAGCTTACAAGACACAAGTTGTTAAGATTAAGCTTCAACTTGGATTAATTATGTAAAAGCCTTGTACAGTAGCAACAGATGTATACATCGTAAACACAATTATTTCCGGGCTCAGCGATGCCTTCCTAAATCCATGCCTGACACTCTTAAAAAACAAACAATCACTGTTTACTGATTGTAATCACATCCTTGTGGCTTAAAGAAGCTGAGTAAGTATAATTAGAGATGTTGATGACGGGTATTTGACAATGAAAATGTTTTCTGCAATGCCTGATTTTCCTATAATGGATAGACTGTTGTAATAGTAGGCCTTTGTCTTTGTTTTAGCACTATTCTATTTTCGGGCAAAGACTTTCAATGCGGGTGCTGAGCTCTGACTCCAACCTCAAGCCATGTTGTTTGGATGTTAATGTTAACAGTTGTGTGTAAATCAGCTAAATGGATAAAATGTAAAAACAAAATGAAAACAACTGTAACTTCTACATTTTACACACACATGTTAAGACTAACACAAATACATGGTTTGACACTGGATTCGGAAGTCAGCAACCGCATTAACTATGTTGCCCCCTTAACGGAAAAGTATCTCCATGCAAACACACTTAAACATGCTTACTGGTGCTTATATATGTTTACTACTGCATATTTGTGCTTACACCTGCTTAATAGTAACTTATTCATTATGTCACTAACACTGAGATTGAATGACATTAATTAAACATTTCATGCAGTACTCCAGTTCACATGTGCATGTTCTTATGTAGATTGTACAGCAATACGATGTATAAATATGTTTATATACACATTCCAGATGGAAAATGATATGTGCTAGTGTGGAACTCGGACCGTGAATGCTTGTTTGTTAGGTGAATGCTCTGACTAATACACTATTGCTGTGCTGCTTCAGTTGCATATATACCCATATACCCATGTCTCTTAGTTCCCCAAACACCCACCCCAACACTTCACTAACTGCAGTCATCCATTCTCCAGTTGGATTCACGATGTATCCACACCAGTACACATTAGCCGCTCCCTACCCCTGTAGACCCATCCCGTCGGTTGACTCACTACATGTATCCTCAGGAATCCCTAATGTTTAGTCCACAAACATTGGTGACATGAGTGACCAATAAGACACTATTCACAATTTTTGCATTATCCCACATGGATCACACTTGTCTGTATGTCAAGATTAGACTCTTACTTCCTTACATACTTACTCCCGTTAACATGACACTACAATGAATTAATTATTCTGACTATATGGTAACGTACATGTTACACATGAGAACTAATAATGTACATGTTCGGCGTGATTCTTTTACAAATAGACCGGTTTAGTATTTGGCATTGCCGTTGCTGGCAGATCACAGGGATAATTCCCTGTGTGAGACAGTCCTCACATTTGATTTATTCAGCACAGCACTGACTTTGCACATTGTACACACTTCTGCGTTTTAGCAGTTTCGTCCCTTCCCTCTTATGCACTACCTATTATTCTATCTACTGTCGAGGTTTGTAAGGGCACATTCATGTGTTTATGTCTGCAAATGGAATGGATATGTTACAGGGAATGTACTTCTACATATAGATGTATGCATGTGTGTATGCATACATACTTATAACTAACTTGCTGGCCTCCACAAGGTGGTCCAATTAGAACTGGGCCATCCAAACATGACACGTCTGGATCCATAATCACATACCCATGGTTCCTCGACCCCACCCGAGTTCGACATACACGCAATCCATCCATTATCCAGTTGCTTTCACAGCCATGACACACCTCCACACATTGCCCTCCCCCCAGCGTTAGGAGCCCTACATGTATGTTGTCCCAATACATGTATTATCATGCTCTCCTACCATGTAGTCCTTGAACATACCTGTCCTTGCTAGTGTAATGGATGGAGATCCAAATATGCTGTCAATTTTTGGTAGTCCCACTGGGCACTACACTCTGATTGTTTGTAAAGTAGACTTAGTAGGTCAACAATATTACTCCCACTGGTAATATCCTGCCTTTGGTGTGAGTAGCAGTGCTTTGCTCACTCCTGGCCAGCTTGGTATGACATACACTGACAGCGCTATATAATACTGGGGTTGCTGTTGATTCCCTTCTCATTCCTTTTGTATGCTTTATTGTTACAATGTTCATTCTTCATCTATATATACATATATATATATATATATATATATATATATATATATATATATATATATATATATATATATATATATATATATATATATATATATATATATGTGTGTGTGTGTGTGTGTGTGTGTGTGTGTGTGTGTGTGTATATATATATATATATATATATATATATATATATATATATATATATATATATATATATATATATATATATATATATATATATATATATATATATATATATATATATATATATATATATATATATATATATATATATGTGTGTATATATGTGTGTGTATATATATATATATATATATATATATATATATATATATATATATATATATATATATATATATATATATTTATATTACATCTGTACATACTTATATACATTTCCTATGCTGGGCACTACTTACACCTGCACAAGCGCACTCAGATTTGATTACTGTTTGTTATATATGTTTACTGCTGCTTATTTGTGCTTACTTGTGCCTTATTCATTATGACAGTACCACTTTGATTGAATGGATTTGGTTAAAAGTCCCATGCGATACTCAAGTTCACTTTTACATGTTATTATGTCAGTTTTACAGCAGAAAGACATTCATTCCACATGGAAAATGATATGTGCTATAGTTGAACTTGAACCATGAATGCCTGTTCATTAGGCAGTTGCTCTAACCACTACACTATTGGTGTGCTGCTTCATTTTGATGTATACCCATGGTTCATAGTTACTCGAACACACACATCAACACTTCACTAATATAGCAGTCATCCATTCTCTAGTTGGAAAAACCACACCACTACACATGCGCCACTCCCTACCGCTCTAGACCCGTCCCACATGTTGACTCACTCCAAGTATATTCAGACGTCCCAAGCTTATAGTCCTGGAACATACGTTCATATAATGGTCCAGGTGTTCAAATAGTCTTCCGGATTTTGGCTTGTCTGACTGGAGACTGGGACTGCCCTGTACCTGTTTGAAAGTCAGACTTAGCACATGGACATAGATAGTCCCACTGTTAGCATCCTACATGTGGTTGGAGATGCAGGGGGTTTGCTCACCTCTGGCCAGCTTGATATGACAGCACTAATAATACGGGGGTTCTGCTGCTGTTTTCCTTCACATTCGTTATGAATGCTTTATTGTGACCATGTTCATTCTTCATGGATATATATATATATATATATATATATATATATATATATATATATATATATATATATATATATATATATGTCTGTACATACACATGCATATACACCTACATACTTATTTACAGTTCCCATACTGTTTAATAACCGCCACTTACCACCGCACATGCCCGCTTACATCTGATTGAAAGTGCCTTAATCACCCTATGTCCGACAGCCATTATTCTGGGCATCATATAAAATTCGCAGCCCTTGCATGGCTTTGGACCCAGGAACAGAAACACCATAGTCACTGGTTTGACCACTAAACCATCCATGATACATTCTGCATAGATGGCAGTTAGGATACATTACTTTACTACAGGCATTCCACACTACTGGCAATGAATGTGACAGTCAGTTGGTGTACATATGTATAGTACATGTTAATGTTCATATGTGTCTGAGAAACATATGTATACATTTGCAAGTATACATATTTATGAATAGGACACATACTTGACAACTAGTTATATGCATGTATGTGTGATGTGTAGCTATGCAAATATAAGTATGTGCATTTATAGATATATGACTACATATCTAGGGTTATACATGGCCATGTATATGAACACCCAAATCCGGGAAGGACCTGTACCGTTTGTATACAGGGGTTGTGTGCATCATTACGATGTTGAACCTGGACAGGGTATACAATTTGTGGACGTGTACTATTTGGAAGATAGCTATGGGGGAGCTTCTTGAGAACATGTGAAAGGTATATATTCCTGATAATGCACATGGGGAGATGTGCATCACGGTCAGGTGTTTAATCCCGGGTCGTAGGTTCTGCAGGACCGGGTGGAGGCTGAGCAGGGTTGTGGACAAGTACTACTAATCCAACTTGTGTCCGGATGTCAATGGGGGTGGAAATCGTGTTGTGCCACCAAGTCTAACCTTGAGAACAGACACTTATCCCATGAGGGATGTCCAAAAATTGTGGGCACCGATGACTCCCATTTTTTTGGTTATATGAAAACGAAGGAGGGTTATACATGCATGGGATACCTAGTTTGCAAGCCTGAAACTGCCTAGGGAGAGACAGCCTACTAGATGTGGGTAGGGGGCACTATGTGCAGATATGGCTGGCCCAAGCTAGCAGCCCGAGTATGGGTGGTTTTGGTGGACGTTCAGCAAGGGGAGGGGGTGTGCTGTGGAGGGGATGATGGGTATTCAATTATGTATCCAGGTGTGTAGGGGTTGGATGGCTCAGTTCAGACCAAACTATTATGTGGTGTGAGCCGGTACTGTTTCTGTACATGTGTATCATACATTTTAATGTTCATATGTTTGTGGGACTGTGTTCTGCAATATGACCTGGCAGCGTGTATTGGGGATGTGAATGTATGTTTTTTAGTTTCCTTTTGGATTCTCCCACTGCTCCCTCGTACACCTCCAGTTCACCTATTGTACATCTGACCAAGTCTCCCCTTAGCGGATCATTACATTACCCATCACCCCCCCCAAAATCCACATACACACCATCCATCCCTTCTATGGTTGTTAGCCCATGGCACAGACAGCAGTGCACATTGCCTACTCTACATATCTCTGATACCATTATGATTGCTACTCTACATATCTCTGATACCGTTATGGTTGTGAGGCCAACCCTAGCATATTTGGTCTTCCACATGCTGTACTTCACACACATAGGTACATGCAAATACTTATCTTTCATGACATGGTAGGTTTACCCAGGTTATACCCATTCATTTTTGGGCCATCCAGACAAGGACGACTCGGACTGCAAATGGGCAGATATTAAGCAAATGCTCTAAACATTGGACTAGGCTTAGCAAAGGGCAGTGGCATGCAAACACGCTGCGTTTCACTTCCTCTTGGTATAAAAATCAACACAACAATGAAATACAGACATGGGGTTTTAAATGTAACAGTTCTAGGGATGGGGGCTCAATATTCAGCTATGTGCTTGTGTGTTTACTCCTGTGATTTTATTTTGGTGTTCATGGAGCTCTCTTGTATGCTTTGCATACATTTCAGTATCCACGGACACTGACAGGATTAATTACTATTAGAGGCAGGCTGTACTAGTCAGCATTTTAGGTTGCGTGACTGTAGCAGACATGTTCACACCTCCGTGCAGCGCTTAAACACACCCTTTGCACTTGGTCATGTTTCCTGTGCACGTGGACAGTGCGGCAGCGTGTCTTCATTAATATGCATATGGTGCTGCTGTGCCATATCTACGCTGCACGCTCGGCACAAGGCTAACACCGTCCTTGCACCGAGCTTCATGAATCCCGAGGATAGCTTTTCATATAGAAAGAAAGCACATTTGACGAACATTGTAACATTGGGTAAAATAGCCTATGTTGTAAACATTTACATGATACCGGTGAAGTACGAAAAGAAATTATGATGATAATATTTTCATTCATCTAGGGGGTCAAGATTGAACCCTGTAAAGAGACGATTTTTATATACGAAAGAAGAGTGGGGGTGGGATTGGTAAACCCAATTCTATATGCAGTTTCTTTAAATATGTATAATGTATGAAAAGGAGTTATGAAAGATAATAAAAATTTGGTAGAGACAATAATATATGGTAAATGCAAAGAAGTTTTGAAAGAAATGGGAATGAAGTAAAGAAGTAAAAGTGTCATTAATGAAGAAACGAAAGAATTTCATAGTAAAATTGTACTATGGAAACTAAAAAAGAATGTAATAGAAAAGAACAGAAAGAAATGGTATGTTGATATTAGGAAATCTTATTTTGTTAATTTGTGAAAAGAGTATGAAATAAAGAAAGAAAAAAGTAATAATAATGAAATATATAAATTATAAAAGAATTAAAGAATGTAATGACTTTTTATGGAGGTTGTCCGTAGGTAAATTACCAGTAAAAGCAAATATTGCATACAAAAGTAAACAGGATAGAATAGGTATTAAGTGTAAAGAGTTTGAAACTACAGAACATGTATTTTTAAAATGGATAATAATTTAAGAGTTGTGGAAAGAAGTACGTAAACATGATTTGGTTAAAGATTACTTGAAATCTGAAATGTTAAACATGGACATGATAGAATACGGTTATTATGGAACAAGATCTCAAGAAAAGGCAAAGAAAATGGACAGAGTTATATTTTATGTAACGTGGACAATATGGAATGAGACTTAATGAGATCAAATACAATGGGAAATGGACATTGACAAAAATATTGGAGAAAATATGGTTTTGGTTGTGAGTAAAAGGGTAGAGCTATACGTAAGAAGACGATGATGTATTGAGTTATGTTCTTCATGTAAATATGTAAATAATATGAAATATATAAATGTTTACATTAAAAAATACTCTTGTTAGTTGTGAGGGGTAGAGTTTTTGATGCTGCACTTCCTGCTTCTGTTCCTGATGTGAAGGCAGCTAGGAAAAGCTGTGCAGTAATGGAGGAAGAAAATACTTTTCTGTTGGTGATAGCACTGTGGTTCTGTCAGTCAGACAAATCAGTTGAAAAATGACTGGATAGTGCAGATAGTTGGTATCTGGCTGATTTTTAACCTCAGGATTTTAAAGAAGTTGTAACTCAAATTGCTTCTGGAGGCTTGTCTGATGAAAATCGGGTTCATTTGAACAAAGACAGTCCTAGAAAAGTGTTTGATATTTCATGTTCAGATACGATGGCAAAGGTTTTTGGAATGGACCGGAAGTTGGGCAGAAAGGAAATGAGTTGTGCGTTGGATGGACATTAGGTGACAGGTGTGATACAGTCTGCAAAGTTGTATGCCAATGCAGTTGGAAGAAAAAGAAGTATTGCAAACTTTTTTTGACCACCTTTATAGAATTATCACTTGTGACATAAGCAAATTTAAATTTATATAAAAGTAATCAAACTGTATTAACAAGTTCAAGATTACAAACATTATGCTTCACATATACTGCTTTATATCATATAACCTAAGCAATATTACATATATTATTCAATTCCTCCCCCTTTTTTAAACAAGAAACAGCTTTATTAAACCATCACTTACAACACAGGCAATCAAACATTTATATAAATTAAAACAAACAACACCAACAAAATCCTACTTGCAAGTATTTTACATTGCAAACCACACTCCCAGTTGCAGAAATTATATATCACTTATAATCTATTCAATCATTTTCAGTCAAACATTACATAACTCATTTAAGTCCTGCCACCTTTTAAACTTCATTCCTCCCTTGTATGTATTGTTCTCATTTTTTCCTATGTAGTTTGCTCCTCCCCTTTTCTAAAGATCTTAATTCCAGTTGTTAATCTCTGTTACTATATCCACTACTTCTAGTATAGTTGGTTTACATTTTCATTTCCATTTTCTACTAATTGCTTTTTTGGAGCCATCAAAATTAGACCCAGCAAGGCCTAACCATGTCTAGGTAATTCTTATTCTGTATCATAGCTCAGAAAAATTATCTCTGTCATCAGACCAATCTGCCCATCCAGCATCTCCGACTGTGCATCCCACAGGGAATCCTTAAAGTCTACCAACTCACTGCACTCCC
This sequence comes from Protopterus annectens, assembly GCF_019279795.1. NCBI lineage: Eukaryota > Metazoa > Chordata > Ceratodontiformes > Protopteridae > Protopterus > Protopterus annectens. The sequence goes on along the minus strand of NC_056750.1, from coordinate 101,429,485 downwards.
AGAAACTATGTTCTCAATTACCTTTTTCTTTCCTTTTACACCTCCAACATTTGCTGTCTACCTGATGAAAATTTCTTTGGAGTCTACATTGGCTATAAAAATAACTATGTAAACATTTCCAAGCAAAAATCCTAAATCTTCTAGATTTTATAGCATATTTGGGAGACATACATATATCCTCCCATGGTTTATTTGTGAATTGCTTATCCAGTCTCTCTTCCCAATCCTTTCTAACCTCCTCTGATTGATTCTTATAGTTATCATGCAATATTTTATATGCTCTTCTAATTATTCTTTTTTTGATGACAGCTTCTATTCTACATTCTACTAAAATCTCTATCAGTGCTGGTCTTTTATTTAGGACCCTTATTTCTTTCTCTTTGCCCATACTATGATATCAATCCTTGAAAGGGAAGGCAATCTCTAACCTACAATTCAAACAAATTCTTCATGTCTTCCCATTCTATCATCTTTCCCCCTCTAGTTATTTGCTCCCAATACCTCAGTTCCTCTGCCAGTTTTCTCCAATAAATTCTAGCCCCCTCTTGCGTATTGTCTATATCCCTAAATTGCAGTCACCCCTATCTGCAGAATCTCCCTTCTCTGTTCACATGTTGGTTTAGTTCTTAGGATGCTTTCTGCTTCTTTATAGATATAATATTCTGCATAATTATTATTCTCCTTAAAGTCTTGCATCCAAAATCCCAGTCTCTCCTTGTGTCTTGATCTCACCCCTGATTCATCATCATCCCATTCCACTTTGAATTATAGTTTTCTGCTTGTGCTATGTATAGGAGCCTTAACTGTGTAGCTCTGAAATACCCCAACAAATCAGATAATCCCAATCGGCCCTGTTCTACTCAAAGAATCAGCTTATCCCACTTGACTCCTGCCATCTTCCCCTCCCAGATAAAGCCCTTATAAAAAAATGTTGTTCAAATAAGAAAGAAGAAGAAAGAAATAACATGCAAATATTTTGTTATTTTGTGTGGGATAAGTTAGTGTTAGCTTTAGGTTTTGAAGCAAAAGTCACTATATCCTTGATTCATTTAAGGAAAGAGGCATTATGTGCCTTAATATTTGAGAACTAAAGACTTAATGGAAAGATTTTTTTGTTTGATTATGAACAAAGAAGGACAGTTACACATGGAATGAATTTATATTTCCCAGGTAAAGGACATAGTAAAAAACTGCTTGTTCAATTTTGCTATGATGAAATTGAGTTAAAAGATTCCAATAAGTATTTTTCATTTATGTGTTATTCATTTTCTGATATTGTGAAATTAAAATATAAGAGGGGTATTTGGAATGGGGTGAGAAGTGGATGTTATTTTATAACATGAAAAAGATGTTATAAAGCATTTACCAAGTGGTATATATGTAGATGGTAACAGAGGAACAATTAGGTGTAAGGGCAGAATGTCAATTATCTGATAAGTGGCTGTACAAAATAAGATGTAATCAGTGTGGGGAAAAGGTCATATGATATAAGAGCAAAAAGGAATATAGAATATGTAAAAGTGAAGGGCATTTTTGGTTTGATTGTAAAAAGAATAAGCAATATAATGTTGAGAATGATGAAGAAGAAAATATTGTAATGTCTGAAAGTAATGGTGCCATAGGGTGAAAATGTGTTAATGAAAAAGAGGGTGAAGTAACAAAAGATGGCTTAGATAAAAACGTTATATTTTAGGAGGGTGAAGGTAACTGTACCGGGAGTGTTGAAAATTAAGAAGAAACTGAATGTGTTAAGTCAGATGTTTGTGAAAGGAGGGCAAAGGATGTTAGGAAAAGAAATGTAATAGGTGCTACAGTAAGGGTAAGAAAAATATTTTTAAAAATACATCACCAAAGATTAAAAAAGAAAGGTAGGTAGTAGTTTTAGATAAGTTTTTGTTGATAAAAATAGCAAAAAATATGACTCTAAGGATCAGAAAAATATTCAATTATGTAAAGAATTAAAATAAGAAAATGGAAAATTTAAACTGCTTCCCTTGAGCTTAAAATGAAGGAAAAGTAATAAGTTTAGGGTGCTTTCAGGAAATGTGAATAGTATAATTAATATTTGTAAGAAAGACAGGGATACTGGAATGGTATGCTAATTTCATGTAGATAGTATTCTTATGAAGGATGTAAGATTCCTGACACGTGAAGAAAGATTACAAACAGAAAAAATGTAGGGTTGAAAAATAATATGAAATTTAAGAAGTGAATGTTGCTGTGGAGTGGCTGTATTTTATAACAAAAAATATATATACAAAAACAATAAAATATTAGATGCAGCACTGGCAAGTAAGGAAAGGTTAACCGCTGTGGATGTGAGGAAATATGTTTATAGAATTATAGCATTATATGCATATATAAAAGGCAAGAAAAGAGATAGTCTGTTTAAAAATACTAGGTTATGTGGTGGTTAACATCAAAAATTATTATTGATGGGGACTTTGTGATTTAATGGAAAAATGCAAAAAGAAAGGGAAATTAGTTAAAAAATACAAGAAGTGATAAAATGTAGTAAGTTAGCTGTGTGAAATAAAAGTCAATGCACGTATAGAAGAGGGGCAATTGGATCGTAATTTGATTATTTTGTACTACTGAAAGGTTTGAGTGCAGCTGGTGATATAGTAGAGATACCTTTTTCAGATCATTTAACAGTATGGATGGAGGTGATGGAAGAAAAAGAATATACTAAAACAGGAAAGTGAATAAAAAGAATAAATGAGAAATTATGAGACAAATTTGAAGAGAGGAAAGCATTGCAATTATGGATGGATCATATAACCACAAACGACATTTATAAAAAAATGGTCTGAATGGTAGATTGAAATTAAAAAGAAGTAAAAAAAAAGTTTCTTTCACTGGAAGGAAGATGTAACAAAGAAACAGAAAGTGAAGTATGAAAAAATGTACAGACATGCTTTGGAGAATTTAAAGATAAATACAAGAGAATATTATGCTATGGAAAAGGAAATAAATAAAATGTATTTAGGAAAAATTAAGACATTGCTGTTTAAGTACAGATATTATTTACAAGGGAAAATGGAGGAGGTGTCTGCATATTTGAGTAAAATAGTAAAGAAGGATAATGAAGGAAATTAAATGTAAAAGGAGAGGTAAAAATAACATAAAAGCAAATTGTGAGTATTGTAGTACAGCATGTAGAAATTATTGTAAGAGCAAAAAGAAAGAAAGTAAGAAAGAATGGGAAGTAAAAAAAAATCTAGAATGAGTTAAGGAAAATTGTGAAGAAATTACTGATAGTGAATTGGATGAAGTACTTAGGAAAATAAATAACTAGAAAATAAATAAATAGAAAACTAACTGGTGCTCGCTGAGAGTGTTAGGCAAACAAACAACAGAAAACGCCAACCTCTGCATGTGTTTGATTGGGATTTCCTAATTAATACCCAGCTCAAAAATGTTTTTCCGATGCTGTTTTCAGGTATAGTCTACTGAAATAACACCTAGCCCATATAACACTGCCCATTCAGAGGAAGTAGATTGTTTGTTTTTCCCCTGGATTGCTTTACTGTAGTGCGCCTGTTCTAAAGCATGTGAGGACCTAATTCTTTGTGATTTTGAGTATGTTACTATAGTGGCCAATGATTTTTCAGAACTGCTTACTAAGGTGCGTTTACTTGTATGGCTTACTGGAAAGTATGATGTAAATGCTACTCTGAATACCTGTGTTTAACTGTTTTACTGCAAAGTTTGTTAGAAAGTATGATGAACATGCTATTCTGAATACTTGTGTTTCACTGTGCTATTACAAAGTATATGCGATTGAGCCAGTGTGTCTCTGCTACTGTTTAAACTAAGTGCAATTTCTCTCTCTATATTCCCTCCTCTTTTCCAGCCTTCTAACCCCGAACTACTCTCTGTGACTACACCTGGCCTGGAGGCTTACACCTAACCAAAATCAAAACAAGCTATATTTCCCTCACCCCCGTTAGGCATAAGGACTAAGGTCTTCATAGTAGAACAGAAGAAAGTATGTACAATCACTGCTAAACCTTGTATTATTAAAGATTTCTAAAGTCCTGCTAGTTGTTCGGTATGCTCCCTTGCCAGGAAACCCAGCAGCTAAACACTAATTTCACCCTGTACCACCAATATTAGCCCTCCTCTAGCCCACCTATCACCACTCTCCCCCTTAACTTAATCCAGCCTAGGGATCTACCCTGGTGATTCTACAGGTGCATTTCAGCTTTAGTCCACTAGGTTTCACCCTCCCCACACTTTTCCCGAGTTTCCATACCTTTAATTTACTCCCTAGTATACTATACAGGTTTTAACTTACCTACTTTCTTTCTCTCTCTGCCTTTTCTAACACCGCTGGCAACAACTTCCCATTAATCCCCCATCACTTGTACTTACCTTCTCCATTCCACAGTTCACTGATAGGTTCTCGCTCTCATCCTGCCTCCCTTGGCTCTTCCTGCTCCGTTCGCCCTACAGGCTCACTCCACTCCTCTACCTTGCCCCCTATTCCCACCCGCCCCCACTACCTCTAGATTTATATCTTCATAACCCCACCCACTATACAACCCAACCAGTCACACAAAATAACTCTATCTATAGCCACTCCCTCACCCCGCCCTTTCAAACATTACTCATCTCCCTAGTAAACCCTACCTCACCAATTAAAACCATCCATTCCACTCTACACCCTTTACCTAAACCCCACCCATATAAACCATTACTCTATACCATCCCTCCACAACTATTTCAAAGACATACATAGTTACTGCACGTAGAACCCCACAGCTCCTACAAGTTTACTTTAAACAACATAGCAATTCCTAACTATCATCTTTATCTTATGTTTTTCCAAAAACTATCTCTACAAATGTTCCCTAAATCAATACCCTCCTATACTTTAGTACTATTTCTCCTCAATATAGTCTACATCTATTACCTTACCCAGCCCATATGTATTAACCACTCACAAGCCTTCCACATAACAATACATCTAAACTCACCTCATACAAAAACACACACGGCAATATCTCCTCATCTTTACCCTATAAAAAACACCTACTTTTTACCTATAAACTTATCAACACTCAAAAACCTCACACCTCCACAGTACCTAAGAAATCCTTCTTCAACATAACAAAGAGCAACCCAAACTCTATATACTCCAACTACTTCTCCAACCTAACCTTATATATACTAACCTCTCTAATATCAGGTGACATCCACCCCAATCCCGGCCCCACCACCTTATCTACCACTCATAAATCTATACTATTCACCTCACTTAACTCCCAAAGCATAGTAAACAAAGTCCCAAACCTTCATGCTTGGCTTACACATTATAAACCAGATATCCTATCTATCTCTGAAACTTGGCTAAAACCTCACATAAAAGACCATGAAATAACACCACCAAACTACTTAATCATCAGAAAAGACACATCCCACAAAAAAGGGGGTGGAGTAGCTCTACTTTACTCATCCTCCTTGAAAGTCACCCCTTATAACAAATCCATACCTAATTTCAATAATGCTGAACTACTCCTATCACTACTTCAAATCAATAAAAACAAACACATATGTATAGCCTCCCTCTACATCCCTCCTGGAGACAATATTACTACTCTTGAGAATATCCTACTCTGGCTCTCCACCAACATCAGTAATGAAATCATAATTTTGGGAGACACTAATATCAATTGGTCCTCCATTCAATTTCCCACAAACCCAGTCAATATCAACCTTTATAACTTCTCACAGCTAATAAACAACATAACCCACCCCTCAAAAACTCCTTCAAAAGGTAGCATTCTAGACTGGATGTTAGTCTCCCACCCCCACTACTTCTCAGATAGTGGTTCACTCCCAGACTCCCTTAGTGATCACCTACCCATCTTCACATATCGTCTCCCCACTCCTATACAGAAATCACATAACTATATTACAACCCGAAACCAGAAAAACTTTAACCCAACAACTTTCTCTGACTCCCTAAAAGTAATAGATTGGAACATTCTAAAAACTTTACCTCTAGACAGTGCTGTGGCACACTTCAACACAATCTTTTTAAACCTCCTAGACCCCCACGCTTTTCTAAGAACTAATAGAATTAAATTAAAAACCTCCCCCTGGCTAACTAAAACCACACTTGCAGCCATGCGACATAGAGACAAAGTCTGGGCACTCTACCTGAAAAATAAATCTCCACTCATTCAAAATGAATTCAGAATTCTTAGAAACAAAGTAAAAAAGTTTATTATCTCCGAACGACAAAACTACTTTTCCACTCTCCAAAATACTAACAAAACAAATCCTCAGAAATTTTGGAAAGGTATCTCTACCCTTATCAATCCTAGCAAAACAGTCAACCCCAGCTCAGATCCCAACACTACTGACATTGACTTGGCTACTCAATTCAACTCTTCTTTTATAAAATGTATTTCTAAACTAACCTCTTCTTTCTCAAGCACCACCACACCCACAACTCCTCCCTGTCCTCCTCTAATACTCCTCCCCCCACTCCCAACACCACCCTCACTTCCTCTCCTATTCCACCATCCTCAAACTCCCTATCCCCCTTCTCCCCACCTTTCACTCTAAACTCTATCCCCACATCAACCATCAAAAAACTTCTCCAGAAACTAAAGCCATGCTCCAATGCCCCAGACAATATTCCTTTATACTCTCTTAGCATAGCTGCTGAAGCCATTGCCTACCCTATCAGTATTCTAATCAACCGCTCTATCCAAGAAAGCATAGTACCACAAATTTGGAAAAAAGCCTTCATCATACCTTTGCATAAAGGTGGCAACGATAACAATACTACAAACTTCCATCCCGTAGCTATCCTGTCCCCCATCTCTAAACTCCTAGAAAAGTGTATCCATGTACAGCTCTTATCTTACCTATCAGACAATCACCTATTAACTCCAACCCAACATGGTTTTAGACCTGGCCATAGCACCATGACAGCCTTCCTCTCCTTCTCAGAAACTATAAATAAAGCTCGGGACTCCAGTAACATCATTTCTACCCTGCTACTGGATCTCTCAAAGGGCTTTTACACTATCTCTCACAAGCTACTTATAACTAAACTCTCCCAGCTTAACCTATCTACTTCCACATTGAACTGGTTCTCCAGTTACTTATCTAATGGATTTCAAGCAGTCAAATGGAAAAAAGCCACCTCCTCATTCCTTAACACCCCAACAAGAGTCCCCCAAAGTTCCATATCGGGTCCTCTTCTGTTTAACATATTCATAAATGACTTCCGAAATTCTATCCCATTTTCCAATATCATTCAATATGCAGATGATTCAGCTATTATCTGCTCAGCCACAGCCCTCCCAGTACTCCAAAAGCTTACACAAGATGCATTCTCAATCACAGAACAATGGATGAAAGAAAACCACCTAGCACTCAATTCCTCTAAAACCAAATTAATGATATTTACCCCCTCTAAACTCAACTCTATCAACCCAAACTCCTTTTCTATCACCAGCAATAACAATACATCCTTAGAACTGATGCCAGAGGCCAAGTTACTTGGGGTTCAAATTGATAATCAATTCAAATTCAACTCCCACATACAACTAAATATCAAAAAAACTCATCAAAAACTAGACATGTTCTACCGACAAAACCGCTACCTTACACCCTCCACTAAAATCACTGTCTCTTCTACATTCCTTATCCCCTCTCTTCTATATGGAGCCCCACTCCTAACTAACCTACAATCTTCCCTCAAAACACAACTCTCCTCATGCTACAACAAAATAGCCAAATTCACTACTAGTCAAAAAGCATCTACCCACCACTGTTCTTCTCTCCACAAACTAAAATTGCTTGAACTACCCAACCAACTCACCTATTCTCAACTTACTGTAGCTCATAAGCTCATTTTCAAACCCTCCCTTTGTCCATCCCTTTCCTCTGCGTTTAGAATGCATCTCCCCAATAGAGTACTCAGAACTAATAACCAAAACCTAATTGAAGTATACAAACCAACTCATCCCCCAGGCAAAAACCTCCTATCCTGTGGTCTAGCATGTCTCTGGAACTCTCTACCTCCAGCCAATCATACCACTTTCAACCATTTTACATTCAAAAAATCTCTTCACTCTCATCTACTAACCCAGTGGGAATGCTCTTGCTTCCATCCTTCATAATTCTACACTGCCTTACCTCCTCTCCCTTTTTTCCAACAACATGCTTGCTCCTGCCTCTTCTACCCTAAAAAAAATCTTCCATTTTCTAGTCTGTATCAACTGTAATTGTCATCTGAATCTGTAAATAAGGTATCACAGAACACCCTTTTCGGGTCAGTATTTTCTGTAATGCTCACCACCAGTTTGTTGCTCTAACTGCATAACTTGTAAATATTTAATGCTAAAACTGCATAATTTGTAAATATTGTAACACATATTGTAATTCCTTATTTCTGGAGCTTTTCTCCCCAGGACTCCATTGAAAACGGGTTAATTTTGGCCCAATGGACTATCCTGGTAAACCAACTGCAAATAAATAAATAAATAAATAAATATTGATTCAGTATCAGGTCCAGATGGTATACAGTATGAAATGTACAAGAAATTAAGGGGCTGGCAAAGAGTGTTTTGTAAATGTTTTGGTAGAATGGTTGAAAGAAGGGTTTGTTAATGAAGAGTTATGTAGTGGGATATTAAAATTTACACAGAAGAAATCTGAGAAGAATTAAATAAAAATCTGAGACCTATCGCATTAAATAATACAGATCATAAATTTTTACAAGAATAATACACAGAAAAATGGAAGGAAGGATGAACGACATTATGGAAGAAAGTATATATTGTAAAAAAGGAAGGGATGCCAGTAATTATTATTGGTGGTTCAAGAAATTGTGGATATTATAAGTAAAATGGAAGTTGTAAAACTTATGGTAGATGATATTATTAAGGCATGTGATACAGTAGGACGTGATGTTTTGTAGGATGTTATGGAAAAGTATGGAAGAGGTAATACAATTAGGAGAATGTGTATGTCAGCAATTGAAATAAGAGAGTTAGATTGTTAGTGAATGGGTGTCTGATTAAAGAAATATGCATGAAGTGTGGTATAAGTCAAGGATGTCTGATGAGCGGGATATTATTTGAATTAGTAATGAAAGTGATATTGAGTGAAGTGGTAACGATTTGAATTATTGGGACCTGCTAGAGCATGTCCTGAAATGCAGAGAATGAATGATCAAAAGAATTGACTTACATATATTAAATCCAATATGCCATTTCTCAGAATATTAACTTTTCTCCATGGTATGATGATCACATTTTTCCTTTATTTTTGGTTTTCATTTTTTTTTTTGCTTTTTGACACTTGGCATTTCAAGTGCCAGCATATTTCATTATATGGACCCAAGAAAAGCAATTTATAAAATGAAACAAAAGGTGCTACATATGTGATAGAAATAGAAGTAGTGATTCCAGTAGTTTTGACATAAGCAGTTGATATAGTTGTGGATGGTTGCTAAGAATAAAATTTGGATGATGGAAGTGTTGGTTTGTCTAAATGGATGTTCAAAGGAAATGGGAATGATCTTGAATAAAGACAAAAGTAAGGGTTTGGGCAATGTTGTGAAAATTGGAGGGTGTATTTTTCAATGAATGAAGTATCTTTGTTAGAAATAAAGGTTGGGAAAATTATGTTGTTATGAAGTAATGGGGTATGAGGTAATGGGAGGGTTTGATAAAAGAAATTAAAGAAATATGTCTTAAATGGAAAACTTTTAAGATTATCATTCAAGAAAACGATGTATATGATGAATACTATTTTAAAGGGAAAACTAGAATATATGTCAAAAGTTTGTATGATCCCAGGAAAATATGAAAAAGAAATTGTACAATTAATGTTGTCTTTCATATGGGGCGGAGTTCAAGATTAAACCCAGTGAAAAGAGGCATGTTGTATATGAGTGAAGATGAAAAGGAATTGTTTTTTAACTCCATTTTACTTATTCTAATTCTTTAAACTTGTATAGAGTATTAAAGTGGGTAAATGAAGAGAATGAGAAATTAACAGTGAAAATGTTTCAATATCAGGACAAAAAATCAGCAGAAGATGAGAATAAGAAAAAGACATAAAATTATGTAAATGAAGAAATTAAAAATTATCAAGAAAAAATATGAACATGGAACATGAAAATGGATGATATAGAGATAAATAGAAAGATACAGTATACTAATGTGATATAACAATATTTATTATGCAAATCCATGGAAAAGTTTACCAGAAGAAATGATAAAAGCCATTAAAGTAAGGAAAAAGTGGTATACTAAGATTGTAGAGTCAAGATTTCTTATGGGGACTGGCACTAAATAATTAACCGGTAAAGGGAATATGCCATATAAAAAGAAAGTTGAATGAGTGTGTTTATTGTGAAGAGACAAAAGAACATGTTTTTTGAACTGTTAAAATGTTAAAAGTGGTTAAACTCTGGAAAAAGTTGTGTAAAGAAATTTTTTTAGAATATTAATGAAGCAGACAATATATATAAATATGATTATGTATGGATATTGTAAAAACAAGAAGAAGGAATATGTGAGAGGCATAGTTGAGAATTTATTTTATGCAATATGGGTTATTTGGAATGAAAAACGGAATGAAATGTTGTTTAATGGGAAATGAATGTTGGCTGATATATTGCAAAAATTTTGCTTATTTTTGCGGAAGGAGTGTGAGTCCGTTATGGAAGAATAATAATGATAATGCTATATAGAAATGTGTAGATATGTACCTGTAAATATGTACATTTTATAAATATGTAAATAATAGGCCAGATTCATTAATGTCTACGATAAGTGTAGACGATCTGTATTCAAGAACATTCCTACCACATTTTTGTGCTTTCTAGTCACTCAGAAAGAATACAATTATTATACATGTCGTCTCTGCTGTGTTGTAACCTTTATATGAATCTCCCTTGATATTTAAGGCTGCAAGTAAATCAATATGAAAACTTAAATTAGGAGGAAGATGGTGAAAGTTGTGTCTGTTTACTCAGAATGGTGTACAGTTATTGCACACTCGGTGTTGACATTAATGAATCCCAGGGAATGTTTTGTTGATTAAAAGACCCCTACTCTTTTTAATAGGCACAGTGAGATCCTTTACATCCACCTGAATTACCATTAACTCATGCAGATGGGGCCTCAGTTTAATGTCTCATCCAATGGACAACACACTCAGAAGTGCAGCTGCCTCCTTACATTGCACTGCAGTGTCAGCAGTCAATTTACTTGGTATGGAAATAGAACCAATAGTCTTCTGTACCAAAGGCTAGTGTGCTATCTGTTGTGCCACTAAAACTGCTTAATTCTAGGCAACATTGTCCTACTATAACATTGAGAAGGGGACATAGGTAACTAACTTGGCTTAGGACCCCAGTTTGTTTTTTAAATCTGGTTTTAATTTGAAATAACTCTTGAGTCAAAGACATCCACAGTTGGAAAAGACCCTTTAGCACACTTGGTATGTTTACATATGGGGTATGCAAGCAATGTAGGTATATAATACAGGCATGTCTGTGTCTATGCTAAACATATGATATTGGCATGCAAAGGTTGATAAAATTGCACTACCAAGGGAGTGATATATGTAGCAGCCTGGTTATCCTGTTCAGTGTTTCATACAGAAAAAAACTGAGAAAGGTCTTAAAGTAAGAATTTACCAGCATATTTATTGTTTATTAGAAAGCAGGTAAGAACAATGTTTAGCTAGACATTAGGAGATGTGCCCTAATTTTAATAAGTTTGAATTGTTTTATACTGGAAAAGGTTAAATGTAACCCCAGAGGTGGGAATTGGACTAATGTGTTACTGAGGAGAGAGATGTTTTGGTAAATGATTTTGAATGCTGACCAAACTCCAGGTATTAATGACACTACCTCTATAGCCTGCATGCTGAAATATATGCAAATTAATATTAAGTAGTTGCATTTACATAACATAAAATATCATGTGAGTGTTCACTATATAAGGAATTATATCTTGTTGCATGTATTCATTCTGAAGAAGTCTGTTTTCTGAATGAAATTACTTTAAGTTTAACAGCTCAAAAGGGTTGGATCTTTTCTATTCACAGATGTCCCCTTAAACCCAGCTATTATAGTCACATTATTGACTGCATCTTTCTTGGATATTTGTGTCAAAAATAATAATAATGACCAAAGTAACATATTTCAAATATGTTTCATACAAACATACAGTAGCCAAACTATTCCAACTTAATTCACACAGGTACAAGAGCCCTACAAACCAGATTAAAGACTGTTTAAAAGTGACTTGATTATAAGAACATAAGGTAGTTCATCCACAAAGAGCCCTCCACCCCCAACAGCACTTATAGCAAAAAGTGACTTGATTATAAGAACATAAGGTAGTTCATCCACAAAGAGCTTTCCACCCCCAACACCACTTATAGCAACTTTGTTGACTATGTGCACTTTTATTATTATGAAGAAATAAATGACATGTGCTTTACTGATAGCTTTGAGTGAACTGTCTGAAATTGTATAAAGATGACAAGAATCATACCATAAGATCCAGTCATGAGGAGCACAGTTTAAATAGAACTGTATTTATGAAAACATAACAAATACTAACTAGCAGATAAATGCTAAGTCAATATGCACAATCTCTGCAAACATAAAAGTCACCTGAATAATTTCACATTAAAAGAGAGCTGTTACTAATGAACAGCTTGTGGCTGGCAAACAACTTTGCATTCCAGAGCTTCATCTACAAGAGCTGTGCCTGCTGCCCTTGAAGAATAAATGATCCATGTTACATTTAAAAAATTAGTATGCTGTGATATTGCCATAACTTTATGTGAACTACATAAACTATGCAATATGGAATGGCTGGCAAATAATGGCAACAAGTTGAAAGATATTAGGCATGCAGTCCTGGAGATCAGTAAGGACCTTAGCCCAAGCTCCCAATTGTTTCAAAGTTAGTCTTCTTAGTGACTTGTTCAATGTCACACAGTAGATAAGTGAAGGTGAGAAGATTCAAACCCTGCACCAGTGCCACAGGAAGCAGTTTATTAACAAGTCTAGGCTTTAGTCCTCTGAACTAACTGCTAGAGTAACAGTCTTTAACTAAATACTGAAATCCTGTACAGACCAGTCTTGTAGAGAAGACCATATCACAGTAATATGTAACAATGACTACATAATGAATTCTGAAGGTCAGGTGGTTCTGATCATTACTCTATATAATGCAAACTATAGGATATGACAGATAATCTGTTTACAGCTGCTGAAGGCTGCAAAACATGTACTGCAAAAACATATTAATAAATGGTGTCATGTTTAGACTATATTATACAATCCAGGTCTAGTAATGAATTCATTAATTTACTGTAATGAATAAAGCAATTAAAGATAATATAAATAATGCAGAAGCTTTTATTCAACAACCCAAAAGTCATACAAAACTCAGAAATACTACTGCATACAGCATATTGTTTTTGTTGGGGCGGGGCTTATATGATTGACGAATAAGTAAATCTCATTTTTAACCTCCTTATGTTATCAAGAATAGGTATGTTATCTGACATCACGCAGTATAGATCTCACCTACTTGAATCTATCTACATTAATATGTCCAAACACATGTGATAACTAGAATGCCCACAGAGATACCTTACTAAAGGGATACATGGCAGCTACATGGACCAACTCAAGGCCATATCACTATACTTGGTATCTTACAGAGTGCTAAGAGCTGACCTGTGTCTGCGATGCAAGGCATCTTTTGACCAAATACTGATGGATGTACTGCACATCAGCAGGTCAAATAGCATCAGAAATACTCATGTTTAGTGATTGAAACCTCTTTTGCTAGAACAACAGAACAGTTTGGAGGGACAGGTGTATCTTATAGATGATATACCACTTCTCTGGAACAGTCTTCCCATCCACATAAAACAAAGTTCATTCCTGTCCATATTCAAGTGCAACTTGGATCTATGGATGGGAAACAGAAAATTTACCCCAAAACTGCCTCCTGTACTTCTAATGGACACAGGTAGCTCCTAAATGCTTTACCCCACACATAGGTACCCTGAAATTATCTATGGCACAATTTCAATTATTCTCATTAGGGATAATATGAAATTATTGACCATGGGATGAGTAAGGTGAATCTGTAACCAAATGGGATTGATTACTTCAAGCTTAAAAAGTAAAACTGGCTAGACTTAAAATGGCCCACAAGGGCAGCTACCCTAGCATTTACCCATGAACCTAAGAATGGTGATAATGCTGTATTGTTTCAGTATACAGCTTGGGGAGTCAACAAATCTAGATCGTACACATATTGGGCCCTGTGCAGGGCAACAAATCTGGCAGCTGCAGCCATACCATTATCCCATTACTTGGCAGTCTCTTCTCAATTATCATAAATACTGTTCAGATCTGTAAGTCAACATACCATTTCCTTCTTTAGTTTTAGAATTATCACAGAGAGTTGGATTTCACTTAAGTTTTATTTTAAATGTTACAGAAAAAACACTGACAAAAAACTTCATAACAAAACAGTCTCAAGTTGAAAACAAATTTAATATGTGAGACAGCAAACTTTTCTTTCCATTTAGTGAAAATGCAACTGGCAACCCATTAAACTATGAGACATGCTAGGATTCATACTCATTTGACATACAGTAAAATACTAAATAGCGTCTAAGTGAAGGGTGCAGGAATTCAAAAGACAAATGTGTAACATATTTGGTAACAGCCTGGGGGAGCCCACTGGCATGTCCCTTTTCAGGAAAGCCTAGGAATGCTGTCTGGTGAACTAAACTGGCAGAGTCAAATAGGCAAATAAGATTGAGGGAATCAAACCATGCATTACAGGAAGGAGCTATTTAACAGCTCTTAGCCTTATGCATCTGCACTAAGTGCAACACAAATTGTTGTAGCCCAAACACACTTCATTTCACACCTGTGTGTCTACAAAAAATATAATTATAATTAAAATATTAACTTTGAACTCATTGTGATTTTTCAAAAAGAAGAAGTAAAGGAGGCTTAGCATTTGAAGGATTATGGCTGTGCCATACCTAAAACAAAGGGTTTGAGTCTGGGAGGCTCTCTGCAAATCACTTAACTAGACAGACCCTCTAACTGGGGCATTTTATACACACACACACACACACACACACACACACACACACACACACACACACACACACACACACACACACAAATTCAACAACATTGCTCATTTCAGGTAATTGCTGCTGCTGCAAAAAATGTAGAACTCCCCTCCTCAAAGCTGCTTCTCCCTGCCCAGCTCTGTCATTTTATGCACAACAGAAAAAGATCGGTGCTTGTTTCATTGGTAATACAAAAAGAAATCCAACATCCTGGACTTGACTTTCAAATAATATGTACCAAATTCCCAGATGTCTGTACTGGATCACAGCTCCAGTCTCATCTCTTTTTCATTTTCTCAAAGGATTTGCCAATGAGACTGGAACTGTATGCTGGGTTTGTAAGAAGAGCAAATTTGTGTGGCAGATATTTTTTTAAAACAGCAAAATGGAGTTTAACCTAATATTGCTTCAACATTTGCATGGATGTGGGTGGGCCACCCAGCTGGCACTAAGCCCTAGGGAATTGCCTAGGTTGCCTTATGCTGGATCTGGGCCTGGTTGAGAGAGTTTATGTAAGGAGGCAAAAGCATAATTTGTCTGTGTTTGTGAATGGTTGATTAGAAGAGTGTTAGATTTTGCCAAGATGTATAGCTCAAGGAGGGATTTGTAGAGTTGCCATTGGGGGTCTGTAATGTTTTTATTAACTTGTAAGAGGAGAATGTTATCAGCATATAGTGTGAGATTTAGATTAGGAAGATCCTCAGTAAGGTTATTGATAAAAAGTGAGAACAGAAGTGGGCCCAATACTGAGCCTTGGGGACACCTATGTAAAGAGTGTGCAGTGATGAATATTTTTCGATAGAATGGACTTGAAATGTTCTGTTTTCTACATAACTTTGGAACCATCTTACAGCGTTTTGGCCAAAGTTAGGTTTTTGTAATTTGGTCATGAGAAGATGATGCTTTACAATTTCAAATGCTCTCACCACATCAAAAAATACTAATGATAAGGCCCTTGTTGATGTTGCATTATATGACATCAGTAGCTGTTAAAATGGCTGTAGTGGTGCTAAAGTAATTTCTGAATCCATTACTGTCAATGTGTTTGAGTAGCTATTATATAGGAGAGTTTCATAAATTTTAGCAAGAGGACAAAGACTGGATAAAGGCCTAAAGTCTTTACGTGATTTAGACAAAGGAACCTTTGGGAGAGGGATTATGGTGGAATGATTAAAGTAAGGGCAAGACTGAATATGTAAGTCAGTGGGTGGCCAATTTTGTTGACCCCTCCACCTTTCTAAACAAATTACAATATTCACAAATGCCTTTGAATTAAATGTCTTAGTACTTACACAAAACTGAGAGGATGACAAACACTTAATCTGTTATATAGTTAAAAAAGGTAAATAGTATGGAAAGGAAAAATTCAGTTACTGAAAATGAATGTTTGCCCATTAAGTGGACTCTCTCCACTCCTACGTATTATCTGTTGGGTAGGAACCTCTTACTAGTTACAGGCTATGAACTGCTTCTGTGGCCTCATAGGCAAACTGATAGTAATTCTAAGCTAGCCATGTGGGCCTTATCATTACAACCCTATCAACTTAAAATTTTACACCACCCAGATAACCACCATTTTTTGACTTCTTTTCTGTGTTCATAAATACATATTTAATATAAGCTGCTTTTAGGAAGCCAGTGCAGTCCCACAATATAGCAAATATGCTGGACAGTGACTCAACACCAATACCTGATTAAAAGGTCATTCTCTTGATAAGATGTATTGACTCTGCAGCCTTTTGTTTTCCTAAATTTATATTTAATAGACGATAACTGGAGTTCATTGCTGCTTTTAGGTAAGCCATCAAGGTTATCTTGCCATGTTGCACATGCACCATTAGACACCTGCATTTGTAATTGGTTATTGCACATGCTTTATAGGTTCATAGGTGTGTACTAGGCTAATGGCCCTGGAGCCTTTACAAGCCTAGCCCATAGGATTACCCTGGCATCGTGCCACACGACCTTAGTTTCCAGTGCCTCTGTTGAGTAAAGCCACTGGAGTGATCCCTGGGGTGAATTTTCTATTTTCCATCCATTCATCAAGATTTCTCTTGAAGAGGGCCAGTGAGGTGCTCTGCTTGACATGTAAGGGAAGTCTGTTCCACAGCATGGGTTGTCTCTGGGTTATGAACCTGTCCCTCCAGCATGTTTTGTTGATTGTGGTAATGAGGTTGAGGTCCCTGGAGCGTGTGGTGCAGAGGGATTGGGATTTCTTTAGATGTAGCATTTCTAACAGAGCTGGGTCAGACATGGCTTTGTAAGTCAAGCAGAGATCACCTCTAAGTAGGCGATATGAGACAGAGAATCGTTGGAGTTTTTTAACTCTGTCCATATAGATCAAATGTCATGTTTTAACTTGTTTAAAAGGCATCCTGGGATGTTGTCTGTCCCCATTCATGCCATATAAGGAGGAGCCAGGGATCTGCACACCAAATTCGAAAATCCATAAAAAATGTCCAAAGCAAGTAAGTAAACTTGTACTCATTTATTTAAGCCACAAAGTCGCTGTTTAGCTTTTCGTCGGTGACTCCTCACCAACTTCCTCAGAACAGGAATAAACACATTCAACACATCCTGTTTAAATACTACAATATAGCTCCCTACTTTTGCCACACTGCCACCTGTAGTCGGAATACAAAATTTCAATATATTAAAAAGAACATACAAAATGGCATGAGACTATTTAAAAACATATGTAAATATAAAACACTCCCTTAACGATATAAGATTAAAAAATTAAAAAACAATAAGTCAATAGCCAACAGGCTTGACTTAGAAAAAAGAAGCCAGAAATATGTATTAAAATAAAATAAATAATTCACTTTATGGTTAATAAATTGGACCCATGATGGAGCAATGCATGTGCAAAAAATTTTTTTTAAAAACAAAGGCTACTGAAAAACATGTATAATAATTTTGCACATTAACGTATGAAATAGCAAAACTACCTTATCAAACTTTTCAATTTCGAAAAACAGGAAATTGACAACATGTTGTTCAAGCCTGGAAAATGGTATGCTTCCAACCTCAATTGCCAAAGCAATTCTCTGAGTTCCAACAAATAAGAAACAGGGCCCCCCTTGTTATCATGCACAATCTGATCAATCACTGTGAAGCTAAACCCATGCCCCGGGCACTCGCTAATGTGTTTAGCAAGTGCATTAGCCATTTGTTCTTTCTTAATGGCATATAGATGTTCATAAAGACGCTCATGCAGTTTCCGGTCAGTTTTCCCTATATAGAAAGCTGGACAGGAAGAACACTGGGCCAGGTAAACCACATGTGTGCTGGCACAGTTGAACCACCCCTGGATTTTCTACTTTCTCTCTCTGATCGCAAAATACGTTCCCGCTTTTACGTATTGGCAGTATCTGCACATGTTGCATGTGAACATGCCCGAACATGCCTGAGTAGGTCTAGGTTTCCTTTCAAGGATGTTTTTTAAGTTGGAACCTCTCTTGTAAATGACTTGAGGATTTAACACTAAAGCTGAAGGACCTGATTGTCTGGTGTAAGTAAACACCAATTCTTCATAATAATAGAAGCAATGGCCCCTGCATCCAAACTGTAAGTAGTGATGAAGCTGCAGGCAAAAGTAGATCTAGTCTGAGTATCGTCGACCAACACACCTTTATCTGCAATAGACTGGCCCAAAATGGGGAGATATACCCCATTCTCCCTCTTGCGACTTACCTCATTACAGAGGTCTGAAATCAGATGGCTGGGATAACCCCTATTCAAAAAGAGGTCTGAAATAAACACACATTCCTTTAAGAAATCACTGTCCTGTGTCACCATCCTGGCAGCCCAGACCATTTGGCTCTTGACTATCGACCTCTTCTGATGAAAGGGGTGGTTGCTTTCAAAGTGCAAATATGAGTTTGAAAGAGTAGGTTTGCGATGGATGTTGGCCATATAGCAACCCCTGCAGTTATCCTTAGACAGATCAACGTCCAAATAAACAATTTTCTCCATGGAAAAGTTAGAAGTGAACCTAAGGAATTCAGCAGATGTATTAAAGCATTCCAGGATGGAGTCTGCTACTTCCTTCCCCCCTTGGAGAATGATGAAAATATCATCCAAAAATCGGGTATACAATAGGACTTTCTCTTTAAGTAATGGGTTAGGAAAGACAAACTCTTTCTCCCAGAATGCCATCAGCAAATTTGCTATGCTGGCCCCACAAGGGGACCCCATGAGCACCCCCTATCCTTACAGTTTGGATGCTGGGCTATTGCTTCTATTATTATGAAGAATTGGTGTTTACTTACACCAGACAATCAAGGTCCTTCAGCTTTAGGGTTAAATCCTCAAGTCATTTACAAGAGAGGTTCCAACTTAAAAAACATCCTTGAAAGGAAACCTAGACTTACTCAAGCACGTTCGGGCATGTTCAAATGCAACATGTGCAGATACTGCCAATACGTGAAAGCGGGAACTTATTTTGTGATCAGAGAGAGAAAGTACAAAATCCAGGGGTGGTTCAACTGTGCCAGCACACATGTGGTTTACCCGGCCCAGTGTTCTTCATGTCCGGCTTTCTATATAGGGAAAACTGACCGTAAACTGCATGAGCGCCTTTATGAACATCTATATGCCATTAAGAAAGAAAAAATGGCTAATGCACTTGCTAAACACATTAGCGAGTGCCCAGGGCATGGGTTTAGCTTCACGGTGATTGATCAGATTGTGCATGATAACAGGGGGGGCCCTGTTTCTTATTTGTTGGAACTCAGAGACTTGCTTTGGCAATTGAGGTTGGAAGCATACCATTTTCCAGGCTTGAACAACATGTTGTCAATTTCCTGTGTTTTGAAATTGAAAAGTTTGATAAGGTAGTTTTGCTATTTCATACGTTAATGTGCAAAATTATTTTACATGTTTTTCAGTAGCCTTTGTTTTTAAAAAATTTTTTTTTGCACATGCATTGCTCCATCATGGGTCCAATTTATTAACCATGAAGTGAATTGTTTATTTTATTTTATTTTAATACATATTTCTGGTTTCCTTTTTCTAAGTCAAGCCTGTTGGCTATTGACTTATTGTTTTTTTAATTTTTTAATCTTATATCGTTAAGGGAGTGTTTTATATTTACATATGTTTTTAAATAGTCTCATGCCTTTTTGTATGTTCTTTTTAATATATTGAAATTTTGTATTCCGACCACAGGGGGCAGTGTGGCAAAAGTAGGGAGCTATATTGTAGTATTTAAACAGGATGTGTTGAATGTGTTTATTTCCTGTTCTGAGGAAGTTGGTGAGGAGTCACCGACGAAAAGCTAAACAGAGACTTTGTGGCTTAAATAAATGTTGAGTACAAGTTTACTTACTTGGTTTGGACATTTTTTACGGATTTTCGAATTTGGTGTGCAGATCCCTGGTTCCTCCTTGTGTAGCAGTTGGTTTTGTCTTTTTTATTGTTGAGCTGGTTTTCTTTGTTTGGATGCCATGTCGATCGCTGCACCAGTATCTACACCTTCTTTACCATCGGCACAAGCTGGAGATTTAACCTTACTTATAAATCTTTTGACCCAAAAGGTTGAGTCATTATCCCAATGGATGGATGGTCTTATGGGAACCTCTCAGCACTCGGTGGGCCTTTCTTTAACTCCCACACAGCCACTTGTTCAGGATGTGGATGGGCTGCAACAATCACAGGCTGCAACATCAGACTTTGGGGGATGTAACGCTATTCTTATGCCACTATCTCAGCAGAGAACAGCCCAAATGGATCCTTGTGCTTTGGGGAATACGCTGAGATCTGGCCAGAATGCCCAGGGGGTGATGGTCCCATTGAATGCCAGTAACTTTAATGGAGTGGATAAAGGTATTTTACAGCCAGTTCTAAATAATTGGATGAAGCGCCCGTTTTGCTTCCATAAGACTTCTAGAGACTCTGTTTTTGAACAGAGTAGTTCGGGGGGCATCGAATTACCTCAGAAATTAAATCTGTTTGATCAAAAATTAATTAAGCTAAGAAAGTTACAGTTAGAGGTTGCCTATTTTGGAGAATGTCAGCGTTCCAAAATAGTACCCAAAGGACTCTGTTCATGGCAGTATCCTAAGGGCCTGGAAAAGGCTCGGCCTTCCATAAAGATTTAATTTTTCTCTTTGATAAGCATGGGTTCAAGCTCTTAAATTTAATCTGCCGTCATTACCAGGAGGCAGTTACCTCTCTTTCAGAGGAGTTAACTATGTTAGATGAAGCCATCAGGAAGGACATTAATTTTTCTAGATACAGATTTGATTACGATCGGATCTATACTAGTATAGACCAGCATGTTTCCAAAATAACTGCTAACAAAGTCAAAAAGTTGCAAAGGGACATTAAAGCTTATAAGGAGGGCTTAGCATATCCCAAGCCTCCTAAATCCCAAGGCAATTATTTGGGTACATTAGCTCAGCATTCAGATGATCGAAATGGAACTGAAGAAGTTAGATCTGATATGGTTAATAATGGCCATGATGGGGGCCCTTCAGATGACCCCACTGAATATAATTCAGTTTGAAGGAGTGACCAGATAGCTTCACTCAATAAATTGACTAAGCCTCCTTTGGAAGGTGAGGGCTCAAATTTTTGGAACCCAGCCTCGTCACCCCAACCGTCTCTGGGACGGAAGTTCAAGAAAAGATCCAGGAACAGGAGGAACTGACCAGGATACAGGCTGGTCCTTCTAAATTGGGGCAGTCTTCCTTCGAGATAATATTCAACATCGGAAGGGACTTTAAGATTTATAATTTTTCCAGGTTTTCTTTTCCTCCACCTCTGATTGATCTCCTGGCTAAGGGCCTATCGTTTGTACCGGACCACAGGGCCAATATGGCTAACACTTTGGTTGACCTAAAATTGTTTACCAGGAAACTGAATTTACATCTCCTACTAGGGGACCAGTGTTCTTCTCCAAAGGCTTTTTCCATTCCCAGTACCTTTAATCCACCCCTGCTTCCTTCAGTCAACGTCTTTGGTCAACTATGTGACCTGAACATTTGTGCTATTCTCAAAACCAAGAAGAACGTTTGCTTCAATACTACCAAGGAGGAATTGGCTTTGCTTGAACTGTTATGTCACTCAGGGGTCAGAGTGATGCAGCCAGACAAAGGGGGAGGTCTAGTGGCTATGGATGTGGAGGACTATATTAAGAGAATGGAAGCTATTCTGGCCTCTGAGACGTATGATGAGGTATCTAAAAATGAGTTGAACATCAACATATCACGTGTCCATTCTTATTACGATGACATGCTTATCAATAGGGTGATAGATTTGGATGTGTTCAATTATATTTCTATATCCAACCCCAAGATTCCAGCTTTATTTGGTAACCCTAAGATTCATAAGAATATGCTGGATTCCCCCATGCACCAGTTGGTCAGCACTAGGGGGAGTATGACGTATGCTGGAGCCAAGGTTGTGGACACTATCTTGAAAAAGTATGTGATCAGTGAAGAGCACATCTCAAAGGATTCTTGGTCTTTTTTAGGCAAAGTGAACCGGATTCCATTCAAAACCGAGAATCACTTCCTCACCATTGATGTGATAGACTTGTATTCCTCTATCCCCCACTCAGTAGCACTGGAATGGATTCAAGCAATTTTGATTTCGAAACAAGCTCCTGCCAAAGAAATTTTGATGGTCAGAGAACTCTTAGACATAGTTCTTACATGCAATTATTTCTCCTTCAACAACCAATGGTTCCATCAAAGGATAGGGGGTGCCCATGGGGTCCCCTTGTGGGGCCAGCATAGCAAATTTGGTGATGGCATTCTGGGAGAAAGAGTTTGTCTTTCCTAACTCATTATTTAAAGAGAAAGTCCTATTGTATACCCGATTTTTGGACGATATTTTCATCATTCTCCAAGGGGGGAGGGAAGTATCAGACTCCATCCCGGAATACTTTAATACATCTACTGAATTCCTTAGGTTCACCTCTAACATTTCCATGGAGAAAATTGCTTATTTGGACATTGATTTGTCTAAGGATAACTACAGGGGTTGCTATATGGCCAACATTCATCGCAAACCTACTTTTTCAAACTCATATTTGCACTTTGAAAGCAACCACCCCTTTCATCAGAAGAGGTTGATAGTCAAGGGCCAACTGGTCCAGGCAGCCAGGATGGTGACACGGGACAGTGATTTCTTAAAGGAATGTGAGTTTATTTCAGACCTCTTTTTGAATAGGGGTTATCCCGGCCATCTGATTTCAGACCTCTGTAATGAGGTAAGTCGCAAGAGGGAGAATGGGGTATATCTCCCCATTTTGGGCCAGTCTATTGCAGATCAAGGTGTGTTGGTCGACGATACCCGGATTAGATCTACTTTTGCCTGCAGCTTCATCACTACTTACAGTTTGGATGCGGGGGCCATTGCTTCTATTATTATGAAGAATCGGTGTTTACTTACACCAGACAATCAGGTCCTTCAGCTTTAGTGTTAAATCCTCAAGTCATTTACAAGAGAGGTTCCAACTTAAAAAAACATCCTTGAAAGGAAACCTAGACCTACTCAGGCACGTTTGGGCATGTTCAAATGCAACATGTGCAGATACTGCCAATATGTGAAAGCGGGAACTTATTTTGTGATCAGAGAGAGAAAGTACAAAATCCAGGGGAGGTTCAACTGTGCCAGCACACATGTAGTTTACCTGGCCCAGTGTTCTTCCTGTCCGGCTTTCTATATAGGGAAAACTGACCGGAAACTGCATGAGCACCTTTATGAAAATCTATATGCCATTAAGAAAGAAAAAATGGCTAATGCACTTGCTAAACACATTAGCCAGTGCCCAGGGCATGGGTTTAGCTTCACAGTGATTGATCAGATTGTGCATGATAACAGGGGGGCCCTGTTTCTTATTTGTTGGAACTCAGAGAATTGCTTTGGCAATTGAGGTTGGAAGCATACCATTTTCCAGGCTTGAACAACATGTTGTCATTTTCCTGTGTTTTGAAATTGAAAAGTTTGACAAGGTAGTTTTGCTATTTCATACATTAATGTGCAAAATTATTATACATGTTTTTCAGTAGCCTTTGAAAATTTTTGCACATGCATTGCTCCATCATGGGTCCAATTTATTAACCATGAAGTGAATTATTTATTTTATTTTATTTGAATACATATTTCTGGCTTCTTTTTTCTAAGTCAAGGCTGTTGGCTATTGACTTATTGTTTTTTAATTTTTTAATCTTATATCGTTAAGTGAGTGTTTTATATTTACATATGTTTTTAAATAGTCTCATGCCATTTCGTATGTTCTTTTTAATATATTGAAATTTTGTATTCCGACCACAGGTGGCAGTGTGGCAAAAGTAGGGAGCTATATTGTAGTATTTAAACAGGATGTGTTGAATGATTTTATTTCCTGTTCTGAGGAAGTTGGTGAGGAGTCACCGACGAAAAGCTAAACAGAGACTTTGTGGCTTAAATAAACTTTGAGTACAAGTTTACTTACTTGGTTTGGACATTTTTTATAGATTTTCGAATTTGGTGTGCAGATCCCTGGCTCCTCCTTGTGTAGCAGTTGGTTTTGTCTTTTTTATTGTTGAGCTGAATCCCATTCATGCCATGTTTTAGGCCTTGATGTCCTGCTCTTTTGAGATAATAGGATGAGGAATGGTGGAAGGTATACTTTGGGGGGGTGACTGGAGGGGAGAGGGGGTGAATTTTCATCCAAATATGTCACCCCGCAGGTTGACTATTACCTCCAGTTGAGTATGGGTGGTGCCATCCACAACCCATTCAGTGCATAGCTGGGTATTCCCTTTTAGATTTTGGATGTAGTTAAAAAATGCCTTGTGATTTTCCCTAGCTAAGAAAGCTATTTTTGCTTTGTAATTAGCTTTGGAGGACTTGTCAAGATCTCTTATTTATTTGTTTAAGCTAGAGAGGGATTTCTTCCTCTGCTGAGCCAATTCCCTCTTGTTCTTGGACATTAGCTTCTTTCTCTTGTTGCATAGCCTATTTATACTAGGGGTCCACCAGGGTGGCTTGCTTTTTTGGCAAGACCTGTTTTTAAACTGTACAGTTACAGACAATTCTATACAACTGCTTAAGTGGTTATAGAGGGCATTGGTGTACACCTCTGCATAGGAGCCATGCTATCTGCATTTGAGAGGACTTTGAAACTTCTTACACTATCAGTAGGGGGTAATTTGTTTTTGAAAAATTCTTAAGTGTTTTTGAGCTTTATGGGTTATCTGGTCTTATAATTACATTGAACAAGAATGATTTATGGTTCAGTCTTACCAGGGAGGACATCACAGAGGGAGGGAGTTCAATACTCTCCCATGTTAGTGAGTTCTATGTCCAGGACATTTGAGCCTCTTGTGGGTGTGCTGACTAGCTGTTTCAGAGCATTAGCTTTGATAAAGTCAAAGAACCTCTGAGCCAGCATGTTTGTGGTTGTGCATGTTTCCCCAGTTGATGGTAGGGTAATTGAAATCATTCATGAGTAAAGGTTTTGGGCCATATGGAAAATTACTCCAGTAAGTCCAGGTATGCTTTATGCTTTTTCTGTTTCATGGTGGGGTACCTATAATTAGCTATGATGTGGTAGGGGGCTTTGCCTATATTTAATTGGACATGGAGTGGCTCAAGAGAGTCATACTGTTTGACCAATCTAGAGGTGTACTTATCCTTAATGAAAATGGATACACCCCCTTCTTTGATTCTTTCATGCTCAGTTTGTGGTCAGAACATATGGAAGTCATGTCTTGGTGACTGCACAGACATCAGCATCTTCCAACTGAGGAATGCTTCAAGGGAGTGCAGTTTCTTGTTTAGACTCCTAGCATTAAGGAGCAGTACCTTGATTTTATCTAGAGAAGATTTTCTTATGTTGGGAGGTTGGTTATTTTGACACTGCCTAAAAAAAGCACAATAGGAGTCCACCATCTCTTCTTAGGTTGACAGATATTGGACCCCCTTGGACTCACAGCAGAAGGTAAACCAAGTGTTAAAGTCAATAATTTTTGTTTGTATTGTGGCATCATCCTTGGAGTATGTAGAATGCTGCTTAAGGCTAGGCTTACACCTGCCTGTGGCACATAGTCTGAGAGCTCAGTCATGTCTCTGTTCATACAGTCCAGTGACATATATCTCAAATCATTTACCCCCACATGGACTATGATGACATCATACCGGTACTTGTGGTTGAGTAACTTCAGTGCTTGAGTGACTTGATGGATCCTGGCACCTGACAGGCAGCTAATCGTAACCTGATCCTTATCCAGCCTGGTGAGGGGAACATCCATGTGTCTCACAATGGAGTCACCTATGATTAATACATTAGGTTTTGTGATGTTACACCTTATGGGCTTATTTGTGGAGACACTGGTGTGCTTGTTATTACATGTTACGGTTGTTTTTTTACATTGTTATGTGTGTAAGTGGTTTACATTTGGAAGGCCTCTAATCTTTTGGTAAGTTACTAGTGAGTTCCTCTGCATATGTGGGCTTATGCATCATGTCCTTATTTAGTGTGGGAAGTGTGTGTGCTGACAACCTGTTTGGTAATTGATTTGTCCTTATGTGAGAATCTTGCCTCCAATTCCATCTCTCACATAAAGTATTTGTTTCAGGAGTATGTGTTTATACATGAGACAATTTCTACATTGCCTCAGGATACCCATCTCTATCAGGTTTTCCAGAGAGATGATGGGAAACTGCCTATCTATGATAGCAGGCTCTTACTGTATGTATTATTAGGGAAGAGAATGGGTTACTTTGTGCTGGTCGTACTGAGACTACAAGAGGGACCTATACTTTGTATAGGCTAAGGTTGATCAATAATGCAGTGCAGCTCAGTGCACAACTGAGTTGCTCCTAGAAAAGCTTGGAAGTGTTTCACTGACAGTGTTTAGGGGAAAACTGAGCTTTGAGGCTTATGTGTCTATACACGGTACTGCTAATGCAAGGTTTAAATATGAGCAAAGAGAGAGACATTTTAAGCTAACTACCAATCAGGACAGCACACAATAAGCCTTCCACCAGCAATCCCCAACTCAGACAAGTTAGATCAGCACACTTCTTCCACAAGGGTGCAGAAAAACACATTCTTAATGTAGAACAGCTGATGGTTTGGACCCCAAGTGAAACAAGACCATACAGACTACCTACAACCCTACAACTAACAGACACTATATAATGCAATGCAATTAACTACTTAAAGCAGCAGCAGATAGTACAGTTTTTTCTTTTCTTTCTTTTTTTTTGAAACTGCTAAAGTACAACTATAGTATATATAATAAGTACAAAAATACTTAAAGCCCCTTTGTGTGTTTCCCTGCTCAAATAGACCATGCAAACACCTACTGCCAATACATGAATAATCCTAATTCTCCTAATATAAAAGCACAACAAAGGAGTGTCTGAAGTGAAATGCTGCCACAAACAAACTTAAAAGATACAAAATGCTACCACAAAGAGACATAAATATACAAATACAGCAGTGTACTTTAAACAGCTTATGAACGTGTGATTATTTAATAAAAGTACTTAACTTATAAAAATGAGCCAAGAGCCACTCAATTGTATAGAATTTATAAAGACACTAAAAACAAGGCAAGTTGATTAATAAGTCCTCCAGCCAATAAAACTACATGCAGAAATCTCCAGTGTTTCCCCAAACTAAACAGACCAAGCTACCTTCCAGTGCACTAAATGGAAATTCCACTGACCTCATGATGTAAAAACAAGGGCTTGCTAGAGTGTGAAAATACACTACTTTATCCAACAGGTAACTAGATAATGAATTCAGAGCAAGTAAATCAGTAGAACAGACAATGACAAGCAAAATGCACATTGTCAATATAAGCACAAGGAAAGGCAAATAATTCAAGATATCAGCATATCAGTGTAGAAAGGGAGGTCACTTTTAAACTCAATTTAAAGTAGGGGTGGACAGCTTAAAATCACCAGGTTTAAAAAGCAGATCAACAAAGGGGGAGGACAGTTGAAAAAAAATAGCAGGGAATCACCTGTAGTGCTTTTAGTTTATGCAGACTTGAAATCCTTTCAGAAAAAAAAAGACAAAGACCTAGGAATTCACTGTGTGTTTAAGTATCACTCAAGAAGCAAACTAATCAATGAAAAAAACATGTGAAATATGTAGCCTGGTGTCTGTCTCTCACATAGAACAAAAATACCAGGTCAAGCAGATTTCTTAAAACAGAAAACTCAATGGAGAAGATAAAACAGAAAGCAACTCTGTCACTCACAAACAAAAAGTATAGGTTTACTTTCCTCACCTAGCAGGAAATCACTGTGATTACTTCAGTTTATACAGTTGAAATCTTTTCAGAAAAAGACAAAGACCCAGAAATTCACTGTGTATTTAAGTATCACTCAAGAAACAATTTAACCAATGAAAAAATGTGAAATGTGTAGCCCAGATAATTAAAATGTCTATCTCTCACATAGAACAAAAACATCAGGCCAAGAAGATTTCTTAAACTAGAAAACTAAATGGATCAAGTAAAACAGCAAGTAGCTCTATCACTCACAGATAAAAAAAACAGAGGTTTATTTTCCTTACCCAGCAAGGAATCATCAACAGTGCTTTAGTGTATGCAGGCTTGAAACATAACACTATCATTCTTGAAGACTTCAATATAAATGCCCCTGCACATCATCGCACCCATTCAACAAAATCCTCCTGCACCACAACCTAGAATAACAATACCTTTCAACTGTACAGATTTTCACAGGATGCCCATATTTTTGCCCCATATTTTTGCTCTGTTCATCATAAATATTGTGTTTTTTAACAAATCAGTAGGATGATCTAAGGATTAAAGCCACTAAATAAAAACATGCATTTGAGTTTCAGACTTCATATCATTCAGAAAATGCATGCTAACACAAATCCTGTTATTATAGTAACTTTCTAAGTTTATAAGAGCAATATGTAAAATGTGTCCCTATTGTTGGGCCTCCCCCCCCACCGGCTTTATCCAGATTTCTTGTGCTTAAAGGTTGAGAGGTATGATAACAACTAGTCAAAGAGGCTAGTATACCAAACCTAATAACAGGGAACAGTACCATTTTCTGCCAAATCATCACCAACATAAAAAGAGATGTCTATTACTAACTATTCTTCCATTTATTTTAAGTGACCACTGCCCAATAATTTCACATTGGTTCATCAAATCTAAGAATAAAAAAAAAACCCTTGTGTTCTCTTCTACAGACCAATTCCAGAAGCAAGGCACCAACTACTAGTTGCCTACTTATGCAACCGTGATCTGGTCCTCTTTATAAAAACACCCTTTAGCATTAAACTACTTTCTTTAAAAAACTTAGTGCTGTATGAGACAATCTTCCCCTCAAGAAACAGAAGACAAAGGGACAAAAAGTGTCCTTGTCTTCCCCAGAACTGAAAAAAAATGTGCACATCTAAATACAAATCCTGGAAGGTAATGAAATAATAGCATATAAATGAGCAACCACATATATGCAAGAACTCACAAAGACAGCTAGAATAGCAGCTAATACAGCAGAGGCCTCATTTTTGAGGAAAAGACAAGAGGCTTTTGTAATTAATGTAAAACATTTCTTGGAGGAGCTGAAAGTACTGACAGTATCACACATTACACATGGGCCTTAACTGCCAATGCAATAAAATACTTCATTGTTGAGGTTATCCAAGGCATAATCAAAGACATATCCCTTTTCAAACTCTTCTTACAATTATAAATATATGCCAATTATCTCAGATGCATGTACCCTAACTATAACTCCTGGCAGCTTGTACTTAAACCTTCTATTTAAGACAGGTCTCTTGAGTAAGAAATAAAAAAAAACTACTTAGACTGTAACCGCATTTCCCATACTTGCCACATCTACATTTGTAACTGCATGATTTTCATCCCTACAAAAACAATACACTTTAGGTTTGCCTCAGTACTTAACAAATCATCTCTTACTATTGACAGTTAATGTATTTGAAATATGTTGAATTTTCCCATGATTAACATCCATTATTGCTCACACTTCACAACCCCTAATCTAAACATTTCTTACATCACATATTTGTTTAACTTCATGAACTTTAGTACATAATAAAATAAAATAACAGTTTTAACTCATGCTAATCCATACCTGAAGTCCAAAACTGCAGTTTTATTTTCTTTTTTAGTTATAATCCCAACCTCAGAAATAAATAGCCTTTTCATGGAGCTGTTGTATTCCTTTTTTCAGTGTCACTCATAAATATTTCTACAAATTAAAGCTTTTAAATGTCACTTCACAAAATCACAAAAATTTTCAGCTCCCAGTTGAATTAATGCCCTTGTGTCTTTAATGTCGAACTCTAAGGGCAAAATAATACAACCAATAATATTATACATGTTCATGCTATCATTCCTTTTACTTTTTATTCTTACCACTGGAGTTCTTCTCAGTTCTTCCATTCTTCCTTATCTTGTTGCATCTGCATAACTTCTTCCTCGTACCAAAAAACCCATTTTAGTGGTAAACCCTTAAAACTGGTTACTCCTCCAGTCAAGAATATACTCAGTGCTTTCCCTTCACCAGCTGTTACTTCTGTTTCCAACCTCTCAGTTTCTTCCTCCTGTAATACTCCCTCCATCAAGTCACTCTATCTCACTTCATCTCCTTCCTTTGGTTCTGCCTGGTTCATCAAATCTACCGGCACTGGTATTGCTAGTCTTCCAATTTCCAACTCTGTAACAATTATTCTGTCTCCTTCTGCTTTCTTCTGTCTTTACAAAAATACCTAAAATCAGTCCAAAAAGATGTTACCATTTTACAATTATTGGTCATATGCAACCAATCAGCATGTGGTATTGAATCACACCTCCAACATTGTATGTTATTTTTTTTATAAATTTTAGCAACTTTATGTGTGGTTAAAAAGCTTATATGTAAAAATATGTGTACATTCTCCAGTATGGAAAATATGTCTTTCCCACTGATATCAAATTTTTATTATTTGTTGTAAATTCCTCTTTGTTAGTTTTAGTTGAATAATTCCAGAAAGCTAAGTCTAGAGCCAAAGTCACTTCACATGATTTTATATACTTTTGATATGAGATATGTGTTCATAATGGAACCATTACTAATAATAGAAATAAATTCTAATATTTTAGGTATGGTTTTATTATGTGCACCCAAATGTAATATAATTTTATTGTGAATGAATTATTTTCAAGTTTGAATATCAAGTCAATTTCAATTCTGCAATTCTGTATCTGGCAATCAAATAATCTGCTGAGTGAATTTTATTTCTAGACATAAATTAATGCCAATACAAGTTACTTTTTAAATCTGACATTTTATTTCCGTCAAAGGAAATCAAACATTCACTAATAAAAGCTATTAGGAATACTGTTATTAATAAGTTTTTAGTTATATGATTTGAGTACATAAGCCTTTTGAAACTTAAAAATAACTGACTTATGAGAGGAAAGAGTATGAGTTTCTGTTTACGATGCAGCATATAAGATTTGAAGGTCTACATAAAGACATTTCCTTCCATTTTAACCAGAGGATCAAATATTGATTTATTATTTACTAGTGACATATTCTCATGAATTGTTTTCCAGTTGGATGATGAATATGATGGAATGGATAAAGCCAGGAGTATTGTATTGATAACAATCAAATTTAAGTAAAGATCAATGTTAGGGGAAAACCCATACTTCCCTCTTCCCAACTAGTTGTATGCCAATATAAAGAGATTTTGGATTTTGTTGGACACAATATGAATTTGAGTAGGATAGCTTTTACTTGTTTTTATCATTCCTTTAAGTGGGGGAAGGATTAATGATTGACTGATGAATAGATTATTGGTGATATGATCATTTTAATTAGAGGTATTCTGTCTTCAAAAGTAAAAAAAAAAAGCTGATCCAATTTTCTATTAACCTCATTATTTAATTGGTTAGGTACTGATAATTAACTAATATTGATTGTTTGTAAATAGATTCAATGGTAACTTCTAAGTAATTAATATGTGTATTGTCTCAATTAAAGTTTTTACAAGAGTTTAACTTTGCCAGTATCTGTTTATTCATCAGAAGTATTTTAGTTTTATTATGGTTGAATTTTAAACCTGACACTTTCTCAAATAAATTCACATAATTAACTAAATATTCCAGTGATATCTCAATGTCACCACATGTTATTAATAAATCATCTGCAAATAGATATATTTTTTGGAGAGGGTTTGTCACTTAAATTATAGCCTTTTATGTTTTTGTTGTTTCCTATATAATTAGCAAATGCTTCTATGGCAAGAGCAAGAAAAAATAATAAGGGAGACATGGGGCATCCTTGTTTTATATGTTTTAACACCTTAAATGAACTAGAAATAAAATAACCAATCTTTACAAAAGAAATACAATTTTTGTAAAGCTTTCTGATTAATACTATGGATTCTGAGGAAAAATTATAAACATGAAGTACTTTAAATAAATAGGACCAATTTACAGAATCAAATGCTTTAGCCATATCAAGACATTAAAGATAATTTGTTCCTTTTTATATTAGATATGCCTATTACACTTTCTTATTAATAATTACTCTTGCTTGATCCTCATGTATTAGCTCAGAAATTATGGTACTCAGTGTTTTTGCCAGTATAGACGTTAATATCTTGTAGTCTCTAGAGAGAAATTGGTCTATAAGATGAACATAATGTGGGATCTTTATCAGGTTTTAAGATAGGAGAAACTTGGGAATATTTCCATGAAGGTGATATATTAGATATAGCTTTAACTTGATGGAAAGTGGAAAGAAGAATTTTTAGTGTAGTATCAGGGAGAAGTTTATATAACTGAAGGATTATTCTGTCTAGTCCTGGCAATTTGTTAGTCTTTTGATTTGGTCTTTTATTTCTTTAAAGGTGAAGGATTTGTCTATTTTATTAATTTGTTCTTTTGATATTTTTAAATGTGTTCTTTTAGAAAGCACTCAGTAATCATGATGCTACTTATATTCAGCTTTGAACTATCAGTTCTGTCTTAGTGCTTATTAAAACAATTTAGTATGCTATTTAAGTCTGAGCCTTTGATTGTTTTATTCTTATCTCTGTATACAATTTCTTTGAGGTAATGTTTTCATTCAAATACTTTGATCTAATTGCTATTTTGTGTAAACTTTTAGGGTTTATTGAATATGAACGTAGTTTGATTCTTTCTAGATTGATAGAGATATTATGTTGAAGAATATCTTGGTAATCTTTATTTCAATTTTTAATGTTAGAAAGTGCAGTTTTATCACTAGGTATAAGATTTAGTTTTGACTTATCTATTTCTTCTTGTATATCTATTAAATTCTTATCCCATTCTTTTCTCTTGATAAGTACCAGTTTTTAACTTTACCAAAAAGAACAACTTGTAATGTATCCCATTAAATCATATCTGATACCTCACCATTATTATTTACTTCTATGAATTTGTTAATTTCCTTTAAGACCTATTCTGGAAAGCCTTTTACTTTAATTATGTATGCTAGGATTCTTTAACAAAAGTTTAGATTGTCAGGGCTAAAAGTTATTTTAAAAGTAATGGTGTTATGATCAGATAAGGGGCATTAAACAATCAGTACTGTTTTAGAAAGTAAAGATCTGGTTACCAAAACCTTATCTATATTTGTCTGGGTACCAAATCTATATGAGTAGTGGGCACATTTTAATGAAGAAGGTAATTTTATTTCAAATGTGTCTTTCAAGTTTCTTATATTTATATAATTGTTTAAACATTTAGCCTTTGAAGAAATTTTAAAAGATTTAGTGTTTGTGGTATCATTATGAGATAAAATACAGTTAAAATCAATGGCTAACAATATCTCACCCCTGGAATGAAGAGTCATAATATCTAAATACTTCTTTACAGTTTTTGTGCCAATGACTGGTATCCAATATGTGTTTATAAGGGTATTAAATATTTTTCCCAGTTTTATTACTACCATCCCAAGCATGCCATCATTATCTGAATAGGAATCTACAATTTCAAGTATTCCTAAAGTTTATTTTTTTCCGTAAAATAAAGACATGTCTTCTTTTATATTTTAAACTGTGAGCTAACTAATACTGAATAGTTTTTAACAATAATTTAAGTCTTTTGACAATAAGTGGGTTTCTTGAAAAAAGATAGCCTTAAGCAAGGATAAATATTTATTTATGCTACTTCTCTTCATAGGGTTATTTGACCCATTTACATTTAAGAAGAGCCACTTGTATACTAGCATCAATCAAAATGAGTTATGTTAATGATATGTTTTAAAGTTCTATGCTAATTTTAAAGGAAATCATAATGGCATTTTTAAGAGTGCTACTTAACTTAAATCCAATGAAAACAAACAGTTCAAAAACCTTCAGTATGTTATTCCTGACTTGTTATGTTTCCCATACAAGCCACTAATTTACCAACCTATGACATCTACCGGCTAATTCCTGTAACTGCTATCAGAAAAAAAATACTGAGGAAATGTGTTGGACAGATTCAACATGAATAAAAAGGAAGATAATAATAAAGCAACTTAAAGTATTAGCTATAGTAAGTAATGAACTATAATATTGTGGTAATTTCTATTATTGTTATTGATTCCTGGTGTAAATACTAAATAACAGATATAATGACAGATTAAGTGAACAGCATGCTGTTCAGCTTTAAAAAGTGTTGAAGAGGAACACTGAAAACATTCCCTCTTTATTGTTGAAAGTAAACATGAATCTGTAACAATTCAAAAATTAAATACAAATATTAAATCATTACTTTTATATAAAATGCTTACTTACATTTTAATTTCAAATAAGATGAAGATTATAAATAAAAAAAAGCATTCAAAAGTCTGATTTTTAACTCAGGTTGTTCTCCTGTGTTAAACGTGTAGTTTAGAGTTTAAAGGTTGCAGTGTACTTCCTGGATTTACTCATGAAGATGGAGACTCTCAGAATACTGAGAAGCTCAAGCTGACTTCAAAAAACTCATAAAAGCTACAAAAGTATTTTGATAGGAATTTAAACTATAAAAAGAAAGCTTTTAAACTCAGAAAGCTTGTGAATGCATTATACAAGCCACGAGTGAACTAGAAAGACATTTTCAGCACTTCCCCCTCTGAAGTTTCAGAACAGTTAAAAACATATTTTACATACCTAAATACTTTAAAATATGAATCCCCAACAATAAAAACAACACAACACCACTAATTAATAAAATAACATTTGCAAGACAGAATATAACCATTTGTAATAAAATTCACCCTGGGGATCACTCCAGTGGCTCTACTCAACAGAAGCACTGGGAACTAAGTTTGGGTGGCACAATGCTTGGGTAATCCTATGGGCCAGGCTTGTAAAGACTCCAGGGCCATTAGCCTAGTACACACCTATGAACCTATGTAAAAGCACTGCATTTAAATATAATCTTCTCTCTCTTTTATATCAAACACAATATTTTTAACATTTACTACTATGCAATTATAGTTAAATGGAGGGGGTAATGAGTGTCTGTGTGAATGTGGACAGCTGTACTGCATAAGTATTTTGATTTATTGTACTGAAAATGCAATATTTTACTGTAATATTATATATGATTACTAAGCTTCTCTTTTAGATTATTCTGTATTCTAAAGTGGCTAAGAAGCTGAGAATAAAATAATAATTAATTTAAAAGGAGAATAAAATGTTACCTTAATAAACCATCTCAGGAAGACAGTAAGTTATTTCATTGATGTTATAAAAAGGAAAAAAAATATGGAAACTCACAGTTAGTTATTTGTCTCTAGGTTTCTTTTATTCTTTGACTGACCAGTCATTTTTTTATGCTTGTCTCTTTAAAGTGATGCTAGAGTCCATTTCTTTGACTGAATTTAATAAGTTATTTTTCTGAACAAAAGTATTGGCTTCCTCCAAAGTACCATTTTTTTCCTTCTGGAAAAACAATTCTTAATTTAGCAGGGAAGATCAAGTGAATTTTGCTGCCAGCCTTTTTCAAAGAGTTTAAAAGGCGATGCAAGCTTTCTTTTTTGATACTACACTAGACAAAAAATTATTATCAAATCTGATTTGTGACTCTCCTAATTTTACAGATAAAAGAGACCAGGCAGTTTTCAGGACAATATCCTGACTAGAAAAAAAAACTTTACAGTCATGGATCTTGGATGGATACATTTTTTGTTTGAAGGAATTGTAGTTAAAGATATGTGTGCTCTTTTAATACCAAAAGAAAGAACTTCTGCTAGATCTAATATTTTGGGAATCCACGAAGATAGAAAGTTTACCATATTTTCCCGTTCCATTTCTTCGTGGACCTCATAGATTCTGATGTTATTTTTTCTGTCTCTATTTTCCAGATCGTCTATTTTCTGAATAAGTTTGTTATTTTGTTGTACTAAGAATTCAGTATTGTGTTCTCCCACAGATAACCTGGAATCAATGTCAAAAACAGAGTCTTCAATTGTTGTTATTTGGATTTCCTGTTGTTTAAGGACGTCATTTATTAATTCAATTTATTTGGTGAATTTCTCTTTCATTTTGTCCACTTTATAATCGAGTTTGTCTATTTTGAGAACCAAGTCTTGAATACAAGAAAGAACAGACTGCAGCTCTTTATTCATTGTAGAGTCTTGTTGAGCAGTCTTGGAACAATTTACCTTGTTTCAGAGATATTCTCCTTTTTTTTCTTTCCTCTTGAAGTTTGACAGTAGTAAATAAAAATATCACTTGATTTTTACACCAAAATGATCCTGCGTGTTTCTAGTTGTTAAATTCAGTACTTTATAAGTGATACTTTTTAAAAATGACAAATAAATCCTGTCAAAAGTCATTGAATGAAGCAGAGCAGAAGTTTTATGATGCTTCCAGCTTGCCATCCTGGCCACACATCCCTAAAACCACTTTTTCCATTGCTAAGTAACTTGCACATTTTACTTTCCTCTGTAATTACTAATATCTGTACTCATGTAAAATGTATTTTTGTAACTCATAGGCTCTGGTTGAAATGGGTCCTTTTTGTATCAGTCCATTAACCACTTTCAACAAACAAATGAAGCAAATAAATGAATACATTAAAATGAAATTAAACAAATCATGTGATAAAGTAACTAACCCTTTCAAAGAGCACCAACAGCTGAAACCTCATAAATGAGTCAAAAACATATATATATATATAATATACATATATATAATATATATATATATATAATATACATACACACACACATATATATATATATATATATATATATATATATATATAATATACATACACATATATATATATATATATAATATACATACACATATATATATATATATATATATATATATATATATATATATATATATATAATATACACACACACATATATATATATATATATATATATACATATATATATATATATATATACATACACATATATATATATATATATATATATATATAATACACATATATATATATATATATATATATATATATATATATATATATATATATATATATATATATATATATATATATATATATACATACACACACATATATATATATATATATATATATATATATATATATATACATACACATATATATATATATATATATATATATATATATATATATATATATATATATATATATATATATA
The DNA here is from genome assembly GCF_019279795.1 of Protopterus annectens. NCBI lineage: Eukaryota > Metazoa > Chordata > Ceratodontiformes > Protopteridae > Protopterus > Protopterus annectens. The sequence goes on along the minus strand of NC_056750.1, from coordinate 101,391,700 downwards.
TATATATATATATATATAATAGGCATACACACACATATATATATATATATATATATATATATATATATATATATATATATAATATACATACCCAAATAGTAAATCCAAAAAGACACAAACCAGTGAAAAGGACCAGAGTTCCCGGGGAGGGTTCCACTTCTAAGCTTGTTTCAATAGTTGAGAGTTGTAAAGAACTTTCTTGAGGCTTCACTCGTAAAAAATCCAATTTATTAATACTGTTAAAAACTTTCTTTAAGCGCTGAAATAAAATACACTTTTCATCGCTGTATCTTAATGCAACTTCCTCAGAAGACAAACAAGGCTGTAACCTATTTCCTTGTATTTAAAACATTCTTTAATTGTTTAAGTAAACAGTCTGATCATCATTGATTCCTTAAAGAAGACTAGAGCTATAGTCTTCCCAAGAAAATACATAGCAGTGTGTATTTAATAAAATTAAAATGTTTGAAAAAAACTGTATTGTAAAAATATGTCATGTATGTAAATTCAAATACAATGGAATAAAATAAAATTAAATTAAATTAAAATTAAAATGATGTTGTCAAGATTCCTTTGCTCTTATGATTTTAAATTAAATTAGATTTTTAGGTATGTATAAAATTATGACATTTAACTAATTTAAGATTCATACTATTAGCAATGGGCTAACTAATCTACAAGTACCATAGGTTCAGGCACCTTAAGATCTCTTTGTACGTGTCTGGACCATTCTAAAAAGTCTTTTATAAAGTGCTTACGTTAAAGTACTTGTAGTAGATTAGAATGAAAAAGAATATACTAAAATTGTATGGACTCGCTCTTTTTATACTATTGAGTCACGTAAATGATCTAGTCAGTGCCCAAATAGATTCTCTATAACGTTGTAGGCACTATCAACCAGTCCAAAGTCATAGAATAGATCATATAGTTGTGCATGTATATGCAACCATAAAAAATTATATATATATATATATATATATATATATATATATATATATATATATATATATAAAACACAGTAAGTAAGCACCATGTATATGCAAACATAAAAAAATTATATATGTAACACAGTGAACAAGAAACATACAAAAACCGTATTTGCTACATATATAAATCAAGTTGTAAAACCTAAAGGAAACCATTTAATTTTTAAAGTTGTCCTTTAAAATTGCCCTTTAAAATAAAATTTCATTTTAACCTTTGGGGCCCTACTCTTAAAAATTCTATTATCTTTCCATATTTTTCAATCTCGGAATGCATTTAACCGAGGACTTTTCATTAATTCCTGGATACTGGTTTGCGTTTGTTCTCAACTGCCAAACTAGTTCTTTTCTCTCCAATTTTAATGGCTCGTACCTACTTCTGGGGTCCTCACTTATTTGTTCTATAGCTTTGAATTTAAAGCTATGACCTTCATTTTCTAGGCAATGCCTAGCTAGTGCATTTTCTACTTTCTGTCTACTGATACAGTAGTTGTGTTCATAGATTCTTTCTTGTAGTCTCCTATCGGTTTTACCTATATAAAAGGCCGCACACTTCACACATTTTGCTTTGTAGACAATCTGTTTACTACTACAATTAAGTTTATTTCTAATCTTGTAGGTTATGTTGTTCATCGTAAAGGTGCGGCCTTCTTCTATATATTTGCAAACATTGCACATCCCGCATTTAGTCATGCCTGCGTTATTGACATTTTTGAAATTTTTAGTTTGCAAGATTTCTTTCAAGTTCATGCCTCTTTTATATGTTATCTTTGGTTTTTCAGGCACTAGGGCTTTGAGGTGGCTATCATTGGATAGGAACTCCCAGTTTTTTAAATAATATTTCTAATATCCAGGGAGTCCAAGTTGAAAATTGTTATAAGACTACAGGAGTAGTTAAGTTTAACTTTATTTATAGGTTGGGGCCTCAGGTCTTTTCCCTTTGGTTGAATGGTGCCTAACAGTGGTACATAGTTACCTCTTTGTCTCTTGGTTTGAACCTCTATTACAATCTCTTGAATAAAATCGTTTGGGTAGCCCCTTTGGAGGAAGAATCTTTTGAGTAAGTTACATTCTTCAAGGAAATCACAATCACATGTTGTCATCCTCTCTGCTCTCACCAGTTGGCCCTTAATGATTGATTTTTTCTGGTGCAGGGGATGGCAGCTTGTGAAGTGTAGGAACATATTCGAATATGTCTCCTTCCTATAGATTCTTGATGTATATTTTCTGTTGATGTAGTCTTTCCTCAAGTCTACATCCAAGTACTCTGTAGAATCTTTACTGTACTTATGGGTGAACCTAAGAAAGTCTGTACTTGTATTAAATGTTGTAAGCAATTGTTCAATTTCTACTTCAGTACCTTCAAAAACCAGGAAAATATCGTCAAGAAACCTAGTATAAAATAAGATCTGGTTCTTGGTCGAGTCATTTTCCAAAATAGTCTTCCTCTCCCAATAGGCCATTACTAAATTGGCAAAACTGGCTCCGCAAGGGGAGCCCATCGCCATGCCTATTTTCTGGTGGTATATCTCTTTATTGAATAGTGTATAATTATAGGAGAGCACCGTATCCAGTAGTTCACTCACCAATTGAATTTCGTTGGTGGGTGCTCCTAGCTCCCTCATCAAGTGGGCTACCCATTCAATCCCTACTTCATGCGGGATACAAGAGTAAAGGTCTTTGACATCTAATGTGACAAAAAAACTGTCTGGCAAAAAGGGCAAGTTGTTTATTGAACGGAGAAAAGACCATGAGTCTTTTGAAATCTGCTTTTCAACTTTAATATATTTCTGTAGGATTTTGTCGGCTACTTTAGAGCAAGTGTAAGTTATACTACCCCTACCATCGACTAAAGGTCTCATAGGTGGGTTCTGTAAGTCCTTGTGTACCTTTGGTATGCCGAATAGGATGGGTGTCCTTGTTTTCGGTTGGTGTAGATAATCGTACATATCTTTCTCTATCCTTCTTTCTATGTACAATTCTTCAAATAGAGCTTTTACTTTGTGGTGTGCTGAATTCATTTCACTTATTGATGACCTTAAATAAGTTTCACTATCAAGAATGTTTGCCATTTTGTCATTATAGTTGCTGTTAAACATTATAACTAATCCACCCCCCTTATCAGGTTTCATTATCCTAATAGGCATTTGTCTCAAAAGGGACAATAAGTCCTTTTCTTCTTTGGTGATGTTATTTTTGTAGTACTTTCTACCCTCTTTTAGATTTCTAAGGTCAATTTCTGTTATTTTCTCAAAGACGGCCAAAGAAGGATGAAGGGCGGGGTTATAGACACTAGAAATTAAATAATCTGTTTTATTATTAAAGTCGCCACCTAGTAGTGTTAACAGGTTCAATTTCCCAGTAAACAATTTTAAATCAATCAATATTTCTGCTATATTGAACCTAGTTGTTGGTACAAAGGTATAGCCTTTACTTAATAATTCAACAGTCTCACCACAAATTGTTAAATTGGTATAATTAAATATCTTAAAGTCATTTGAAGAGTTCGATACAGTAGTACAAATGGGATGGTCATCTCGTGGATTCTCATTAATAGTCTAATAACAATAATAGAGGTAGAAATTTTCAGGGGCAAGCCTCGAGGCGTCCTTCACAGAACAGGAGGCCGAATGGGAACAGGAGGAGGAAACGGTAACCAATGGGACTATTAATGAGAATCCACGATTATTGCATTTAAAAAGAAGTTGTATCAGTTGTTTAAATAAGTTTCCTTTGTGGATTATTTTTTCTATTTTGTGCTTCGTGATTTCCTTCAGGTTACCTTACTTTGATTTTGTGCAACCTTTAGCTTGCTGCATTGGATGAAGGGTGCATTAGTAAGTTTTAATGAATTTCTTCTCTGCCAAATGTTTCCCTGTTCTTGCTTTCAGATATGATGAAAAAAGTAGTTAGAAATTAGCACTTCCCAATTTGTTACTGTATGATTTACTGCCTTGCCAGTAACTATTTCTTTCTATAAGTCATCACTAGATCACACACTTGCAGGTATAAAAGCAACATTCGTTTTTACCTTTCCCTCACAAAGGCTTTTCATGCTGTTTCGGTTTGATTTTGATTAATGCAGCATGGGGTGTCTTCAAAAGGTTAGAACAGTAAATCAGCAGGTGTATTTTGAATGCAAAGTGAGGGTAAATAGAATTAAACTTTGCACTTATGTTTGTTTGACAGCTGGTAGCCAATATTTTTAAGTAATTGTTCTCTATGAAGAATCATTCAATCACACTGGTACATACTGGCAGACAACTACTTTTTCAAAGGCTTATCTCACAAATGTTTTGCAAGCTGTTATCAGACTGTTTGCTTAATCTTGAGAAGAATTCAACATACATCATCATATCAGTGAACTGAAAGGTTCACATCCTTGAATTAATTAGATGTAATATAGATTAGGCTTTTCTGAGGTTAATTAATGATGTCACATTATACATAGGTTATTTGAAGCATAACTTACATTCTGGCAGGTTTCAGGATATACATGTAGTGACATGAATGCTGATGTTAATATTAAACCAGGATTTAATTTAATTTAATTTATTCTTTATTTTAATGTGCTTTGTTAGCAGTCTTGGAAACCTCTTAAGTTGCCTTACATCATTATGCTTAGTCATTAATTATAATGCAGTTATTTGTTTAGTAGTCCTAAACAATTTCCTTTTTGCCATCTCATGTCTTCAGTAACTTCAGTGCTAAGATCTGTAATACTGTGCTAAATGTGTTTTATACTTTTTTGCAGCCCAACAGGCTGTCCTTTTTGTTAAGGGTTATCATGTTGTATTTAATAACCCTACCAAAAATATAATCTATAGTCCTAAATGAAGGCCCTATAGTTATAGTTCATGATGATTTATTTACTGACCTTATCACTGAAGTTGTTCAGTCTTAAAGAATTTGAACCGTTTAGAAGGTTCGACTTTCAGAGATGTGCAGCCAACAAAATAAATATCCAGTGACTGCAGTAAACATCATGCTTTAGATTCACTAAACTGCCTTTTTAATGATGTGATGAGTTACTGACCATAGCACTGCAGAGGTGCTGCATTCTGCATCTTTTAGTAGGCAGCCACGGGGAACTGTAGATGGTGTTCAGACTTGTGCTTGGTGTCTAATAATGATGTACACGTGACATCTTTCCACTTGAGTGTAAGTAATGTTTCTCATTATTATTTCACAATTTCAGCCGTGTAGAATTTTACATAGTCTACTACCTAATATTTTCTCGATAATGGTGATACACAGCTGAAGTATTTTCCTGGGTTTTAATGCTTGTCATTTTTTTATTTGAAAATTTCTTTCGTTGACCTAAGCATCTTCTGTCACCAAGTTTAATGATACATTTACTGACAGTAATGCTAAGGTATTTTTTTTTTTGTTTGTTGGAGAACGTTGTTAGTTATTGCACTGCTAGTTCACCTATCATGTGGTAAGGCCACATATTTCACAGTCTTACATTCTTAAAGCAGGTCTTTCTTTGCCACAGTTCATGATATATTTGCTGACCTTTATGCTGAGATTATTAACACTACACCAAGTATACTTTGCATCTGTTGGACTAGAGATGTATTATCAGCCTAGCTACAGTGGCTGTGTTACAGAGACCTGTGGATGAGACTTATGGGATTCAGATTTCTTTTCTGTTTACAAACCCACCAGGTTGCTGGTTACATAAAAAGTCATTTGTTGCTGCAGCTGCCTTTCATTGTTTTCTGCAAGTATATTTTGACTTCTTGTTAAGCACTATGCTTTGGCAGGAGCATTTCATCCTTTGGTTTGCACACGTTTTCTGTATGTACATTTGCTGTGCTCTTCAACTGGGTTAAACAAATAAGGGTGTTTCCAACAGTACTCTCACGGATATGAATTTCAGTACAAAGCAAATTATTTTCTCCTTTCTCACATCTGTACAAAGTAAATCATGTTCTCCCTTCTCTGATATTCTGCTTAGGTGAACAGTACACACCGGAGGATTGCAAGTGTCATCACAGAGGTACAGGAGGCGTGAATAACTTTAACCTTCACAAGGCTACAGTGCAGCAATATCTAAACATAATCATACCGGCCTTTACAGTAATCAGAGATAAGCAGGAGGAAACAAGGCAGAAGCAGCTATTTTTGTGATGTGCTTACGTTCTGGGTCTATTTTGACATTTCCTTGCTTTGGGGAGACATTTCTGCCTCAACCTGTTTTACTGCAGTAGGATCATCTTTTCAAGTCTGCATTGTAGCTGTATGGATCGAATTTAATGCTGTTTGTTGCTTCAACAAAGAAAGGATGATTCTGCCGATACGTTCAATGTAGAACATACTGCTGTGATTCTTTACTGTCCGTTCGATCAGATGTTTTATTGAGATTCGCTGTTATAGTGAAACAATTTTCAATGTTTTTTATACCTTTAGATAACTTACAATTTGTGTTCAGTTATTAACAAAATGCTTTTACAAGCCATGTAGATATACACTGCTTGAATCATGTTGATGGGTACAGGGATATGGATAAGACACCAAAGAAGACAGGAAGGTGCGTGTTTTATTTCAAGCAAGCTGGGCTTTTCTGCAAGTAGGCATGGACTAAAGCAAGTGTTCGTTAATAATGATCCCAATCCATCAGAGCCACACGCTCCAGGGACCCAAACCTTATCATCACAATGAACAAAACATGCTGGAGGGATAGGTTCCTTACCCAGGGACTCCCATACTCTGGAATAGACTGCCCATACATGTCAAACAGAACACCTCCTTGGCCCCCTTCAAAAGGAGCCTTGACACTAGATGGGAGATAGGAAATTTACCCCGGGGATTACGTCAGTCACCCTGCTAGACAGGGGCCATGGAAGTAAATATTGTGGAAAGAAATAGCCAGGGAATTGTTATGGCTAGGCTTGTGTAGGCCCTAAGGCTGATAGCCTTGTACCAACCTATGACCCTATGAACCTATGAACTTCATAATACATCACAGAAGATGATACAGTGTGCAGCAGCAGCATCAGAACTGTGATAAACACAGAGAAATTTGAGAACAGGTAGCTGAAAAGACAATAGCAGACTTCTTTGGACCTCAGAGTTTCCCAGGCTCAAAAGCAATAGAGGCACAGGCTGATTATGTGTTCTTTCTTGCTAAATATAATATGTCATTCCCAACAGGAGATCACATTCTTAAAGTCACTAAAGAAGTATAGTGAGCAACAAGATGTTGTAATATAAGTGACGTGTGGGGAAACAAATGCAGTCTGTTTCACAGGTGATGTTCTGGGTCATCATTACCAGAATGAACTAATTTGTCAGAAATTGCCTTTCTGTGGAAATATGGGCCAAACTACAGAGCTGGGGATGAAAAACTTTCAGTGATCTTTGTGCTTTACTTAGATGAAACTGCTGGCAAAACTTTAATTACTTTTCTTGATATGTAGGTAAGCATTCTTTGATAACTTAATGTCCGCAAAAACAACATTTGATATTCCAATATCCAACGTGGTGGGTTGTTCTTCAGATAATGGTCCCTCAGTGATTGGGAAATACAATTCAGTGCAGTCTCTTTTAGTGGAAGTGAAGCTCACCATTATTAATATGAGGTGTATGTACCATCTGGCAGATCATTACAGTAAGGTTAGTATGAAGGCTTTATGCTCACCAATATCTGATGTTAATTCCAAGTGCACAAAGAGAACAGAAACATGAATCATTTGATCCTGTTTAGATGACTTTTTCCTCCCTGCAGCTGACCATCAGGTACCTCCCACTGTTCTTCTCATATGCCAGGTCTTTTGGACCCATCATTACCTCCCCAGAGCTCACCCTGACCCAGTATACCAGTGCAGAGAACAAGGGTACTAGTGCCATGTCAGACAACTGCTGGTGAGTGTTCCCTAACTCCACTGCACACCGTGGAAGACTTGTACGTTTTGCAATCGCTGCCTTTAGGAGGAATATGTGCAGTCCAATCATGAGACTCCAGTATGTTAGCTAAAATAAATAGACTTTTTCAATATTTGATAACAGTTAAACACTGGGATACATGGACAACCACTAACATGCAGGCTCAAAAGTTCCTGGATTTTGTCAATGCAAACACCATGGAACAGCTAGTCCGTACAACTACTAGGGGTGCAAATATCCTGGAACTGGCACTCACAGATATGAGGGACACTGATCCCCCACCCCCTTCTGTAATGCTTTCACTGGTCAGATCAGATCACAAAGCGGTCATCCTTGAAATAAATATAAAGGCTGGACTTCCAGTAAACCCCAGAATCTTTTCCAAGGCTAACTACCTCTTATTAATAATGGGATAGCTAAATTCCAAGACCCGCCCAAACACAGAGAACATGGTGGCCTATACATAAGTATTTACAGAAACCTTATACAAGTATGTAAATAATTGCATAGAAACAGCAGTACCTAACTGAAATAAACTTAAAAAACTCTAAAAACAAGCCCCCTTAGTGGACCCCAATAAAAGTAGGTTGTACAACAAAAGAAAAAAATATCCAGTCCAAAAACAGAAAGGGCTATGCCCAAAAGACAAAAAATAATATAACTGCCTCATCAGTATCAACAAACAATTCAGGAGACTAATCAACTCCACCAAAGCCAGCCTTGAGAAAGAAATAGCCACCCAGGCTAAGGATAACCATAAGGCATTCTTCAGTTATGTAGACAACCTTAATGGGAATACCCACTATTGTGCTAAACTAAGAGAAAATGAAACGTCCTATACCAAACTGGAGGATATAGCAAATTTCATGACAGACTCCAATTTCACTCCCATATCAACCCTAGTTCCCCCCAGAAAATATCTTCTACTATTTTCCACTAATTATCACAAAAGTACAGGTCCTCACTGCACTCTTCAGAGCTAAAAACACTGCATCAATGGGTCCTGATAATATCCCAGAATGCCTTCTATATAGCTTGAAAGATGACATATTAGGCCCACTAGAATCTCTACTCAGCCACAGCCTCCAGACAGGCTTCTTCCCCTAGGGAACTGAGGACTGCAACAGTCGCCCCTCTATACAAAGGTGGACCAGCAACAGACCCAAGAAATTACAGACCCATAAGTTTGACTATATATGGAAGGCCATGGAAAGAATTATAATGGACCTGATAAACAAAGACACAGGAAATCTTCAAACACTGGAACCATCCCAGTTGGATTTGTCAAGGGGAGGTCATGCCTATTAAACTTGGTGAAGTTTTTTGAGAAAGTCAGTAGAGCCATGGATTAGGGCAAAATGGTACATACTGCCTATCTTGACCTGGCAAAGGTATTTGACACAATATCTCACTCTGGCATTACAGACAAACTCACAAATTTAGGCATAAATCCCTGTGGAGTTATTTATTTGTTATTCTAATGTATAGCCAATGGCTCACAGATGGGACATGTGAAGTTAGGGTGGGGGAATCCACCTCCAGAAAAAGGCCTGCTTGTTTGCTGTGTCCAAGAGGACTCAGTACTGCAACCTCTCCCGTTTGAAATATACTTCTTTAAAGTCAAGGCAAATGTAGAGGGTCTTTGGTTGACCAGATATGCTGATGATTGCAAGTTGGGTGCAATCAATGAATCCCCCAAAGATGTAGACATCCTCCAGGAGGATTTGACACAGAGAGAACCATGGCCTAAAGCTCAGTGCAACAAAAAAAAAACAAAAAAAACTTAATTATGCCCTTTAGAAAGACAATCATCTGTGCAAATTACAATATCGATAACACTCCCCTAAGAGTAAACCCAGTGATAACAGACTTGAAAACACAGGTTGAGAGTAATCTGAACTTTGATCATCATGTGTCCATGGTGGTGAGAAAATCCTTCTATGTGGTGCAACTTATAAGTAAGGGCACAGCATCCAGATCTAAGATCATAGTCCCACTGTACTCAGCCCTCATTAGACCAGTAATCAAGTACAATAACTCTTCAGCATGTACCTGGCCAGATATTTGCAACAGCTATAGTGGCCACAGAGACTCTTCACTAAAAGAATACAGGGTGCAAATAATGTGTCTTATGCTGACTACCTCAAAACCCTGTCACTGTATTTGGTGTCCTATAGACTACTGAGGGGCGATCTATACCTAACCTGCAAGGCATTCTCCAATGCCATGCTGGATCTGCTACACATTCACAAAAAAACAAACAGGACTAGAATGACCCATCATTCTCCAGGATCTAAACCTCTTCTGTGACGTAAACAAAACATGTTGGGGGACAGGTATTGGTCTCAGCGATTACCCCTTCTCTGGAACAGACTCCCCATTCATGTGAAGCAGAACTCTTCCTTAAGCTTATTCAAACACAATTTGGACCAATGGATGGGGATCGCAAATCCACTCCTGGCTTGTCACCTGTGTTCCTATGGACAAGAAAAGTTTGTTGATGCCTTAAGGCACAGGCATATACCAAAGCTCTTCTAGCCTGTGGGCACTGATAATGTGGAAAAACTGGGGCATGAATGGCTACGCTTTTAAATGGCTCTGTGGCCATTAGCCTAGTAACCGCCTATGATACTATGATCCTATAAAGTTACTGGAGCCTTTTGTGAAAAGTATGTCTCCAGTGTCCAACATTTAGTTAGCTTGTAAAAAACTATTTCCTTTAGTTCTGTAAAAAAGCAGTTTTCTTTTGGAAGGCACATCCTTGTAAGTAGCACAGTCCTGCCACCCCCACAAGAAAAAAAAAAGTGGTGATTTTTTTTTTCTTACATATAGCTCCAGTAGCAGAATGTATGGGTGGTTATCAACAAGGACTGAACATTTGCCTAAAATGTTTCACCACTTATAATTGTGGCCAGTCTTGGCTGAAATTAAGCCTTAGACAAAGGACTTCATAGCACCCTTCCCTGTCCAATTATTCTTCAGTACATCTCCTATTTTTCTCTCATCATGTCCCATCCATAAAAAATGCAGAATACGTGTACTGTTTATCTTACATATTGTCTTCCTTTTCAGCTTTTCCTTGCATCCTTTCAATAGGTTCATACGTGATTATTAGTCTATCAGTCCAAGAGCCATTTTAAGTCCAGCCAAACTTACTCAAAATTTACCAAAATATTGCTGACATGTGTCACCACCCCAAGGAAATGACACATGATATAGGCTTGTACACATCAGGCTTCCCCTGTCCAGTAGAGCATAGTTGCCAAACCAAGGGTACATTTGCAATTTTCCATCCATTGGTCCAAGTTACACTGTAACTGGCAAAGGCTACACTCTGATAACTGTGGAGGAAATTAATGAAGTAAGACGGTAGTCTGAGAGATAATAAGTCTATAGAAGCCATTGATTTGTAGATGCTCTGAAGTATATTCTAGAGCTTGTTTCCATCCTTTTCATCCAATAATAGCCTGCATAAAATAATAAGGCAAGAAATCCAGTTGTTCTTCAGATTTGCTTTTTCTTGATTGCATACTTTCAACATACCCTAACTGATAAGTTCTTAGGTTCAGGGGAGATTACTAGGCTAAAAGCTTAAGGGCTCTTACAAGCCTAGCCAATATAACTTGATTTTACCCAATATATGGTCCCTAGGGGCAAAAAGATGGCATGGTTTTGTGTGCATGTATTGAGTATCTTACACGTTGCCCCTATCCACAAGCGATATAGGCACTACCCCAGGTATGAATTTGAAATCCTCTATCCATTGATCCAATCTCTGAGACACATACCTGTCTCTCCAGCATGTAAGTTTAGATCCCTAGATCTGTTGATCCTCATGCTGTCTGACTTGTGGACTGATCAAGCGTGTACTATAATAAATGTGGAAGAAATAATTGAATTAAGCTAGGTTCTGGGACCACTTGACTCCTCCAGAAGCCATTGAGATCTAGAGGCTGTGAAGTGAATTTCAGAATTTTTTCCAAATTTTTAACCTAATTGTTATCCGAACAAAAATCATGAGTAAGAAAAGAAATTCAGTCTGTTTTCATTCAAGGAAAGAAAAAGTTGTGTTCAAGGCTTAATGGTCAAAGCCAACAAGACAGTAGTTCACGGCAAACTGAGAAGACAAATACATCTGAGGACAGATAAATCATATGTGGGAATAGAACCTGCCTCATAGTCCCCCATCCCAAACATAATTAATCTTTCCTGTTTCCTTCATGTGTTAGATTGTGGTGAGAGTGAAGGTACAAATGGCTGCAGTCATGTATTTCAAACGGTTGATGTTATATATATATACAGAGTGAAGGTACAAATGGCCACAGTCATGTATTTCAAACGGTTGATGTTATGTATACATACAGCATGTCTCTTCACTCCCACCACAAAAGACAGCCATTTTACTCCTTCTGATGTTTGATATGAAAGTGAAATAATAAAAGAGAGCACAGTAACATATTTCAACCTGTTGCTCCTGGGTCTCCTTCAAAACACTGAAAGACCAGAATATCAACAGTGTTTTGAAGGAGACCAAAACACCAAAACTGCAGAACACCAAAAAGCGCAAAATTCAAAATCCTGATGTTACAGGATTTTGATGTAGTACTTTTGGTGTTCCGCTGTGGGTGAGTATGCATGTGTAAGTGTATTTGTGAGGGGTAGTGCTGTGTGCAAGTGGGTGTTGTGACTGTGGTGTGTGCGTGTGTGTGTGTTGGACTGTAGTGTGTGGGTGTGAGTTTGCCTTGTGTGTCTGTGCGATCTCGAAGTTAGAATATTAAAGTGAGGGGGTGGGAGGTGCAGGGGGGCTTGCCCACCCCTGCCAATTTGTAGTGTAGGGTGGTGTGGTTGGTAGTTGGGGCAGTTGTGTATGTATTTGTGTATGTTTTTTGTGTGTGTTATGCTTACGTGGTTTTCGGTGTTGTGGGGTTTCATTGTTTTTGTCTCGGTGTTTTGGTCTTCGGTGTTGTGAGGTTTCATTGTTCTGAAGTAGACCCTTGCTCTTATATGCATAAAAACAGCTTGCCTCCTTAACTCTGCCTTAAAAAGATAGACACTCATCTGCACATCTGATGATTTATTGGGAGGAAAGTGGAGAGAATGATGATCAGAGTAAAGTATTCCAACATGTTTGTTCTAGATAGAGAAATGTCCCTAAACAAGCCATAGTGAACTTGTTCACACACCTCTGAGATCAGACTGAAATAATGATCACACTCTCCTCAGCCATCACACATGCTATAGTGACTTTGAGTGACACCTCTGAGGTTCATTTGTGCAGAGAATTGAAGAATGATCTCACTGTGCCAGCTGCAAAACAGTCCAGAGCAACCTTCTTGGCATACCACTGAGGTTTGTGAGCAAAGTGAAAGAAATAAAACCCACACTGTTTCCCATCCCCTGCACAAGCTATGGTTACTTTTTGTGTATATCTCTGACCATTGCCACTTTCAGACTAGATATGGTTCATGACAGAGGCCACTATTAAGCCTGCATCCAAAATGCTCTTATACATCCTAAGATGTGTAGTCTGCCAGTACCCCAACAGGTCTTAGGGTCTATATGTTCTATGATGCTTTATAACTAATGGGCACAGTATTTTTTCATATAAGGGGTGGCGTAAGCCACAAAAATTTGGGCTAGGCTTATAAATGCCTTAGGGCAGATAGCCTAGTATAAACCTATGAATCTATGAACCTATATGCCTGTTTGAAAGATGATGACTGATAACTGTTCTTTTTTTCCCCATCATCAATATTATGAATGTCCACAGATAAAAGTTAGTGATGTTATTTTTTCACAACACACACACACACACACACACACACACACACACACACACACACACACACACACACACAGTTAGCTACAGGCAAATTTGAGGAATGCAAATTCACTACTACATGTCCTTGGGGTGTTGTCACAAACCAGAACACATGGATAAACCCACAAAGAGATAGGGAGGGCATGAAAACTCCACAAAAAGGTAGGTACAGACAACAAGTTAACCAGAAGCAAGTACCGTGAAATGAAAAAGCTGCTCACCATGTTACTGTGTCAATGATTGATTGCTTTCACCATAACTCTAGCTAGGTCATATGGCACCCCCATTAGTTCCCTGCACTTGGCAACCCTCTCAACTTGAAGTTGAGAACGAAAATAAAAACTGTCCTTCTGAAAGAAGTTGATTACTAAAAAAGAGCCCTTCTCTGAAACTGTAACTAATTGAACTTTTTACAGCTGAACCCCCGCACTTTAGTGCTTTACTCAAGAAAGCAAATGCAGGCATTTACAAATCCACAATATCCTTGCAGCTTTATAAAGCAATGCTGGCACTGCACTCCTTGCTTTCACCCATTGCAGCTACCCCTTCTCTTTACTCTAGTGACATCTCTGGTTTTCAAACACACACTACCTAGCTCAGCAAAGACAGACACTTATTATGTGCATTGCTGATGTCTCACCATGATGGAAAGTGAAAGAGATTATGACCAAACCATTAAATAGACATATGAGCATAAGCCATAACAATACTATATTTACATTGATTTTAGCAAATATAATACTCTGGATGACACATATACTACCACGTCAGATCAGTGAGAGTTAACACTAATCAAGCAACAGCAGGGGTTAATCACTTTTATTCACTGACAGACTCTGTGCCTATCAAATATAGCATCTTTACTGACTGTGTGCACCTCATATGTATGATTATAATATTAATAACAATAGTAAAAAATATAATAATTATTATCATTATCATTATTATTATTATTATAAGATTATTGTAATAATACAGCCTTTCTGGTGGCATAAAGGGATAAAACCCAGGCTACACCATAGTTGACCAGGTTCAATTAGCAGCTCGAGTGAGCAGCAGGAAAGCAATGGGACGGGCATGCCCATCAAAGATAGGAGGATATTTATTGATCCCCTTTCTAAGGGAAGGCATGGTCCAAAGACAGGAATTGCCCTCAGACCTAATTAGTGAGTGTTGGGGTGGGGAATGGCTGTGGGTAGGTCATAAACCTCCTGGATGGAAGCACAGACAAGACAAGCTTCCAAGACACCTTCAGAATCCATGACCAGCCTGAGCAATAATGAAGTAAGTCCAGGGAGTTGGAGAGCAGCAGGTAGACCCAGTGTGAACATTGGGTACTGGGGATGGGGATGGTAAACATGGGGTCTGATGGGACCATAATAATAATAATACCTATAGAGGGAGTGGCACAGTGGCACAGCAGATAGCACCGTCACCTCACTGCAAGAGGTTCCCTGGTTCAATTCTCAACTGGGGTACCTTCTGTGTGGAGTCTGCATGTCCTACCTGTGTTTGCGTGGATTTCCTCCAGGTGCTCCTGTTTCCTCCCACAATTCAAAGACATGTAGCAGGTGAACTGGACACTCTAAATTGGTGATAGGTGTGAGTGTGTGAATGAGTGCGTGGTGTAGAAGAACTACTGCAGCAAGGTTAGCCAGTGTCGACGTAACACCCTGTCCCCATGTGCAAAAATGGGAAAAAGGGGTTGTGGGTGGATGGAATGTAGCAAATGATGAGAATGTTGATTACTTTTATCCAGACCTATCCAACAGTTATACCCACATTGTAGACTGTGTACATTTCAGATGTCTGATTATGACTAAAATAATGACCATGTAGTTAGATGGGAAGCAGTAGCATGAAGAGTTCATAGCTTGGAACAAAGAGAAAAAAACTGTTATAATATGAGGTCTTAGCGATTTGTTACTGAAGGTTTATCAGCATTCTTGAGAATTAGAAGTGCTATAAAGGATAGAAAAGCAAAGAAAAATATAAAAAATGCAGTACATTGGGATGGTGATGAGATACAGACAGAAGACAATGTGGTTGAAATGGCAGCAGCAGATGAAAGCATCACAGACAACTTTGAGGGGAAGATCGACCATATCCACACAGAAATATGCAAAATCAGCAACATTTTAACAGACTACACTGACACCAATAACAAAAGACTTTTCAAAATTGAGGCAGTACTAACGAAGTATCCAAAAAATGAGACAGAGTTCCGAGACAAACTTGTGGAACAGGACACTGGGCAGGAAGAACTAACCCAAAAAATAGTAGAGCTGGAAGACCAGACATGAAAAGAAAATCTCAGATTTACTGCTTTTACTGAGCAATAGAAGGCAAGGATTGTGTGTGATTCATGAAGGACTGTCTGAGTACATGGACTGGCCTTCCTGAAGAAACTGTACAAATAGACAGAGCTGAAAGAGTTAATGTTACTGAAGTGAGAAATGACAGACAACTAAGACAGTTCTTAAAAAATGGTTTTAAATCAATAAAAGCAAGAAATCCTTTCTATACTCTGGAAAAAAGTACAGTCCTTAAAACTGGAAAACAGAGAGTATTTGCAGACAACAACTTTTCCATGCATGCATGGCGAGATGTAATACATTCATCCCAAACAATCACATGTGCAAAGAAATGAAATTTAAATTTAAATTAATCTGCCCAGCTATTTTAAAGTTCTCATCCCCTGAGAATAAAAACAGATACAGGCCCTCTGAATGCTAAAAACGACATATCAAAGAGATCAGAAGAAATAAACAGAAACACAGTTCAGATTGAATTGGTTATGGTACAAAGCAGGGAGAGAAAAGGAGGAAAGAAGAGAATGGATGTATTACCAAAGACACCAGTCCTGGTCTTATGGTTGTAGTACCAAAGAAACCAGTCCTGGTCTTATGGTTGTATTACCAAAGAAACCAGTCCTGGTCTTATGGTTGTATTACCAAAGAAACCAGTCCTGGTCTTATGGTTGTAGTACCAAAGACACCAGTCTTGGTCTTATGGTTGTAGTACCAAATACACCAGTCCTGGTCTTATGGTTGTATTACCAAAGAAACCAGTCCTGGTCTTATGGTTGTATTACCAAAGAAACCAGTCCTGGTCTTATGGTTGTATTACCAAAGAAACCAGTCCTGGTCTTATGGTTGTAGTACCAAAGACACCAGTCCTGGTCTTATGGTTGTAGTACCAAAGACACCAGTCCTGGTCTTATGGTTGTAGTACCAAAGACACCAGTCCTGGTCTTATGGTTGTAGTACCAAAGACACCAGTCCTGGCCTTATAGTTGTATTACCAAAGAAACCAGTCCTGGTCTTATGGTTGTATTACCAAAGAAACCAGTCCTGGTCTTATGGTTGTATTACCAAAGAAACCAGTCCTGGTCTTATGGTTGTATTACCAAAGAAACCAGTCCTGGTCTTATGGTTGTAGTACCAAAGACACCAGTCCTGGTCTTATGGTTGTAGTACCAAAGACACCAGTCCTGGTCTTATGGTTGTAGTACCAAAGAAACCAGTCCTGGTCTTCTAGTAAAAATAAATGGCAGAGCCAGAGCAAGGATTGTTTTCTAAAAGAATCAGTGAGGTGGATATTGCCAATTAGCTAAAGGAGCTACAGGAGACACTTGCGCAGGTAACCGGGAACATAGAACATGCTGAATATATCCTGAACAATATTCTTATTATTTAGCTGTTTCTGCATGTTATTTTAAATTTGGTCTTATTTGCAACAAACATGCTGTCATTTAGGCAAGTGAGTTTTTTTTAAAAACAGCAAAAATGAATACAGAAGATAGGTAATGTGGGTAAGGTGGATGGGCCGTGGTACACTGGTTGTAGAGAGGCACTGTATTTATTTTCTTTTTCTTTAATAGCAAAATGCATCTCATATTTATAAAGGTGAAATCATAAAAAAGCAAAAGAGATTCAATCCCTGAAAGTGAGGTAAAATATAAATCTGGATATATCCAAACTGCGTACATACCAAGTATGAAATCAACAAAGATTACGCAGGGGATATTTACTGGGTATATTGTCTGTCACATGTCATATGCTTTAAGGGGATGGTTAATTCGGGCAGTGACACAAAAGGGAGACAACAGCAGCGGTCACTAACTAACCTGAAATGGGAGAATGAATAGGCAAGATGATCAGTAAGCAAATTTGAGCTAATTAAAAAAAGAGGTTTGGGGGGAAAGTACATTTTCACCCAGGAGCCGCAGTACAAAATGAAAAAAAAATTACTTTTTCATCCAATTACGATCTCTCTCATCATTGCAAAATACAACAGTTAGACAGAGGGAGAGAGAGAATGGATAGGCTGAGTTTACTTCACAGATGGTTTAGCAGACAATATCAGCAAGAGTTCAATACTGAGCGAACAATTCGTAAACATACGTCTATAAATAGTGTGTTTTATTATATATTGATTGGGTACTTAATGCAAACAATTCGTAAACATACGTCTATAAATAGTGTGTTTTATTATATATTGATTGGGTACTTAATGCAAACAATTCGTAAACATACTTCTATAAATAGTGTGTTTTATTATATATTGATTGGGTACTTAATGAGAATTAGGCTCATTATTTCAAGTTTATTGCTGAGGAGACAAATAATGGATATAATAGGGAAAAAGCAAAGAGATTTGAAGGGTGACTATAACAACAAGCGAGAAAAGGTGGAGAACACTTCTGGGCCTTGAATTTTGACATGGGATGCATGTTAGAAGGGATATAAGTTAATATGGAAAAAAAAAGGGCAACATAAAAAGCCTAAGTAAGATTAGATTAATATAATTACCTGGAACATGAATGATTTGACTGAAGTAGGGAACCTGACAGGTTACTGACATACACATGTAACAGCCAGGAGCAAATAATAATGGTGCAGAAAATGCATATGGATAAGAAAGAGCATGAAAGATTTATTTAAAAGAAGGTGCACGAGCAGGATACTACGCAAGCATGGGCCAGGACCGGAAAAGAGGGATACCAACAGTAATTTAGAAATAAATGCAGCATACTTAAAAATAGCAGCAGAAGCCATCTCCTATCCAGTTTCCCTACTAATTAACTGTTCCATATCCGAGCAACGCATCCCCACTCTCTGGAAAATTGCACACATCATACCCCTACACAAAGCAGGTCCCTCCACCAACTTCTCTAACCATCGGCCCATAGAAATCCTATCCGCTCTATCAAAAATCCTTGAAAGGTGTGTTCACACCCAAATACTTAACCATCTCCTAGACAATAAATTACTTACAAATACACAGCATGGCTTTCACCCCTACCATAGTACTACCACAGCCCTTATTAGCTTCACAAACACCATCAGTCAACTTAGAAATAAAGGTGCGCTATTATCAGCAATCTTTTTAGACCTCGATACAGTGTCTCATAACAAACTGCTGACTGCCTTCTCCAAACTGAACCTAAGCTACTCCACTCTAGCCTGGTTTCAGAACTACCTCATAGATCAGCAACAAGCAGTACAGTGGAACAAAGCTCTTTCTCCCTTACTACCAGTGACTATGGGCGTGCATCAAGGGTCTATTCTCGGCCCTCTCCTTTTTAACCTGTTTACAAATAATCTCCATAATGCTACAACTCTTGCCACCCTTATACAGTATGCAGACAACTCCACTGTCATATGTTCTGCCCCAACTCTACCAGAACTACAGAACTTAACCCAAACATCCTTCAATGCTATTGAATCATGGTTAGCAGATGCCCAATTAATCTTGAACCCAAATAAAACAAAACTCATGCTCTTCAACTCCACTTAATTCAAAACCCAATCCACTTACTTTAACATCACATCCAGTAATAAGACTTTGATTGAACCAGTACCAGCCACCCAACTTCTTGGTGTTATTGATCAAAAGCTGAAGTTCGACTTACACATTGCCCAGACTGTAAAAAAAAGTACACAAGAAATTAGGTACCTTATACAGATACAAAAACTACCTAACCACAAACTCCAGAATAATCACAGCCAGAACTCATCTTCTGTTAACTTTACTATATGCCTCACCTATCCTTACCAACCTCTCCAAAATCAGACCTAAGCAAGCTAGATGCCTGCTATAATAAGATAGCTAAATTTGCCACTAGCTGTCCTAGAACCCATCACTGTAAGGCCCAAAGACAACTATCTTGGTTAGAACTACCCCACCAACTCATTCTCACACAACTCTCTGCTGCCCACCAAATGTACTATAAACCTGATAAAACATCAGCTTTACAAGGCCTCCTCAATCCCCATATAAGTACCCATCCACTACGATCCACTAATAAAGCACTAACTGAAGTAACCAGGAGTAAAAATAGCTCAGGTGACTCTCTTTTCTCCTACTACATTGATAAACTGTGGAATGCCTTACCACTTGACATTAGAACTATAACTAGCTTAAAAAACTTCAAACATCACATTAAAGCCCACCTCACCAATTCCTGGACTTGTACATGTACTGGGCATGGGTAGCCCAAACCATGGAACTAGCTGATTTTAACATTGTAATTGCATATGTAATGAGCATTGAATTTAAATTATAGGACTACCTTATGTTTTTTTTTTCCTTCTCACTGTTAATATCTATCAGATTTTAAGTCATCAGTTTGCTATGCTACCTGTATATAAGACTGCGTATTGTAATTGCACTCTTATTGTATACAATGTCACTACCTGCTACTACTGTAAGAACTGTCTTCTAGAAGCACTGTTATATAAGATTATTGGTGTTGTCTGCCACTTGACCAATTTATTCTGTTCTAGTCTTTTTATCATTATGAATGTCTGTTACTATTTATTTCTTTATTGTATTATACAATTTTCCATATACTAACAAAATAGTTTACTAACAATGGAGCTTTTCTCCACGGGCCTCCGCTGAAAAAGGGTTTTATGCCCAGTCGGACTCTCCCAGTAAACAAATGTAAAATAAAATAAATTATACAATAAAAACAGGGAAAATGAAGAAAGATAAATTAGGAAGATACTTAATACTTAAACGTATTTGGAAAGGATTAAAACAAATGCTAGTAACTGCCACCAAAATCTATAAGAAAACAGAGGTAATCCAGAAAGCTCAAGTCAGGTCTTGTATACCACCTGTGACTCAGAGGGTGAGAGGACAAACAAGAAACAGAGTACAAAGGATTAGTCCAGATAAAATCATATTAGCTTAACAGATCTATGAGAATCTCTCTCTCTCTCTGATGCCCTCCCAGTGGGAGTAATAAAGATGCCTTGTTGAAGTTTCAAGTAGTTTAGTCAGTTAAGTAAGTAGAAGGACTAGTGTTGCATTTGAATACATTACATTCAACAGCTTAGTTATTTATTTAAACCAGTTACAGACAATGGTGGGAGGGTCCAGGGGATCTGATTGGAGGAAAATCTGGGAGATGAAAAAACAAGGAGCCAATCCAAAAGCTTTGAGATTAGTCCTTTATTTAAATATCCCTGAAAGACCCGTGAGGGTTTACCAGCTCAGCAGCCTGTGGAACCTCATTTTTAGTTGAAAGCAAGTTACAGTATAATACTCTACATTTAGCAGATCAGTTACTTTAAGACAGTTACAGTCAACTGAATAAACTACTTGAAAATTCAAAGTGTCATCTTTATTCCTCCCAAAGGGAAGGCATCAAAGAGGAAAAGTCTCCTAGATCTGCTAGCTAAAGTGATTTTATTTGGGCTAATCAAAATCAACAAGAATGGATATAAAAATAGTAGAGGATGTAGTGGCCTTTCACCAAGGCTTAATACTAAAGGCAGGTGATTGGAGCAAAATAGGACACAGATAAGATGTTTTGGGGGTAAAATAGGCAACATAAGGTGCCTAGTGACAAAGTATATCTAGAAAAATCAATGCAACTATAAAGATTATTAGACTCTATGAAAATTAGCAATAGGAGGGAAGGTTCATTTTTTTTAAAATAAGGGTAGCAACTGGACATGGTTAGATAGGTGGTGCATTTCAAGAGAATTTGGTTACCTGATTGAGGAAACAAAAACTCACCCCATCCTGATTTCAGCTCATGTCCCAGTAGAAATCATTAACAATAAACATGGAAAGATACTGGTAATTACTAACATATAACCTGAAAAACAGAGACTTCATATGGTGCATTAAACAACTGATGATAATTACATTAGCCTAGATAGACAAGTACAGCAAGAAGTTGAGTTATAGATGGGATAAATGTAAACTATAGATAAGAAATAAGGTGGTGATTAAGACAAGGAAACTGTGGAAAACAAGTTTGTCAGGCTATGAAGAGGGGAAGGAATATCTGAAAATATTACAAATACAAAGAGGAAGAGAACATTCAGAAGAGTTAGATGGTCAAATAAAAAGGAGCAGAAAATCTTATGTTGGATCATAGAAACAGAATGAGTACAGAGGAATTATAACAAAACAGCTTCATTATGAAAATAACTCAAGAACAACAAAATATCTAGTTCAAAGACTAAGACAAAAAATGTTGAATGACAAATAGTAAAGACAGACATGAAACAAGGGCACTTATGAGAGAGCTGCAGCAAATAATGGAAGAAATGGCCAGGTATTATAGCATTCTTTACATTAAAGATGGTAGTATCAAAGGAAGGCAGGATGAAATGGCACAATATTTAAGCAGTGAAGCATTGCTTAAATTAAGTGAAGAGGAATAACAAAGTTTGATAAGGGAAAGAGATAGTAGAAGCTATAAGACTTTAAAAAATTGAAAGGACTGAGGGGAGACAGAATATGAGTGTAGGTATGAGCAGTACTGGAAAACCATGTAAATAAAATATGGCAGACAATGTTTAACAACATACTGAAGGGTCAAGAACATCCACCATCATGGAGAAAAGCAATAATAGTCATATTGCCAAAGATATGGTAGAGACTTATCCAACCTGAGGTCATACAGACCATATCAATCTTAAATTACAGTTATTTATTTTTTTTATTTTATTTTACATTTATTGACCGGGATAGTCTGACTGGATATATGTCCATTTTCAGTGGAGGCCCAGGGAGAAAAGCTTCAGATAACACAGATAGAACATAACAGATACGAGTCAAACATGTTTACAAAGTCCTCTAGTAGTTACTCACAATATACACAGTGTGTAATAGTATACAAAAACAAAAGGTTGCAGCAAGCTATTATGAGCAAGAGATACGTACAATATTAATTTAAATAAGGTATTGAATAAGTAGTGATTAATCAGGGTTAGTACATGGACAAAGCCAGTTATTAGATATTTATAACCATTCTAGTAAAGAAATTAGCAAGAATATTACCAAGAATTATAGATATGCACCAATGTAGCTTTAGAAAGGGTAGACAAACATTTAACAACATTAATAGAACCCTAATGATAGAGAGAGATTCAATAGCTAGAAATAACCCACAAATGAAGACTGGGCTAGATATAGAGATAGCAGTTGATAGGCTGAGCTGAGGATTTATGGGCATGGCACTAAAGGAGTTCAATTCCCCAAGCAATGGTTGGAGGTTACATTTAATATGTGCATGGATGCATAAGTACAAATCAAACTAGGCGGACAATTATTGAGACAGATAGCAATAATGTGAGGTACAAGACAGGGCTGCTCTCTCTCCCCAATGTGTTTTGTGATCTGTTTAGAACTGTTGGCAAAGATAGCTAGCTGAATATTTCCAG
Source organism: Protopterus annectens (assembly GCF_019279795.1). NCBI lineage: Eukaryota > Metazoa > Chordata > Ceratodontiformes > Protopteridae > Protopterus > Protopterus annectens. The sequence goes on along the minus strand of NC_056750.1, from coordinate 101,368,313 downwards.
GTATAAATGGGAAAGAAAACCTGAAGAAGAGAAGCTTTATTCACAGATGATATAATGGTGTACATAACAAATACAATACAGGATATAAAGAACATTTTTAGGGTTTTAAAGGAATTTACGAGTCTCAGGACTTAAGATTAATAAAGAGAAAACAAACACTGTAGTTGTAAATTATCATCATTATTATCAAGTAACATTCGAACTGGTCCGAGGTTTACCATACAACATGAGAAATTGAAATATTTGTGAATCTGACTAAAGGCAAATGTGGAACAAGCAGCAAAGGCAATGATGCAAGAGATGCTTGAAAAAGTAATCATGACAATTAAAAAAATGCAAATGATATCCATGGACATAAATGCAAGGGTACAGGCTTGTTCCACTGCTATTATATGTAGGCCAGGCACACTTTTATCAACCAAATTAACAAATATGGAAAATTATAGAAAAAGAATTAAAAGATTTTTCCTGGGAACTCAAGAAAAAGAAAGTGATAGATGGGAGAAAGTAATGCTTCCAAAGGAAAAAGGGGGGTTATGCCAGATCTTGAAATATGTTTTTACAGTGACACCACTTAGAATATTATATTTACTTCAAAATAATAGAAATTGTTAAGGAAATAAAAATGTAATTAAATAATTAAACTGCGTTGATAGAGTTTCAAAATGTATTATAACACACATTTGTGGAGACCCAGCATTTATAGGTGTGTCTCGCTGAACTAATAAACTCAGATCAATTTGTAGAATTTTAGAACAGAATTAATAACATTTATCAAACAGACCACTGTCATTAACCAGTCAGAGTTAATACAATCCAGGCCTTCTATTTATTAAGACATTATTATGTTTCACTATATTAATTACATGTGGTTAACATCATCTTCAGGAACCTAGCCATCATTGTCCTTAAAAACAGAATTATAGTTATGATATGCACAACTTTCTCATGAGAAGAGAAAAATTACTGATCAAGCATAATACAGATACTTTGTTAGATACATAAATGGAATTTGCTTACCAATGCAGATACATTTGTATATTTGCTGTATTTTGTACACTCCTGGACATGCGCAGTTATGTTGTTTACTGCTTAAAAGAATCTGCTGACATGGTTAAAAGTTTAGTAATGTGCACTGACCCCATACTTTGCACAGATATTTTACACTACGTCTCAACTAGTCATTGTAGCAACTAGTTTACATAAAGCAGTAACATTGTGCCAGGAAGATTTTTGTTTTCTGTATATTATAATATGTGAGAGTATTTTACATATTTTAATTGCAGTAACTGGGATAGAAAATAATGTCACACCATTTTTATAAGCGGTAGGAATTAGAGCATGCACCCAGCAATTACTGAGACTTAAAGTCTTTGCATAAGTATTTAAAATTGCATTAAGGTGTTAAAATTAGGATGCCATTCTTTAGAATTTTGATTTGTTTTTAATAATTGTTTAGAACTGAAACAAGTACTTACAGTTTTGAAGATATTTAGGAAGTAAATTGTGACAATAATGATGTAGGTGACAGTAGCCAAAACAATGACTGATGAAATATAAACATTTAAATCAGGTTTATATGATTTGAATTGTTCAGCATCAAACATATTTTAAAACTGAGATTTTGAAGGGTGATTTATTAAACAGCCCCTGGTTAGGTTGTCCATACAAAGAACTGTCTTGTCCTTTAGCGTCTTGGTCATGAAAGTTTTCTTAATCTTTGGTTTGTTGTCTGGTTTGCGAAGAGACAGGCTCATTTTTATTATTGAAGGAGTTGGGTGGCAAAGGTAACTGTCCTTCAGCTGGCCTGGCAGGACAAATGTGCGACACATGTATTTAGGTTGGTGAGTGTTTCAATCGGATTGCTGTAGAAGTGGTGAACAGCATAAGGTATGGACCCTTTCATCGGTGCTGCAAAGCATTTTTTTCTGGGAAATGATCAGACATAAACAAAGTCTCCTAGCTGAATGGTATGTGAGTACTCTAAACATGGCTGTTGCTGTGCCTCTGTTATTTGTGGGTGTAAATGCTGTAAGAGACGGGATAAAGATTTACAATATTGCATTATAAATTCATCAGTAATTTGGAGTTTCAAGTTAGCTGGTACAGGGGTAGCAGGCATCTTCACTGGACAACCCATGAGAATTTTATGAGGGGAAAACTTTTTAGATGCACTAACAGCACTTCTAATAGACAGTAATGCTGAAGGTAAGGCATCAGGCCATTTGAGCCCTGTCTCAGCAGTAATTTTAGCTAGTCTAGTTTTTATTGTTTGATTCATAAGCTCTACCATTTTTGAAGCTTGATGTCTGTATGGGCAGTGATATTGAATATTGACATTAAGTGATTTACAAATCTCTTGACAACTTGACCAGTGGAATGTGTTCCTCAATAAGTTTGCATGTAACAAAGTACACCAGATCTAGGTATCAGTTCCTGGGCTAACTTCCTGGCTACAGTCACAGAGTCATTTCTGTAACAAAGCTATGCCTCTACCAATCCTCAAAACAGATTTAAAATTACTAATAAATATTTGAATTTTAGACAAGTAATTCAGCAAAGTCCATTTGCAGACAACAGAAATGTCCCCAAGACTTTTTAAAATATTGTATATTAGCTGAATTTTTTTAGAAACATAAGAAATGCAAATATGACAAGTACCTACCAAGTGCTGGATGACTTCGGAAGCATAAGGGGCATGCCAATCAATCATTGGTTGTTTTAGAATTGCATTTTTACCCAAATGAGAAGGCAGATGATATGATTAAGCCAAATGAGGTAGACAAGCATGTGAAGCAACAAGTCTTCCATCCGGATGGCGCCACAGCGTTTTGGATGAACGAGTGCAGCAATCACATATCCACCTAACCCTTTCGGAGTCGCCAGCTTGATTATGAAATGATAAAACCTCCTGTAATGATACATATGCATTATTTACAGTATTATTTACAGTGAGTGGCTGCTTACAAATACCCTGAACAGAAATGTCTCTTGCAGCCTGTTTTGCTGTTTTTCCTGACAGTCCTACACCTTGTACTATGGTATTAATGTCTCTTGCAGCCTGTTTTGCTGTTTTTCCTGACACTCCTACACCTTTTACTATGGTATTAATGTCTCTTTCAGCCTGTTTTGCTGTTTTTCCTGACAATTCCACACCTTTTACTATGGTATTAATGTCTCTTGCAGCCTGTTTTGCTGTTTTTCCTGACACTCCTACACCTTTTACTATGGTATTAATGTCTCTTGCAGCCTGTTTTGCTGTTTTTCCTGACACTCCTACACCTTTTACTATGGTATTAATGTCTCTTGCAGCCTGTTTTGCTGTTTTTCCTGACACTCCTACACCTTTTACTATGGTATTAATGTCTCTTGCAGCCTGTATTGCTGTTTTTCCTGACACTTCTACACCTTTTACTATGGCATTAATGTCTCTCGCAGCCTGTTTTGCTGTTTTTCCTGACACTCCTACACCTTGTACTACGGTATTAATGTCTCTTGCAGTCTGTTTTGCTGTTTTTCCTGACACTCCTACACCTTGTACTACGGTATTAATGTCTCTTGCAGTCTGTTTTGCTGTTTTTCCTGACAATTCCACACCTTTTACTATGGTATTAATGTCTCTTGCAGCCTGTATTGCTGTTTTTCCTGACACTCCTACACCTTTTACTATGGTATTAATGTCTCTTGCAGCCTGTTTTGCTGTTTTTCCTGACACTCCTACACCTTTTACTATGGTATTAATGTCTCTTTCAGCCTGTTTTGCTGTTTTTCCTGACACTCCTACACCTTTTACTATGGTATTAATGTCTCTTGCAGCCTGTTTTGCTGTTTTTCCTGACACTCCTACACCTTTTACTATGGTATTAATGTCTCTTGCAGCCTGTTTTGCTGTTTTTCCTGACACTCCTACACCTTTTACTATGGTATTAATGTCTCTTGCAGCCTGTTTTGCTGTTTTTCCTGACACTCCTACACCTTTTACTATGGTATTAATGTCTCTTGCAGCCTGTTTTGCTGTTTTTCCTGACACTCCTACACCTTTTACTATGGTATTACTGTCTCTTGCAGCCTGTTTTGCTGTTTTTCCTGACACTCCTACACCTTTTACTATGGTATTAATGTCTCTTGCAGCCTGTTTTGCTGTTTTTCCTGACACTCCTACACCTTTTACTATGGTATTTGTTAAAGGGAGATTTTTAGCAGCTTTAGCATTTAGGATAGATCTAGTGGCATCTGTATCAATTAAAAATGGAACTTCATTACCATTCACTTTAATATCAACAAAAGGACCTTTTTGTTTTACAGGAATGAAAGGAAATAGCTATGTTAGATGTTCAAGGTTATGTTATTTGCTTTTTATCGATGCAGGGGGATGACAGGGTGTATTGAAGACAGATGGCTGTTTGTCCTCTGGTGAAGGCTGTGATAAAGGGTGTTGTTTTTGTGCAGGGAGAGGAGTATGTGCCAGTTGTTCTGTTCAATTATTATGGGGAATTGTTTTATAAATTGTTTGAATCATAGTTTTTGCCCTTTTAGGAAAAGTACAGAACTACCCCCCCCTTTACATGAAGTGGTATTTTTATATACATTTTTGTAACTTTAGATTGAGTTTTGTGTAATAGTGGAAATTTAGAAGTTCACTGAGATTGTGAAGTTTGTGCTTGAGGTTATGAAGTTTTTGAGGAAGCAGATGCAATAGTTTGTGTTGTGCTTACTGAGGAGGTGGTTTTAGAGGAATGTTTTGACTGAGAAGGTGGTGTGGTTATAGTGTTAGTTGAAGAAACTACTTGTACTTGCTGCTCAGGTGAATAAGTAGGTAGCAATACTGGTGCAGTAGGAATAATGATATTCTTGTTTTTTGAGGATTCACCTTATTTTATTTGTAATTTTTGTAACTCTGTGAGGGGATATAGTTAGTAATCTGATTTTTTCTGATGGCCAGACCCGCTGAATGAGATTAACAGTTTTATTGGCAGCTTTTAACTGAGTTTTTAGTTTAGCTGCATTATATTTTAGAGTTTGTACTATTTATTTTTTTCCTGTCTTTTGATTTTGCCATGCATTAAAAGCTGACCAGCAGCTTACAGGCATTTTATTATCTTTATTTTAATCTTTTTGCAGATTGGCTAAAATATTTTTATTAAAGCTTTTTGTAAGGGGGAAAACTAGTTTATTGTCATTTTTTGTTAATCTGTTTAACTTTTTATATACTCTCTCTGTTGCAATGATGGAACATACATTTTGCTAGAGTGCCCTGTTTTTTTTTTTTGTAATATTAGATTTTGCTTTTATTTTAAAGAAATAAATAGATTTTAGAAAAAATTAGATGTTAGTTATTTACTTTTACACATAATACCTTTTTGTATTTTATTGCAAAGAATCCCACTTTTATGCATCTAATCATTAATACAAACATGCAGACTCCTTTGTTTTGCAAAGCCCACTTTGTACGTCTAAAAGCTATCTCTTGCAAAGTGAATTTTTGCAAGAAATCCGCTCACAATTTTATTTATACTTTACAGGTGTAATTTTTTTATTTGCAAAACCATTCTCTTGCTTAATGATCTATATACATTTTAAAAATAATTTGTTTTACTTTCATTTTATTAGTTAATATGAAGGCAGAGAGATGAAATAAAAAGAATACCTTTAGGGGTCTTATTTTGTAGGGAAACAAAAATTAGATTAGTTTATACAACAGAAAGTCTATCAAGACTAACATTAGTGCAGCTTTGGAATTAATACTGCAGAGTAACCAGTAGTCACAGGACCCAGAGTGTTTATCCACAGTACCAACCCCCAATTTACTCATAATAATCAATCCAAGTCATGGCACCAAACTGTTAAGGAAATGAAAATTTAATTAAATAATTAAATAGTGTTGATAGAATTTCAAAATTTATTAAACCACATGTGGAGACCCAGCAATTATAGGTGTGTCTCCATGAACTAATAACCTCAGATCAATTTATAGAGTTTTAGACCAGAATTAATAACATTTATCAAACAGACGATTGCCATCAACCAGAGTTAATACAGTGCAATACTTCTATTTATTAAGACATTATTATGTTTTACTATATTAATTACATGTGGTTAATATCATCTTCAGGAAACTAGCCATCATTTTCCGTAAAAACAGAATTATAATTGTGGCATGCATAACTTTCTCATGAGAGAAGAGAAAAATTACTGATCAAGCATAATACAGATACTTTGTTAGATACATAAATGGAATTTGCTCAGAAAGTCGTTGTGAACAGTGAAGCAGGTACATTTGTATATTTGCATATTTGTATTTCGTACATTCCTGGACAAGCACAGTTATGTTGTTTACTGCTTAAAAAATCTGCTGACATGGTTAAACTTTTAGTCATGTGCACTGACCACATACTCACTTTTTCTTTCTCTAACATGCGCAGATCATTTTACACTATGTGTCTCGACTTTTTTATTTTTTTTTTCCTTTACAAAATCAAAATGGCAAGAATTACAAATGAGAAATGGAAATTACCATGTGGAAGATCCTGAGTTAAGATTATGAGCTGAAAAAGAAAGACATACAAGCCCAACAAAAGTTCACAGATATAAACAAGAATATAGAACAGAATTACTCACTTATAAAATTATTAAAAATGGTAGAAAACAAATTCCTACAGGTTACTCCATGCAAAACAAACAGCATGCCAGAACTGGTAATGTGGAGCAAATATGGAGAAATAAACTTAGAAAGTTTAAATACAGGACACAGATTGTTAAGGAGGACTGTATATTAACCTGGGAACATGCTAAACAAAAATTTGGTCTCAGGAATTCAGACCAATTAACATATATGGGACTAACAATGATAATGAAAAAGAAAATACAAAAAGAAGAAACCAGAAATAACTCCAAGAACATTGAGTTTTTACTGGAAGCCAGAATGAAAATGCCATTGAGGAAGAAAATTATAAACAGGGTGTATAAGGCCTTTCAGGAGGGTGATATAAAGCATTAGAGTAGTATGAGGGACAACTGTAGAAAACAATTGGATACAATACAAAGAAGGAAATTCAACAACTGTAGAAAACAATTGGATATAACACAAAGAAGGAAATTCAACAACTGTAGAAAACAATTGGATACAACACAAAGTAGGAAATTCAACAACTGTAGAAAACAATTGGATACAACACAAAGTAGGAAATTCAACAACTGTAGAAAACAATTGGATACAACACAAAGAAGGCAATTCAACAACTGTAGAAAACAATTGGATACAACACAAAGAAGGAAATTCAACAACTGTAGAAAACAATTGGATACAACACAAAGAAGGAAATTCAACAACTGTAGAAAACAATTGGATACAACACAAAGAAGGAAATTCAACAACTGTAGAAAACAATTGGATACAACACAAAGAAGGAAATTCAACAATGTAGAAAACAATTGGATATAACACAAAGAAGGAAATTCAACAACTGTAGAAAACAATTGGATACAACACAAAGAAGGAAATTCAACAACTGTAGAAAACAACTGGATATAACACAAAGAAGGAAATTCAACAACTGTAGAAAACAATTGGATACAACACAAAGAAGGAAATTCAGCAACTGTAGAAAACAATTGGATATTACACAAAGAAGGAAATTCAACAACTGTAGAAAACAATTGGATATAACACAAAGAAGGAAATTCAACAATGTAGAAAACAATTGGATACAACACAAAGAAGGAAATTCAACAACTGTAGAAAACAATTGGATACAACACAAAGAAGGAAATTCAACAACTGTAGAAAACAATTGGATACAACACAAAGAAGGAAATTCAACAATGTAGAACACAATTGGATATAACACAAAGAAGGAAATTCAACAACTGTAGAAAACAATTGGATACAACACAAAGAAGGAAATTCAACAACTGTAGAAAACAACTGGATATAACACAAAGAAGGAAATTCAACAACTGTAGAAAACAATTGGATACAACACAAAGAAGGAAATTCAGCAACTGTAGAAAATAATTGGATATTACACAAAGAAGGAAATTCAACAACTGTAGAAAACAATTAGATATAACACAAAGAAGGAAATTCAACAATGTAGAAAACAATTGGATATAACACAAAGAAGGAAATTCAACAATGTAGAAAACAATTGGATATAACACAAAGAAGGAAATTCAACAGACATTAATAACTTTAGACCTACAGCAATCTTTTCTCCCTTTGACAAAATACTTGAAAAATGTATTCAAAAACAATTGCTAGACTAAAAAGCTCCTATCCTCTACACAACATGTCTTACATCCTTCCTGCAGTACTAGCACTGCCCTTATAGCCTATATAGATAGGATCAATAAAGGTAGAGATAATGGCAAGCTAGTCTCTTCCTTATTTCTAGACTTGTCTAAAGCCTTCAACACAGTTTGCCACAGCAAATGTCTACTTCAAATGTTCTCTCTAGGTTTCTCTCAGCCTGCCCTTCTGTGATTCAAAAACTACCTGTCCAATAGGTATCAATCAGTAAAATGGCACTCCATGCTCTCTCCTTACCTCCCAGTCACCACTGGCATACTGCAAGGCTCTAACCTTGCTCCCCTCCACTTTAACATTTTCACCAACACACTGTGTACTTCTGCACAACAGGCCACCCTAATACAATGCACAGATGATTGCACTCTCATTTGCACATCTGACAACATGATACACCTCCAAAAAATTACTCAGGAAGCTTTAACAGCCACTGAAACATGCCTCCGCAACTCCCAACTCATGCTCAACCCGAAAGTACCAAACTACTACTTTTTCTTCCTCAAATCCCTCTCTCATGAAAAAAACAAAATTTAAAGTTATCTCTCTTAATAATATAATCACTGAAGTCACTTCTCATAGCCAACTGTTAGGGGTTATAGTGAATAGGGGTTATAGTGAATTATAATCTTACATTCAATCTGCACACACAAAATTGCACAAGAAAAACTCATCAAAAAGTAGGGATGCTTTACAGAGCCAAAGACTTTCTCACAGACTCTTGCAACTACTTATCTCCTCCCCACACTTCTTTATGGCACTCCCATCTTTACTAACTTCCAGGCTTCACAAAAATGAAAACTTGAACAATCCTATAACAAAGTTGCTAAATTTGCAGCACATACCCTTTTCGGAACACCACTGTATAGCACTAAAAAACCTTAATTGGTTAGAACTGCCATGTCAACTAACATATACACAACTTCTTATCACCTATAAAATTATCCAGCATCCATCTGCCTGTCCAGAACTAAAAACAATCTACACAACTATGTTCCCTGATGGTCATTGTGATCCAGTGACTAAAAACTCCTGTTCTACAAACCTAGAATATCTGCTGGGCATTGTCTGTACTCATACAAGGTTGCTAAGGCCTTGAACTCCTTATCTGTGTCTATCAGGTCTACACTCTCCATCTCATCTTTCTACTGTGAAAGGCATTCTAGCTAAAATTCTGTCTCTATTCTTGCTCAAAACCAGGATAAACTGTATTCCTAAATGTGAACAAGCAACTTTTCATTACTTATACCTCCTTACTGTCCCTTCTTCACTTACATCCTTACTGCTATCTAATTCCCTTCCCTGACATTCTCTCTGAATATTCCTTAAGCCTGCTTTTCCCTCACTTCATATTGCAATTCCTATTTGTATTAGGACTAACTCACCTTTAATTTCTCTACAAACTGTCTAAGACTTCTCTAAATATTAAATGATTACCATATACCTTGCATTTTTATATTGTCTAATTTGTTATAATTATATAAGGATGCAGAGGTTTTTGTTTTATTTTTAAAGATTGTAAAATTATTGTTCTTAAAATGTTTTGTAATAATTTGGAGCTTTTCTCCCTGGGCCTCAGCTGAAAATGGGCTTCTACCCAGTTAGACCTTCCCAGTAATCAAATATCAATAAATAATATCATCAATTATCAATAAAATCATCCAAAGCAAATTTCAAGAGAAAAATAGCTAAAGACTCAAAAGACAATCATAAGGCCTTCTTTAGCTATGTTAGAAACCTAGGAGGAAACTCCCAGATATGCTCAGAACTAGTTCAAAATGATGTGAAGATTACTGATCCTACAGACATTGCCAACATACTGGCTGACAGGTTCAGTGCAAACTTCTCCCCCCCCTCCCCCCCAAAAGGAGAGATATCTATACCAAACGATTTCAGCCCCCCAAACATCTCCAGCGCCCAAGTGAGAACTGCTCTCTCCAAAGCAAAAAACACAGCATCCATGGGACCTGATGGTGTCCCCGGCTGTGTGCTCCACGAACTCAATGAGGAATTAAACCCACAGCTAGGACAGCTGTTTAATCAAAGTCTTACCTCTGGATACGTACCCAGGGAGTGGCGCACTGCAACTGTGGTCCCACTTCACAAAGGCGGTGCCTCCACCGACCCTGGAAATTACCGCCCATTAGCTTGACAAGCCTTATCTGCAAAGCCATGGAGAGGATCATAATGGACCTCATAAATAAAGACATAGGGAATTTGCAGACTTTGGATCCAACCCAGTTTGGCTTTGTCAAAGGCAGATCATGCCTTTTAAACTTGGTTGACTTTTTGAAACAGTCACCAAAGCCATTGATGAGGGAAAGGCAGTCCATACAGCCTACCTCGATCTGGCTAAGGCCTTCGATACAATACCCCACTCGGGTATCATTGAAAAACTCATCAGCTTAAATGTTAACCCATACATCACAAGATGGGTTGCAAACTGGCTGAGTGACAGAACCCACAGGGTCAGAGTTGCTGGCGCCATGTCAGACTCAAAGCCTGTCACAAGTGGTGTCCCACAGGGCTCAGTCCTGGGCCCACTCTTGTTTGGCATCTACTTTTCCAAAGTAAAAGCAAACACAGGAGGGTTATGGCTGACAAAGTTTGCAGATGACTGCAAACTGGGCCATAGTAGAAAACACATCTGACACAGATATCCTTCAGAAGGGTCTCACAGAAACGGATAACTGGTGCCAGAGCCACGGCCTAAAGTTAAATGCCAAAAAATGCATAGTCATACCCTTCGGGAAAAACAAGGTTACCCCTAGCTACCAAATAGGTGGCAATCCACTGAGCACAGAAGAAGTTATCAGGGACCTGGGGACCCAGGTTGATAGTAGTCTGTCATTCGACACCCATGTAGCTAAAGTAGTTAGGAAGACCTTCTACATTGCCCACCTTATCATGAAGGGATTCTCATCTAGATCAAGGGAGGTCATAGTCTCCCTTTACTCATCACTCATCAGACCAATGATTGAGTACAATGCCCCATTCGGAATGTATCTGACCCGACACTTGCAGCAGCTGGAGAGGCCACAAAGTTCCTCACCAAAAGGATAAAGGGTCTCAAAAATATGTCCTATGCTGCCCGACTGAAAGAACTCCAGCTCTATTCAGTCGCACCGCTGCTCAGAGGTGACCTTTGCCTAACATACAAGGCCATGTCAAACCCAGATTTGATGAATATGCTTCACCTCAAAAATCTAGATCCATCAGAGCCACAAGGGCGGAGACTTAAACCTCGACACGGCTATTAATAGGACGTGCTGGAGGGATAGATTCATCACCCAAAGACTCCCTATGCTGTGGAACAAAATCCCGGTACATGTGAGGCAGAGCACCTCGCTGGCCTTGTTCAAGAGAAATCTTGACCAATGGATGGGAGATCGCAGATATACCCCAGGGATTACCTCAGTGTCACTGCTCGACAGAGGCACAGCAAAATAATGGGTATAGTTCCCCATACTAAAGGGGTGGCGTAAGCCACAAAACGATGGGCTAGGCTTGTAAATGCCCTTGGGCAGATAGCCTAGTATGAACCTATGAACCTATGAACCTAATAAGTAACTAACTATACAACTGAAGACTGGTGAGAAATTTGCCTGATTCTTAGGGAATCTTTAGAATATTTGCCTGGAAATGTCTGTACAAATATTTCTATAACTTCCTAGTTAGGGAAGATGTTCCCTTGCACTAGTGATAAATGCTGAAGGTGTGACAAAGGAGACAGGTGCACCTGGTAACATATTTGTGAATGACTTGATTGAAAATGACATAGTCAAAATGGTTATGAAGATAGGGGGACAAGATGCAAATCTATGCAAGGAGATGATATTGTTAGGGTAGAATAGGGCAGAGTAGGCTAAGCCACTGAGGGCATTGTTATGCACTGCTAATGGCAGTTGGGGAAAAAGAAATAACAAGAAAATGGAGGTTCTGGGGGAAAAAGCAAAGATTCAATATACAAAGAAAATGATGCAAGAGACCAAAGAATGAATTTAGAAATCTAAAGGCCAATAGGCATAGTCACTTGGTTATTAACTGGAACATTTGGGAAATGATGATTAATGAGAGTTTAGGACATTTAATAAACTAAAGAAGGGTTTACAAGACAGAAGTGAAAATTGAGGGTCAAGTTGAAATACGAGGAAATAAAGGTTCCTCAGCATAATGTATATAGTTTGGACAGGGGTATGCTTCATGCAAAAAATATATATTTTTTCTTTTCTTTTTTGACCTTGGAGTGTACAAGATTAAACCAGTTGATTAAGGAGGGTCACAAGAATGATTAGGAAACCTGATTGCAACATAAAGATTATATCTTTCCTCTGGCTTCAAGAAAAACAATTACTAGTATTGTGTAAAGACTGAGGTGAAAAAAGCAAAATGAAAACAATCAACATGAACTAGGGGACAGGAAAGTGTATATAAAGAAGGGTATTTGTATTGACATAAAATGTAACCATTGTGGTACTCGGCTGAGCCTGAATGGACCAAAAAGGGAGGAAGAAGTTAACTGCAGACTTTATTGCCAGCCACCCATGGAAATATGAGGCACCATGAATGATGATTGCTTTTGTAGTCATTGAGAGATATTTTAATTTTAATAAAGTTATCAAATGGAAAAAAAGTTACAAAAATGACCATGTAATGTATTTCAGTTTTGTTCCACTTAAACAGTAGCCACACAATAAAGTATTTCAGATTACTTCATACTAAGCACATTAGTACTGTAAAGCCAGAATAATAAGCAAACAACAGTATTCAGCCACTTTCTTCCTGAGGCTGCCTCCAAAATTACAGTTACTTTGCTATGTGTGCACATTTCAGATGTTTGAGTCTTATAAAAATAAATAATAAACAAATAAATAGAATAAAAGCCATAAATCTGCCCTGCAAAAGCCATTCACCTCATAGTTCTTGACCTCACAACTTATGAATTAGGAACACAGCCAAAAAATAATAATGGGCAAAGTCCCAAATCAGGGACAGATTTTAAATATTTATCAAAAAGTTGCTTGAATAACAGGTTTTTATAGAGGATCTGAAACCTGAAACTCAGATTTCTATCATTATTTAATAACTACATTTCTTAATGATTTACCAGAAAAGCCAAATATTTTATGAAGAGAAGATCAAAAATGTGAGATAAAATCAGTGACATTCTACAAAACTGGTGTAACAGAGGTGTGCATCCACTGCCCATATGTGGTTTCATGCCAAGATTAAAAACAAACACTTAGCTGACTTTATTATTGGTTTCTGTTTTGCCCAGTGACATGAATTAGTAGAGCATGGGACAACAATGGAGCAGAAATGTTCACTAACTCCTCAGATATACAACCCCTTCCTCCATAGGGTGATGCATAACAGGAGCATCAAGGCTGCTGCCTTTTCTTTTTTTTTTTTAATTAAAAATCAGTTAAATATGTAAATATTGTAATGACACCCCTAGCAGCATGGTGCCCTAGATGACAACCTAGTTCACCTGTTCATATGGCTAGCCATACTGGTGAAATTCCTTGCTGTTTTTGTGTATCTAATATGCAAAGGACAGATTTCAGTAGCAAATAACATTTTAATAACAACAAATGAAGAGTTTAAACTGTACTTCTCAACTTCTTAGATCAAGAAATCTGGACAAAGCCTAAAATAATTGGGGAATAAAGGCCCCAGAACAAGGACAGATTTTAAATATTGCTGTTATAAAAAAAAGTTGCTAGAGTATCAGGTTTTGCATTAACATGCATTTTTGAAGACGTGAATTCTGACCCTCAACTATATGTCTATTTAGTGACTTCAATCCTCAGTGATTAGCCAGAAAACCACACATTTTATGAGAAACAGACCAAAATTATGATGCAAAAATTTGGGATTTCTGTGAAAATCTGAACAGTTGAGAGATATGGATTAAAACATAAAGAGGAAATGAGTTGATTCACTCCAAAAACAAGTAATATTTAGTCTTTCTCATTGTAATCTCTCAAAGCAAAGCAATTATAGCATTAACAAGCATGCACTTTACCTTGGCCAAATTAAGAAACAGTTCCTCACTTCTTCAGGTGTCTGAATCTCCTTATTAGGCAAACACCAACGTATCACAAAAGGCCTACTGAGACTTGTAGAATTCTAGTTTTCCCAATATAAGTATGAAAAAACAATTCAAACATGTTGCAGTTCCTTCTTTCAAAAACAAGCATTTCATCCATACTTGCAGACTATTTTCTCCTTCAACACAATATCCTAGGGACTCACTGAATTTCCCTCTTGGATTACAGGAAAGTTAATCTACAGCCATTACTGAGAAGTGATCTTAGAATAAGACTAGAATAGTTGTCTATCATTACCTTCACATTTATTTCCTGCCCAAAGGCTCTGTATCTATCTAGAAGTCACTGTATTAAATATACATACAAATACTTATAAAGAAGAGCTAAATCTTATCAACTGTAGAGCCCAGTAAACAATGCCAAAAACAGATTCCTAGAAGTTGCAGTTCCCAGAATAATTACATTTGTTTGACCTTACCAAAAAAATTGCATGCGAGCTGTGTTTCAACCTTAACAGGTGTTTTCTGTTTTTCCTGATTTTGTTCAATGTCAAATTAGTACAGTATTGTAGTTATATATGTAGGGCAGGTTATTTATTACTTTTTCCTTACCTTTATCCATGTGCAGTAAAGTCACTCACATGAGGGTGCAGGGGGATTCACCCCTAAAAACTGTTTTAGTGATTTTCCATGAACATTTCACACGTGCACTTAGGTGGTATGTTTGGTGACAGTTTGATTTCCATTTTTCATTTTATCTTAGAGACACACAGACACATCCAGCTCTACACTTATAACACTACCTATCTATGAAGATACAGAAATATTCATATGTGTGTGTGTGTGTGTGTGTGTGTGTGTGTGTGTGTGTGTGTGTGTGTGTGTGTGTGTATATAATAGTAAGCCAGGGCCTCTCCCATTTATTATGAGTGACTAAAGTACACTCATAAAGAGAAAGTTTTGCAAAACCACAGAGAAAGGATGAAAGAAAGAAAATGACAGAGAGAAAACACAGAAATAAAGAAACAAGAAAGATGTATTTTCTGAAAAGGCAAGTTGGTCTTTTTTTTGCTTGTGAGAGAGACTGACTACATAGCAAGTTCTGCCTTGTTACCACATAGTAGTTCAATGCAAACAAATGAGGCATTGGTAGAGAAAGGCTAGGGTTGGTAGAAATAAGGAATAAATATAAATAGTTGGTATATACATGTTCACAATAGAGACAGACATATTTATCAAACAAACTAGAGGCAGCAACAAGGATGTAGGGTCTTTTATGCTTGTGCAATGTATAAGTATACTAAGAGTAACATTTCTGTAGAATTGGTGAGTTTGAGTTTTACAGTATGATAACAAATAAATAAATAAACAAAATAGTGGTACAGAGTCAATAAATCCTACCCGGTGCACTAAAACCACATAGCACACTGTTTCATATTCAGTTAGTGTCTCTAAATGCTGTGTAAAGCCATACAAACCCAGTAGGCATCATGGCATGCTAATTACAACATAAGTAGCTGAATTGTATGCTAATCAACCAATCCAAGATGGAGGAGCTATTCAACATGCTATAAAGCAATCCTGTAGACTCAGTGCAGGTTTTGGCTGCAAATTCCAAAACCTACTGGAATACAGCCACATAAACTACTCTACACAGAAAGAATGTTAGGGGCTGTTGTTGCTCTTATACATGTGTATGTGCAACAGGCCCAAGTCTATGCAGCTGCTGCTGCTAAAGGACCTTGGCCATGAAGGAGAAGGGGTGTTTTGACATTATTTAACTTTGATCTGCATGAGGTAGAAATTGTAGAGCACTAAAAGGTGGCTGGAGACCCAGGGTGCCAGAACCATAGATCAAGGGGGTGCGAGCCCCCCCCCACACTTTAAATAAACTCATGAACTGTGCCCCCACTAGACACGTGTGTGTGTGTGTCTCTGTGTGTGTCTGTGTGTTCAGTTATCTGAGAATGCTCACGAGAAAGTGTATGCGAGTGTTCGCCAGTGAGTGTGCATATGTGACTGTGCATGAGTATGTGCATGCAAGTGTGCATGAGTACATGTGTAAGTGAGTATGTGTATGCATGCATGAGAGTGTTGAGGGATATCACACTATTTTTCCTCTAAGAAAGAGAACGTGTGTGCCTGTCTGGTTGTCTGTGGGAGTTGGAGGACCTTGTATGCGAGCATTCACAAAGGCATGTACATGAGCATGCATGAGTGAGTATGTATATTTGAGTGCATATGAGTACGTAGGTATATGTGAATGTGTGCAAGTGTGTGCATGCGAATGTGTGTGGGTGCTAGTATGTGAGTGTGAGTGAGTACATGTGTATGTGAGTATGTGTGTTTATGTGTGATTGTATAGAGGGACTCATAGCTCTCAGCTGTACAGGTTTTTGCAGAATGTCCAGATTTTTGTCTCATATTTTTGGTCTGTTCCTCATAAAGAGAGCTTTAATATTGCTACACACTCAAGTGTGCTAACTTGCACTGCATTTGAATTGTTTTATTGCTGTTTTAGCTGCTTTTCTGTATTAAAAAAAAGTTCTAAGCTTGTTTTCCATCTTTCCTGTAACTAGCCTAGTCCAGATAAAGATTTACTGTATCCAGGACTGTTTGTAAGCTTCTGAGCTCCCCAAGCTTTTCTGTGCTGGAAGGAAGCCTTCTAGCTTATCAGTGGGATTGGTAAGCACTAAGTAGCCTATCTACCACAAGAGGAGTGGTTTCTGGACCAGAAATTGTAGTTTACTGATTGTTTGGGCAGTTTTTCCATCCTTTTCAACTTTCTGGTTTTGAAAGCATTGGATGGGTTTGCACTTGTTTAAGCTCCACTCAGTGCCACCAAGGTGAAGTAAACTATTACAGGTGCCAGAAAGTTTGCTCTTTAGTTTTTCCATTAGATCTTGCTAGTTCTTTCTCTCTTGCACTTCAAATAGCCTTATCACTTTTCACTTCAAAAGGTTTTTGTAGCAATTATTATAGCACACCTAAGAGCCATCAGCACTAGTCGATCTTCATGGAAATAGCTCCAGTACTTAGTAGTTATGACCACCCCTCCTGGCTTGATTAAAGGGCAGTTCCCTGTGCTTTCTCCTATTAACCTGGTGCACTTGGGCATTCTGAGGCAGTGTAGCAACTGCCTCATGTACACAGACAACCCTCTCCTCTTACCTCCCAACACTCAGACTTGTGAGAGATGCACTTATATCACCAAATTGGAAGGTATGCACTCTCCAGCCAAGACTGGAACAGCTGGTCAAGAGGAGAAGGTCAACACCTGCACCACACCACATGGAACACATAGCCCTCCAAAACACCCACCATCACAGCTTTCACATAAAAACACAAACCACACACCCACCTTCACAGAGGCACTCAATAGAAATTTACCCAAACAGCAGAGACCTCCAAGACAGAAACACACCCGACCACCACAACACAGCACAAACCACAGGACACACAGCTCACTTCCACAGTGTGCCCCTCAACCTAAGCCCCTAAGGCTAAACAT
The DNA here is from genome assembly GCF_019279795.1 of Protopterus annectens. Classification (NCBI taxonomy): domain Eukaryota; kingdom Metazoa; phylum Chordata; order Ceratodontiformes; family Protopteridae; genus Protopterus; species Protopterus annectens. The sequence continues at coordinate 101,350,448 of NC_056750.1, read as the reverse complement.
CTTGCCCAATACACTAATCAGAGGTGACTCATTGGTGAGGCACACAGATGTCCCACTCATTAGGTTGAATAAGGAGAAGTTAACAGTCAGCTGTCTATTAGATGCCAGAATCTGACACATAACACACACACTCAGGTCATTCCACAACAAGTACAAGTATGACTCTGTCATTGTCCATCTGGGTGTGAATGACCTGAGATGCACCTCTCTAGACTACATGAAAAGAGACATGGTGGAGCTCTCAGATTATGTGGCCCAGGCAGGTATGACACTAGCCCCTAACAGTATCCTACCATCACCCAGAATGATACCGCAGTACAAATAAAAAATTATTGACTTCAACAATTGGCTAAGTTTCTGGTGTCATTCTAAGGGGATCCAGTATCTGTCTGCTTGGGATGACATGATTGACAGACCTTGATGCTTTACCAGATATGGCCTGCATTAGTCAACCCTGGGTTTCTGGGTACTTGCCACCCCTATATTGCCTTTTTAGGCGGAGTTCCAAAGACCAAATTACCACTGTAACAGCTATAACTAAATGCAATCTGAGAGTCATGCTACTCAACGCTAGAAGTTTAAATCTCAGGATGCACTCACTCGAAGCACTCCTCAAAATGGAGAGCATTGACATTTGTGCTGTAACGGATACCTGGTTTAAAGTGGCAGAAAGCATCCCTGTGCTACCAGGCTATAACTCATTCCACACCTTTTGGCCCTGAAACATGGACCAAACCTCCAAAGATGGTGGTGTCTCCATATTCATAAAGGATATGCACACCTCTAGACTTGTAGCCCAGCATAATGTATCTGAGATACTTCAGGTACAACTAACATTGGGTAACACTGCAATCCAGGTCATAGCCTGCTATAGGTCCCCAACCATGTCCCTAGACTCTCACTCCATATTCCTAAGCACCCTGGCATCTATCAAGGTCCAACCCAACACTCCCATACTAGGAGACTTCAACTACCCCTCCATCAACTGGGAAAACTACTCAAGCACCAATGCACTGGCCCAGCACTTCCTGGAATTCATCAATTCCATTGCCCTGGACCAGCCCATTCTTACCCCCACTAGAAGAAGCAACAACCTTGACCTGGTTATTACTAACATGAGCAACCATTCCTCTACACCAATGGTCAATTTCTTCCTGGTTAGATCCAACCACAAACTAATCACCATGGAAATCCATATGTCACCCACATCCCCTCTCAAAGGTATCCACCATGAAAAATTTTCCAAAGCTGACTTTGGACTCCTACAAACAGAGGTGGCTAACTTCATGACACCCATGTCAATGGAAAATAGATGCATGACTACTGAATCATACATCAATGCACTGTACAAACACATACATAAATGCATGAAACTAGACATACCCAACAGAACCAAGACCCTCTCCTCCAAAAAAAGGAAGCCAGTCTGGTGGTCCCCTGCCATTAATAAACTCTACAGCAGAAGGAAGAAACGTTTGCAGAAAAAGGTGAAGTCCCAAGACTGGAAAAATTCCCTTATTAGCCTCAACAAAAAGTTGAGATCCCTCATCAAAACTTCCAAAGCCAGCTTTGAAGGCAGAATTGTAGCAGACACTAAAAACAACCACAAAGCCTTCTTTAGTTATATCAAGAATCTCCATGGCAATACCTGGCTTTGCTCTGAGTTACTGCACAATGGTGTCTTCTATGCTGAGCCAACAGATATTGCCAATATACTGGCCGACAGATTCAGTGCCAACTTTACCCCCCCCCCCAAAGGACCAATCTCAATACCAGAAGAATGCCAGGGACCCTGCATTACTGCAGCACAGGTTAAAGCTGCATTGTCTAAGGCCAAGAATACAGCTTCCATGGGACCCAACAATATCCCTGGCTATGTTCTACATGAATTACAATGTGAACTGGCACCACATCTGTGTGCTCTGTTCACTCATAGCCTCACCTCAGGCTTTGTCCCTACCAAATGGTGCACTGCTACACTCATCCCTCTACATAAAGGAGTGACTACAGACCCTGGAAATTATCGCCCCCTTAGCCTGATGAGTCTGATATGTAAGGCTATGGATCGTATCATCATGGACCTAATTACCAAGGATATAGGGAATCTCCAAATTCTAGATCCCACACAATTTGGTTTTGTGAAAGGTAGATCATGCCTGCTCAACCTGGTTGACTTCTTTGAGTCAGTCACCAGAGCGGTGGATGAAGGTAAAGCAGTTCATACAGCCTACCTCAATCTGGCCAAGGCCTTTGATACCATTCCTCACTCAGGAATTATTGATAAACTCACCAAACTAAGCTTCAACCCCTATAATGTTAGGTGGGTTGCAAACTGGCTCACAGATAGGACACTCAGTGTGGAAGTAATGGACTCCAAGTCAGACTGCTGATCAGTCATGAGTGGAGTCTCACAGGGATCAGTCCTGGCTCCTCTCCTGTTTGGAATCTACTTCTCAGACGTCCAGACCAACACTGAGGGACTCTGACTGACCAAATTCACAGACAACTGCAAGCCGGGAGCCATTATTAACTCTCCAAGTGATGCAGACATCGAACAGAAAGGCCTCACTGAGACCATTAACTGGTGTTGAAACCATGGCCTTAAGCTTAATGGCAAAAAATGCGTTGTCATCCCTTTGGGAAAAACTCAGTTCCCACTAATTACCACATCGATGGGAGCCCACTGATCACTGAAGGTGTTATAAGAAATCCGGGGACACAGGTTGACAGCAACCTCTCCTTCGGCCACCACATTGCCAATGTCATCAGAAAGTCCTTTATGTGGCACATCTCATTACCAAGGGTTTTGCATCCAGGAAGAAAGAGGTCATCTTTTCTCCCTACTCTTCCTTCATTAGACCAATCATAAAGTATAATGCCCCAATTGGCATGTACCTCACTAGAAACCTGCAACTGCTGGAGAGACCACAAAAGGCCACAAAAGTACCTGACAAAGAGGATCCTAGGCCTTAAACACATCACATACAGACTCAAAAAAACTCCAGCTATTCTCTGTCTCATATCATCTACTAAGAGGCGATCTCTGCTTGACTTACAAAGCCATGTCTGACTCAGCTCTGTTAGAAATGCTACAACTAAAGAAATCCCAATCACTCCACACCACTTGCTCCAGAGACCTCAACCTCATTACCACAATAAACAGAACATGCTGGAGGGACAGGTTCATAACCCAGAGACTGCCCATGCTCTGGAATAAACTTCCCATACATGTCAAGCAGAGCACCTCACTAGCCTTCTTCAAGGGAAATCTTGATGAGTGGATGGGAAAGTTCACCCCGGGGATCACTCCAGTGGCTCTACTTGATAGAGGCACTGTGAACTAATGATGGACGGCACAATGCCAGGGCACTTCTATGGACTAGGCTTGTAAAGGCCCCATGGCCATTAGCCTAGTACACACCTATGAACCTCTATGTAGCAGTTTAATGGTATATATAATTTTCCCTGAACTGATGTGCAGTAAAAAAAGGACAGAGTGACACAGAGATGTAGTAAATGGTCTGTATTGTTTTCTTTGAACTGATGTGCAGTGTAAACGGGAGGGATGGGGGAGGGGGAGAGAGAGAGTCATATATGTAACAGTGTAATGGCCTGTATTATTTCTTCTCATGCGGTGGTCTGATCTTGCATTTTCACCTGCTCTTTCTCTAACCTATTCACCTGTGCTCTTATTTTGCACTTTCTCTGCTCTTTCTGTAAGCTATTCATCTATGTTTTTGTCTGTATTTTCACGTGCTTTCTGTAGCCTTCTCACCTATGCTTTTGTTTGTATTTTCACCTATTTCTGTCATCTATTCACCTTTGCTTTCCTTTGTATTTTCACCTGCTCTTTCTGTGACTTACTCACCTATGCTTTTGTTTATATTTTTGCCTGCTCTTTCTATCACCTATTCACCTATGCTTTTGTTTGTATTTTCAGTGCTCTTTCTGTAACTTACTTACCTGTGCTTCCATCAAATAGTCTTGCACACTCACTTGTGAGACAACCACAGCATAAATATCTTGGAAGTTTACAGATTTCTTTATTATAGTCCTATGGCCCTTTACTATCCCACCAGTTCTCACACAAAAATATAGGTCACCTGCAACTTTTCTGAAACCTTTGCTGCCCTCCCTCCAAGTCTTATCTTTCAAGTCAGAGGCATCTAACTTAACAGTCAACAGTTTATGTAACTTTTTTCCACTTATCCAGCTGTTCCTAGAGTTGATAAGAGGGGGTGATAGTAAAGACCTCTGCATCTACTGCATCTGGCCCAATAAGTTCTTTCTACCTTCTTACTCACCTGGTATTCTTCTGCAACCATATAGGGAGACTTTAGGGATGAGGTAGTAGATGCCAGGTTGTATATTTTTAACAAATGCATTCTCACTCATAGTGTCTACCACCTTTTTAAATGCCAACCCTATTCATGCCATCAAAAGGCAGGAATTTCATCTGAAAGAATAACCTGGAAAACACCAGGACCAATAGCAGAGCTATATAAAACAGGCATAAATCTATAAGAGGATTGGCCAGACAATAGGGAATCATAAATAAATAAGCCCGTCATCTAGAGAACACAGGCATTCAGGGATACATAACATACAGAATGTGCTTGTAGCTTCTGTTTCCACTTTGCATTTTACCTATAAAAGCTGCAAATACTGTGCCCATCACTGTTTATTTACAGTTTTTCGTGTTGGCAGCCTGGATGTGTATTATGTTCCCAGCTGTAAAAGTTATTTTGCCTATATATTTTTCTTGTTTTGGAAAATGGTGCAATGTGCTGCTAAACTTGAAATGACACAGACGTTGTAGCACTGCAGAACAGAAACACTGTGAGAGTAGGCCAAGGTATCACAGACATTTTTTAAATACTGATCTTACAAATGTAGAACGCTGATAGAATTACAGGTTTTTGCATTAGCATGAATTTTCTGAAGAGTATGAAGTCTGAAATTCAAATGTATGTTATTTTCTGATTTCAATCATCAATGATTTGCCAGTGGTTTACCACAAAACCACCAATCTGGACAATCTGTGAAAATCTGGACAGTTGAGAGGTGTAGCCTTTTTGGCCCCAGTAGCAACACCTATTATCTTTTCATATTTTAGTTCTGGTATGTCTGAGAAGAGAAGTACTTCATGGAGACATAAAATACTCTGAATCCAGGTCTCTCCCTCTCCCCTCCTGCTCCAAAACAGTCAGTCACCACAGACACCTTGGACTTTGCTTGGGGATCACTGTTAAGGGGGGAATAAAAGTGCAAAGTACCTGGGACAATAAAGACAGACACAAGCACATAAATGTAAAAGAGATGCTTGCCCTTACCAAGGCACTCAATCCTCTAAATCACCTTTGGTCCCCAAGACCACTTCAGGTTGTTACATACAATACCACAATGATGCGGTACATAACAAGCAAGGGGAAACCAGGTCTTACCCTCATATGCAGACTAGTCATGTTATCACAGGATATAACTTTAGTGCAGAATCTCACTCTACTACCTACATTTTATCAGAGCAAAACTGTGTGGCAGACAAGCTGGACAGGACAAGGCAGACCTTCATGAATGGAATCAGGGGGTCTTAAAAGATCTGCTCCATCTGTGGGGAGTTTCTCAAGTAGGCCTTTTTACCTTCTTGATGAACAATCAGTTGGCAAAATTCTGCTCCAGGACTCCATGCAAGAAGGCCTCGAAGACTGATGTCTTTTCCTTTCCTTGGACAGAAGTATTCTGGTATGCTTTTCCAACCTTTGCACTGATATTCATGGTAATTCTGAAGATTCATAAGGAATCCCCCAAGATCACTGTGATGACTCCCCTTCTGCCCCAGGCAACAGTGGTTGTCCTTTCTTTTGGCATTGGCCTGGGCAATTATCACACATTTCCTCACAGAATGGATCTAGTCACACAGGAACAAGGATAAAAGAGGTAAATAGGAGCATTGTTTTGGGAGCGTAATGACTTGGTAGACTAAAAATTCCCTGCAGACTACTCTATAACTAAGGAAGTGATTTATTTGAGGTGTGATACAGAATGAGAATTGTCGAGACATAGTAGGGCCTTGATGAGTTCAATTGTGGTGTCTGAAAAAAGCATTAGAAAATGGAAGTCAAAGTCTAAACCAACTATACTAGAAGTAGCGAATACAGTAACATAAATTAAACAACTGGAAGTAGGAGCTTTAGAAAAGGGTAAAAGCAAATTACAAAGAAAAATTGGGAATTATGGGAATAATACATGCAGCATAATGTTTTTAAAGAGGAATGAGGTTTAAGGTAAAGCAGGAATTGAATGAGCTTTGTAATGATTGATTGACAATGACTGGGTAGATTATGAATGATGTATAATGTTTGCAACTGAAAATATGTCAGTATGGTTTGTTTTCATTTATATAAATGTATGATTGCCTATGTCACAAGTGATAACTTAATAAAAATTTTTCTTGTTTAAAAAAAAAAAGAAAAGGGATATTTTATACATCCCAGCCCCCAAACAACTTTAACTTACTTCCTGGATGAAAGGGTCTTAATAACATTTAGGTACCTGTTTACTGAGGATGTGCGGGAGGGACTAATGGGGCAAGAACGCCTTCTACTAGAAAATCATATATTAGCAAATGGAAAATATTTTCTAGTCGGTGCAAAATACATAGCCAGAACCCATCCATAGTGTCTCTCCTGATTTACAATATTTATGAGAGTTACTTTCATATTACCTGTCTTACTACTCTAACAAGGTTCATTTGTTTGCCATCACAGCATGTCTGCCCATGGACCCCCCCCCCCCTTTCAAGGCATTCCAGTGTAAAATGTTTTTGAAAGGGCTTTTGTATAAGAGACCTCCAAGAAAAACAGTGGCCCCTCCTTGGGACATTAATTTTGTGTTAGAGAAGCTAACAGTTGCTCCATTTGAATCAGCTCATCTGGCTGACTTGAGGTTTTTAACATGGAAAACAGTTTTACTGCTTGCTCTGACCTCTGCAAGAAGAGTATCTGAGTTGTAAGCTCTTCTGGTGGGTCAACCTTATTTTATTTTCCAGAGGCCAGCGTTTCTTGAGAACCAAGTCTTGTATTATGCCTAAAGTGGCATCCAAATGTACTTAAAGCCAAATAACCCATCTCCCTGCATTCTTCCCTGAACCCCAAAATGAGGGAGAAAAGATACTTCATACCTTGGATGTCCTCATACAGTTCAGGTACTATCTTAACATTACAAACTCTTTTAGAACTTTTGATCAGTTTATTTCTTATTTCTTGTGAAGGTAAGGGGAAGGGGCAACCTGTGTCAAAGCAGACTATTTCCAAATGGATATCGCGGGCTATTACCTTTTATTATTCCCACTGCAACAAAACTATTCCAGGCAGGATCAAGACATATTCTACCATAGCCTTGGCTTCATCTATGGCTTTTTGGAAAGGGTTGAATTTTATCAGTATTCCAGAAGCAGCAACTTGGTCTTCTGTACATACTTTTACAAAGCACTGCAAGCCAGATTCCTTCTCCAGGTCTAGGTCAAGTTTTACTAGGACCATTCTCCAGGGGCTCCTGGACCCTTCTTCCTCCTCCCAGTTCTAAGCTATGGTAATCTACCCATACAGCTCAGGCTACTGCAACAATGATCACTATGAAGAACATGGTACAGCTGTGTAAATAAATTTACCATAGCAGTAGATGTTAGATTTATTACTGCTGCAATAGCTGCTCTCTCCCTCCACCCCCTTGGTTTTGGTGGGTTTTTTTTTTTAACAGTGTGTGGGCATTTTTTTTTTTTTTTTTTTTAATCCTAGCAATGTCTTCTCAGTGCTCACCCTCCCTCTCTCAGTTTGCATGAGAGCTCTGAATGTGTTGGTGCCCAAACTTTCTTTCTAGTTAGTTCTACTCAAGCTAATGGTTTGGGTGCCTGCCCTGGAATGTGCATTGAAGCTTTGCAAGACATAACATGTATAACTTAGGCTGCTGCAGCATGGATCATTTGTACATCTACAGTTATAGTAAGTTTACCTACACAACTGCACTTTTCTACAACCCAAAATGTTTACATGCAAATCTGTATTTATTTCAGTATTGTTTTCTACAGTGAAGTACTACTTGTACTGAAAACTCATAATGCAGATTTAACTCATTACATCTAAGTGACGTCTCCAGGTCCATCTGCCGTTAACTCCTACTGACACCTTTAGGCATCAAATATTTCTTGCTCATATTTGCATCAATAATTTCAAAGCCATGTTATGTACAAAGTTTTAAAAGATTTCATCTTAAAGCATACACAATAGGAAACTCAACTGCATTAACATTTGACTTCTGTCTAGTGCAGATAGATATTAACTGTTGTTTTTGTGATATTAATTTATATAGATATAATTTTCACATTTTCTAAATATCTCAACAACCATGTAACACAGACAGAACTCCATAGCCTCATATGAAAGCATTAAGCTAGATAAATAAAATGCTGCTGACAGCATGTGTGTAACTTGAGTGGTTGCTGAGATACTATAAGTTGTTTACAAAAATATAACAAATGTAATAGTTACTGTGTTTACTGTGACTAATAAAATTCAGTTTAAGACCTAGAACCTAAAGAATACTACCACTATAAAAATAGTTTGTGTTGAACAGTTTGCCATTTATACTTCTTTCATAACCCCTATGGTCCCAGACATATGAACATTTGTCTGAAATGTGAGGACATAATTTGATTCTGTCAAAAGATTTAGGCTCCGCCCATTGGAAGTTACAGTGCAAACTTTCTGAGCTCCACTGGAGTGAATGAGTTAAGTAGCAAAGTCTGTGACAGTGCCTATGTGTATTCTTTCAATTAAATTTAGAAACCAGCATTTATTGTCTCCATCATTCTAGGACAGAGCAGAGGAAGCAGAAACATGGACTCTGGATTTAGGCTATTTCTGACTATAGTGCTGACAACTCACTGTATACTTTTTATTCTGAATTTGGAAATGGCCAGCCTATCTTCACTATATCCACTTTCACAATATATTGTGTACATTAGGCTGTCTGGACTATGGCCAGAAACAGACTGAAACCACAGAGTCCATGCCATGTAGCAATTACAATTGTTGTTCACCACTATGTAGTTTAAGTGTTGCAATGCCTAAATAACACAGGTGACAGAGTTTAAAGTTGCCTATTAAAGCTTCTGTCCTCCTTTCATTTACTCATTCAGGTATTTAGTACACAGGCCATCTTTGCAAATGGTATCCTCAAAGGCCATACACTCAGGTGAAAGTATATGTTCCATTCACACTTGGAATGGGGTAATGACAGACTGTAGTTTCATTATTTTAACATCATTTTTATGTGGAATTATTCTTAATGCAACTACAGTTGGTCGTATATGTGGCTATTCAACATATATCATGTATGTGCATCTTTCCACAGTTAACAGAAGAAAAAAGTAAAAATGCCCTTTTTACAAGCCACTACATGTTCCTCTAAACCCTCCCCAGCCTTCAGCATCTTCTGACACCTCTGAAAGAGACACACTACAGGAACTCTGCAACCTCTGTCGTCCACAACTGAGAGCAAGGGCAAACCGAGGAGAACCGATACCTGTGGAGACTAAGGTATGCGTACCACTTAGAATATTAGCTCCAGGAACCTTCCAGAGACCAACATGGGGTATACTGGGGATGTCACAGGCATCAGCATTCAGGATCCTACATCGATTTCTGAATGCTATGCTACAACATGCCAGTGACTACATACATTTTCCCTGTACACCTGAGGACAGAGCTACAAATATGCAGGATTTATGCACTGTAGCACATTACCCTGAAGTCCTAGGTGCCATAGACTGCATGCACATTGAAATCAAAGCACCACCCATGGAACAAAGAAGAGTGTACTTAAACAGAAAGGGCTTCCACTCCATTAACTGTTCGGTTGTGTAAAATGCTAAAGGAATTATCCTGAATGTGTGTACGGGCAACCCAGGCAGTTATCATGAATCCCATATCTGGCACAACTTTCAAATGTATCAGTGGTTTTCTAGAGGAGATATCTCACAAGGACATTTATGGGGGGTACAGGGTATGCACTCAAGACGTGGCTGATGCTGCCCATCAGAAGTGCCCACCCACCAAAGAATGCAATAATGAGGCTCACTCTCAAACCAGAAATATCATAGAGCATGTGTTTGAGCTATTGAAGTCATGGTTCTGGTGCCTAGCTACATCGGGGGAGCCCTGAAGTGCACCCCCTTTACTTATGCTAAATGTTTGACTGTCTGCGCTATCCTTCACAATATTATCCTGAGAAAACAGCTTCAGCAGAAACACCAAGGGGAAGAGGCATACATTCCACCTCCACTGGCAAGGTTACGACAACCAGACAAGATCAGAGGGGGAACCACCAGCTGCTGTGGGTGTCAGTAGATGTAGGTGTGTACTTGCCAAAAGGCAATGGATAGCACAAATGCTTACCACCTAAGGGGTAGACCTTTCACCCTAAGCACATACATACTGTTACATTGATGCTAGGCAATGCTCACAACCTTTACTTACCAAAGTTATGGCTGTACTGCTAGCATCACACAGAGTCACCCCAGCTTAAAACACTTGTGCCTGCCACACTATCAAGTAAAGTCTTAAACCTGGAATAGGAAAATAAATGGCTAAGAACACAACTGAATGGCAGATCCTTGCATACTGTTACTTGCTAGTGTAACTAAGTAGTAGGTGAGTGATTTTTACAGCAATGACATCAATATGTGACAGCAATGACTTATGTCAGTAGATGCTATTCTCTATCAAATAATAGGCCTCAGATATCAGAAATGCACACATTACAAAAACTTGTAAGAAATGTTCAAAAGAGTGTCAGAAAAACAAACAAATATATACTAGGCACTCAGTCAGCTATGCACCCTGGGCATCAGACAAAAGACTTATGTATTCCAGAATCCAAAAGACAGACAATCAAGGAAATGGCACAGTTATCATCACTTGCACAAGGTCTATTAATTTAGTTATTTACAATATTTTACTATACAAGCAAATCTTACAACTTGGCATATATAAGCTTACCTGGAAGCTTCTCCTGGGACATACTTGTCCTCCCAGGTACGTCAGCACTGACATCAATCACATGGTGGTGTGCAGTTTCCACTGAGTTCTCAGGATCTCTGACGGTCAACAATAATTCTTCATTTGGTGTCAGTGTAGCTCTGAACCAGGTCCCACCCACATAATCAGCTGTTAACGGTCTCCTCTAGGCTGATGAAATCATACCAGTGGCCTATGGCACATCTAACCATAAGTCCTGGTGCGCTCCCTTACGGCATTTACATCATTGACTATCTGGTTCCAAATCTGCATTCTGTCAGTCATATCCCCATGTCCTCTGCCAAACAGACAGGTGCCATGGTGCCTGAATGCATGCACTATGACATCATTTTCAGAGTCACTGAAAGTGGGTTATGTGGATTTGTACATTTAGGTTCATAGGTTCATAAGCAGGTACTAGGCTATCTGCCCGAGGGCATTTATAAGCCTAGCCAGAGTGTATCGGCTTTCACTGCCCCATTGATTAATTAACTGATCCTCTGTCAAGCAGAGCCAATGAAGTGATCCCAGGGGTGTATTTTCTGTTACCCATCCACTCGTCAAGGTTTCTCTTGAAGACTGTTAGTGTGGGGCTCTGCCTGATGTAATTTGGAATTTTGTTCCAAAGCATGGGGAGTCCCTGTGACAGGAATCTATCCCTCCAGCACATTCTATTTATTGTTGTGGTGAGGTTTAGCTCACTAGAGCACGTGGCTCACAGTGACTTGGATTTTTTTAGGTGGAGCATGCTCATCAATTCTGAGTTGGACATGGCTTTGTAAGTCAGGCAGAGATCACCTCTGAGTAAGTGATATGCCACTAAGTACAGCTGGAGTTTTTTCAGTCGGGCTGCATAGGACATATGTTTGAGGCCAGTAATCCTCTTGGTGAGGTACTTTTGTGGTCTTTCCAGCTGTTGGAAGTGTCTTGTAAGGTACATCACAAATGGGGCATTGTACTCTATGATGGGTCTAATGAGTGACGAGTAGAGGGGCACTATAACCTCTTTATTTCTAGATGCGAACCCTTTAGTAATTAGATGGGCCACATGGAAGGATTTCCTAACTACTTTGGTAATATGATTGTCAAAGGAGAGATTACTAGCTACCTGGGTCCCCAGATCTCTTATTACCTCTTCTGTATTAAGGGGGCTGCCACCTATGTGGTAATTCGTGGGTGTTTTGTTTTTACCAAATGGGATGACTATGTATTTTTTGGCATTTAGCTTGAGGCCATGACTTTGACACCAGGTGTCCCTCTTAGTAAGGCCCTTTTGGAGGATGTCCGTGTCAGCCGGAGAGTCAATTATGGCTCCCAGTTTGCAGTCATCAGAAAACTTGGTTAGCCATAGTCCTCCTGTGTTTGCCTGTACTTCTGAGAAGTATATGCCAAACAGTAGGGGTCCCAGGACCGAGCCTTGCAGGACACCACTTGTGACTAGTTTAGAGTCAGACCTGGAGGCCGCTATTCTTACCGTGTGAGTTCTGTCTGTAAGCCAGTTGGCAGCCCATCTCGTGACGTAGGGGTTTATGTTCAGGCTGGTGAGTTTTTCTGTAATACCCGAGTGGGGAATGGTGTCAAAATTCTTGGCGAGGTCAAGGTAGGCTGTGTGACCCACCTGTCCCTCGTCTATGGCCTTGGTGACTGTATGAAGAAGTCAACCAGGTTTAGTAGGCATAATCTGCCCTAAACAAAGTTGGGTGACATAATCCTATGTGACATAAAACAGAGAAGGATACAACACATAAATACATTTCACATAAGTAAATTCCTGCTCATATACACATATTTTTGAACATTAAGCACTGGAGACACACATTACAGCTCTTAAAATTGAAGGTTATGTGGTTGTACACTCACACACAAACCAATGTTGGTCCAAAACAAGGAATACCACTTGAGTAATGTATTGTCTACCATGGAAATAGCAGGATGACTACACAATTATAAGACCAAACCTCTTGGATCACAATTTTTTGTGTCAGCACACAAATGGTACTTGGCTCCCCTCCCCAAAAAACAATAGTCAAATGACAATTTGTACAAACCAAGGAATACCACATAATTCAAATATTATAAATGCTTTCAACACAAGTCTCACCAAATGTGTATACATTTACAACAGAAAAGTCAATTTCATATGATTGCCAGTCACCTCTCACTGTCCCCAACACTCCCCTGGAGGTGTCTATGGGCCATCTTAGAAGCATTGCACCCCTGTGTCATTGACAATATAGTATATTACATCTTCCTGAAATAACATAGATGATAGTAAGATAACCAGTTTTAATAATAACACTTGTGATGAAAGCTAATAAGGGCTGTCTATCTGAGAAAGCAAACGCCTGCCAAAATGCTTATGCCAACTATAAGAAGTGCATACAGATAAAAGTTCCATTTTCTAATGTATAATATATATTTATTGTTTTTTTTTTCTCTGTGACATGTTTTATGTACTTGAAAATTATAATCATACCTTAGCAAGATAAGAAGCCTTCCCTGCAGATGAATCAAAAGGAATAGCAATCTTCTTTGTTCTCTAAATACACAAGTCTCCTCACCTTCAAGTTCCCTACCTACAAGGTTACCTTTTTATACTGTAGATTCAAGCCTCTGAGCATGGTAAAGCTATAAATGAAGTGTAAACTCATTAGAATTGCTGAATACCAAACGTTTGACTTTGTTTAACAGGTGTAAACATAGTATAGCCCTTACCTCACTGTTAGTTGCTAATGGACTACAACTGTGAATTATTAGTGGGACGCATACCTCTCAACCTGGAAACATCAAAAATCTGGACAAGGCCCATGAAAAATAGGTACAAATCTGTACGCTGATTAACATCTAATTTGCATACATAATTACGTAACCACGCCCACTCCGATGGAATTGTGGGATACCAAATTTCAAACACAAACTGAAGAACAAACAACCAAAATATAGCACCAGAGTCTTCCTGCAGCCATTCCAATATCCCATTACCTGGCTATTCCGCCCCATTTACCATAAACACTAATGTATGCATTCTGCTTTACTTCTACAATGATTTGGATTTTATTTTTAAATTTTACAGCACAACAATGCAGAGATACTAATAGCCATCTGGTAAACAAAGATATACTGTCTAACAATGAAAATAGGCTTGGCATTAAAACTTCTCTGCCCTTGAAACTCACATTCACTGAAACAGCATTGAAACCCAAACCACATCAAAAGAAAATGCATCTGGTTGAGTAGTGGATAAAGATTACATTTGGGCTGTTTTCAAACCATTGCCCCCTTCCACACAAAACAAGAAACATACTTGTGTTCTTTTCTTTGATACACCTTCCTGACTTTATTCAAATTATATTTCTTGTATACTACAACACACTTGTTAAACAATACTAACAATTATACCAGACAAAAAAGTAATCACTGTCAAATTGTTCTACATGTTGACTACGAGCAGGTACATTGATTTAAACTTCAATTTCCAAATGGCTAAAATATATTTACCAATAGATGTTGAGCTGCTGACTGTGTTAGTTCTCCTCTTAAAGATTTTTTTTTTTTTGGGGGGGGGGGTACATTTTTTTCTTCACTGTTCTCCTTTTGGTAACCATGCTATCCAGAGTAGTAAAATTCTTAACACATTTTCTTCCCATACAGGAACACAAATTGAAACTAGATAAACTATACCTGCTGCTGCTAGTGCGACTAACAAATGAGGTGATAGCAAAACACAACACTGAAGTCCAAGCAATAGCTACAGTAAACCACTCTGATGCCGGTCTGCTTAATTTCACACACACTACCCTAATTTGAATAATGAGAATAGCAAAACAGCACTGAAGTCTGAATAATGAATGAGGGAATCTCTCTGGGACCGGCAGTAATAAATCACTCTGCTTAATTGCACGCACACACCTGCTGTCTGAATAAAGAATGAGGTGGCAGCGAAAGAACCACTTTTTGCTCTGGCAGCAATAACTACAGGAAAACATTATTTAATTAGATAAAATGGGAGGTACTGGCAGCAATACCTACAGGAAAACATTATTTAATTAGATAAAATGGGAGGTACTGGCAGCAATACCTACAGGAAAACATTATTTAATTAGATAAAATGGGAGGTACTGGCAGCAGTAACTACAGGAAAACATTATTTAATTAGATAAAATGGGAGGTACTGGCAGCAGTAACTACAGGAAAACATTATTTAATTAGATAAAATGGGAGGTACTGGCAGCAATACCTACAGGAAAACATTATTTAATTAGATAAAATGGGAGGTACTGGCAGCAGTAACTACAGGAAAACATTATTTAATTAGATAAAATGGGAGGTACTGGCAGCAGTAACTACAGGAAAACATTATTTAATTAGATAAAATGGGAGGTACTGGCAGCAGTAACTACAGGAAAACATTATTTAATTAGATAAAATGGGAGGTACTGGCAGCAGTAACTACAGGAAAACATTATTTAATTAGATAAAATGGGAGGTACTGACAGCAGTAACTACAGGAAAACATTATTTAATTAGATAAAATGGGAGGTACTGGCAGCAGTAACTACAGGAAAACATTATTTAATTAGATAAAACGGGAGGTACTGGCAGCAGTAACTACAGGAAAACATTATTTAATTAGATAAAATGGGAGGTACTGGCAGCAATAACTACAGGAAAACATTATTTAATTAGATAAAATGGGAGGTACTGGCAGCAATAACTACAGGAAAACATTATTTAATTAGATAAAATGGGAGGTACTGGCAGCAGTAACTACAGGAAAACATTATTTAATTAGATAAAATGGGAGGTACTGGCAGCAATAACTACAGGAAAACATTATTTAATTAGATAAAATGGGAGGTACTGGCAGCAATAACTACAGCAAACCACACTCTGCTCTGGTTAATTGCACGCACTCACACTTGTTAGTCGGAGACGAGGGAATCTGGCAGCAATAACTATGAGAGAGAAAAAACACAGCACTGAAGGCTGAATAACGAGGGAGCCTGGAGCCACTCTGCTTAATTGCACACACACAACAAACATACCCTCCTCTCCTAGCTAAGCTATGCAGACTGAATAATAATGGAACGAAAGGGAACCCCTTTGCTTAATAGATTAACTAAATTGCACATAGTTACACACAGTACTCAGATAAACTTGAGCGGAGCGGACAGATTGGGTCTGGCAGGCAGCAGCAAATAAGAGTAAAAACCAAAGCAGCACTGTCAGACACACCTTTGTTTCTTACCTAATTAACCGGGTGCTTTATCCGTCCCACATGACTTTAGAAAAAAGAGAAAACTTTTTTCTTTTTGAATGCAGTTTTCCCCACACTTAGATTTAATGTCATCGCAGAAATATGCAACAAAATCCATACAAAAAGTGAGTGAGGTGCTGCAACCCCTACAAAAGCCATATCTTACATTTATATCACTTTTTCTTTTTTTTTTTTTTTTATACTTTCTCAAAAGCACATGGTATATGTTCAGCTTATGGAAACTGTAAACAGAGATGATTTAAACAGGAATCTGTAGTGTTCAGCAATATTTTATCACTAAAATAATCAATTTGTGTCTCATACAATTGTAACATGAATTTTATCCTTTCATATTCAACAATAGATATGTACTGCTGCATTTTCTCTTTGTTGTTAAGTTACCAACACAGTAGTGTCCCTTTCATTTATTTTTCATATGCTTCTTACTCGATACTAATATTTTAGCTTTTTCTACAAGATATATTAACACAATACTGTTGCCTTTAAAAGACTTACTATTTTATGACTGTGATATAACAAGATGACACATAAGGAACAGTGTTATGAGTTTTTCTAATTACTAACATTGTGTTATAATCCCACATTTACCCACTCACACTGCCTGCTGCTTACCCCTTGGAAGTTGAAATTTGAAATATAAAACCAAAGTAACCTACCGAACCTAGCGATAGTACTGATGCGACTCCCTCATAATTCTCGTTGTTGCTTGCTGCCTGTATTCCTGGTTCCTGCTTGCAGCCAGCTCGTAAAAAAATTAAAACAAACATTACCGCCATAAAATTTAATCCATTAGGGTTGCCCAGTTGCTTGCTGCTGTATTCCCGCTCACAGACAGTCGGAAATAATGACGTGAGCTCTTGAGCTCAATTCCGACTGGCTGGTAGCCCTGACGGCACTGACGTCATCGCCGCGTGATGACGCCAGCCCCGACAGCGATTTTAAAAAAAAAATAAAAAAAATCAGAAATGAAGGGGTGCCAATCGGAATCGTGGCACCCCTTCATTTGGCCCCCAAAACTCAGTAAATACCGAGTAATTCGGTATGGTTGGGAGGTCTGGTGGGACGGAGAAGGAAGACAAAACAGCAATTTAGACTACCTTACCTGCAGTGGGTGTGTCACTCAGGCTACACTTACAAAGTGGAGAAGTAACTGTAGCAAGCTTTTAAATGGAAGTGAACAGCACACATTTCTCATTTTAGTTCGCTAATAACCAAACTCTCCTGCCATTGCTGAAAACAGTTACTGTCATGTAATTTTATCATACACTGTGCAAGTGTATATGTCTTGTTAATACTGTGGAGGAATTATGACTTGCTTGCATGAATAATGATTTGCATTTCTGCTGCACAGTTGTTTGTGACAAAAAGAGATAATACACCCCTAGTCTGTTTTGTAGATTCATTTATATGACAGTTCAAATCCAGAGTTGTGTAAAAACCTGTAATGTGGTTTAAAATGTACTTTGTAATGTTGTTTACGTTTTTTTAATATTAATATTTGTGCAGTGTGTGGCTAAGCAGAAATATGGTGAAATTGATAAATAAATTAAAATTAATGGAAGTTGCTACAATGATAAAAACAGTATAAATTATAGTTGTTAATCAAGTTTGTGTGTAGCACACCTGGTAAACACAATGAAGCACACAGTATAAAGTATATGTAGATCATGGTTCAAGTCCCACATTTATATTTTAATGATGAAACATAATAAACACTTGTTACAATAATGATAATACGTATTGAGTTTTCCTGTCTCATTTGTGAGTTGTTCGCATCCATACAAACACAGTGCAATGGCCCAGACAACAAACAGACATTGTCAATTTCATAAAAAATATATTGTTACATATTTTGTCTTCCACTGTGCGACACCACTTAGCAGCATTGTGTGGAAGTCAGTACACTTCCACAATGCCTGCACTTCCAGAATACTTGCAGAGAATATGCAGACATTGTCTGTTTCAAACACAATACACTGTTGCACCTTTTGCCTTCGGTTGTACAGTGCCACTTAGTAGTGCTGCACTGTCATCAGCAAGCTCCCACAACAGCTGCAGACTTGTCAGTTTCTAAAAAGATACATTGTAATACATGTGGTCTTCCATTGCACAAACACTCTAAGCGGCATTGCATGGTGGTCAGTACACATACATAGTACTAAGTGAAAAATTACGCCTGTTCTAAGTTCTCCCCTTGACAATAGGTGTAAGTTAAGGGCCACAATACAGGATAGCCAGGGTTCTAATAAAACAAACCTTTATTACTATTCCACCATAATTTATATAAAAAATCATAATATAATTATATATAAAAATAACTATGAATAGCATTGAGCATACACATGATATCATATATATTATATGTCTAACTGTGGATATCAGTACAATTATGGTTCTACAATTAAATATTTCTTTTCTTAATTTTCAGGTCACACACAGGGTTAACCACTCAACTCATTAATGTGTATGTATAACTAATGAGCATGTCTAACAAACAAGTCCTCAATTGCAATGATTACTCCGGACAATAATGACTGTAAATAATTCTCACAAGTTGTCCAGCCTTTCTATACTTCAAATTTTATTAATGCTGTTCCATTCAATTTTTAAAAATAAAGAACAACATAAAGATAATTATACATAACAATAACTATGTGTATCAGTGGATATCCTCTGAATCATATGTGTGACAGAGGGTATACTGACAATTATGTTTCTGTAATTAAAAGTTTCTTTTCTGCCCTGGGATTGACTTCATACTTCAGTGATCATCATATACACATGAATGTATAAACCAGGACCTTGTCAGATCACACCACATACATGGTTAACCACTCACTCTTTAATGTATCTATATAATTAACGAGCATGTCTGACAAACATTTCTTCTGTGGCAAGGAGTAAAAAAGCACCCATGTAGAAGAATATGTATTCTGTATTTTACATAGGTTTAAATCCCACATTATACAAATTACTTTTATCAGGTACAGCAGCATCTAACCATAGACTAATGAGAACTGTCACATTACTCTTCATAAATCATAAACAGCCTTGCTGTCTGGCATTGCTGCTCTCCACTTAACAGTGCAAACACAGCTGGTGTGGTTGTTCAGATTTGTGCACTAGCTGTATTATGCGATACCTCAAATTGGTGGAAAAATACTTTAATCTTTGGTGTTTGATTTGTGCAGACATGGCAGGAGCAGGAAAGAAAGGTGCCAAATTTAGGGCACAAAGATGGGGTTAATAGAAGAGTCCAGAATGCCAAAGTTGTCTTCAGTGCAACTGGCATTCCACACACTAGAGAGCAAAGCAGGCACTATTATAATGACCTGAAAAGGCACTTGCAGGCACAACTCAACCAGTGGCTGGATGAGTTAGGACTGCTGACGTCCCACAGATTGTGTAAATATAAAGATAAAGATATATTCATTTATAGTCAAAGCTGGAGATGAAGCATAGGAACTGGTATGTAATGCTCTTCTCATTTTCTCTCCTCTTTATTTTACAGCTGCCCAGGAGATTACAGTGGACAGGGAAGCAAGGAGTATTTATGCAACACTAATTAATTATTACTTTATGAAAAGGATTGCTCTTCTAGCATTAGTTAGCAAATTAGGCATGCATATCTTAACTGTAAAATCAAACATGCATGCTTCATTCAGTAGCTCAAGGGTAATTGTAGGAGTGAATTGCAATAGTCTATTCAAATGTTGTGGGTTCAAAATCTCACAGGTAACAAATGTTTTGTAAAACTAATTAAAATGGCCAAATATTAATTTCAACAAAATTGGCAGAAATGCCCTGTTGTTAACTTAACCTGTATTATTTGTAAAGGATATTGCAAGGATTACTTGCTGCTGTATTCCCGCTCACAGACAGTCGGAAATAATGACGTGAGCTCTTGAGCTCAATTCCGACTGGCTGGTAGCCCTGACGGCACTGACGTCATCGCGCACGTGATGACGTCAGCCCCGACAGCGCGATTTTTAAAAAAAAAAAAAATAAAAAAAAAAAATCAGAAATGAAGGGGTGCCAATCGGGAATCGTGGCACCCCTTCATTTGGACCCCAAAACTCAGTAAATACCGAGTAATTCGGTATGGTTGGGAGGTCTGGTGGGACGGAGAAGGAAGACAAAACAACAATTTTTCTACCTTACCTGCAGTGAGTGTGTCACTCAGGCTACACTTACAAAGTGGAGAAGTAACTGTAGCAAGCTTTTAAATGGAAGTGAACAGCACACATTTCTCATTTTAGTTCGCTAATAACCAAACTCTCCTGCCATTGCTGAAAACTGTTACTGTCATGTAATTTTATCATACACTGTGCAAGTGTATATGTCTTGTTAATACTGTGGAGGAATTATGACTTGCTTGCATGCACAATGATTTGCATTCCTGCTGCACAGTTGTTTGTGACAAAAAGAGATAATACACCCCTAGTCTGTTTTGTAGATTCACTTATATGACAGTTCAAATCCAGAGTTGTGTAAAAACCTGTATTGTGTTTTTAAATGTACTTTGTAATGTTGTTTACGTTTTTTAATATTAATATTTGTGCAGTGTTTGGCTAAGCAGAAATATGGTGAAATTGATAAATAAATAAAAATTAATGGAAGTTGCTACAATGATAAAAACAATATAAATTATAGCTGTGAATCAAGTTTGTGTGTAGCACACCTGGTAAACAAAATGAAGCACACAGTATAAAGTATATGTAGATCATGGTTCAAGTTCCACATTTATATTTTAATGATGAAACCTAATAAACACTTGTTACAGTAATGATAATACGTATTGAGCTTTTCCTGTCTCATTTGTGTGTTGTTCACATCCATACAAACACAGTGCAATGGCCCAGACAACAAACAGACATTGTCAATTTCATAAAAGATATATTGTTACATCTTTTGCCTTCCATTGTGCAACACCACTTAGCAGCATTGTGTGGAAGTCAGTACACTTCCACAATGCCTGCACTTCCAGAATACTTGCAGAGAATATGCAGACATTGTCTGTTTCAAACACAATACACCATTGCACCTTTTGCCTTCTGTTGTACAATGCCACTTAGTAGTGCTGCACTGTCATCAGCAAGCTCCCACAACAGCTGCAGACTTGTCAGTTTCTAAAAAGATACATTGTAATACATGTGGTCTTCCATTGCGCAACCACTCTAAGCGGCATTGCGTGGTGGTCAGTACACATACATAGTACTAAGTGAAAAATTACACCTGTTCTAAGTTCTCCCCTTTAAAAACCAAAAATACAACCAAATGCTTAATACCACGGAGCTCCAATAAGTGATCTAACTCCTTGGTTAGCTAATAGATGACTACCACATCCAGGCACACAAATTTTTTTCCAATAGCTAGTACCAAAGGAGTATAACTGCACAAGTCACTCGTTTTGTTACCTCCTCTGATAAAAATACAAACAGCTGTCCTTACTGTTAAACAAAACAATTCCTTTCACAAACTTCCACCAAACAGCCTCGAATTGACCTTGCTTCATTGAGCGTGACAGCCAATATGTATTTGTACCCCAAGGCATAAAGATGTAAATCCTACTAAACGCTCAAACGTACTGTGGAACAAAAAGGACTAAAATCTCCTCTCGCAAAGAATTGCGACCAGCTGTCTTTACTTCTGGACTAAACAGTTCCTTTCAAGGACTTCCAGCAACCACAATCGACTTAAACTTGTTTTATTGAGCAGAACAGTCAATAAAATGCTTATTCCTCCAAGACACACGGAGGTTAAGCCTACAAAACGTTGAAGCGTACTGTTAAACGTAAAAATAAAAAATAAAAAACTAATAAAACCAATTAATGCGCTGAAGGAAACCAGCGTATACTGTGCATCAAATACAACAATTTGTGATGCGCTAACTCAGTTAGTTGTCCGTAAAAATAACCTGGAGTTCAACTGATAATCCAATAACTTTGGTTAAGCGCTTTCACTCAAAAAATCTTGAGCTTCCTCAGAACGTCTCTGTATAAGATCCTCCATCTTTTAAAACTTTTTTGGCACCAATTCAAACAATCCAGGTCAAAATTTAAAGCTGCAATGTATTTTTCAGAAATCAATAACAATTCTACAATAACCATTCCTATAATCATGTAAATACATGTAAATGGTTGGAAAAAATTTTGTGTGCCTGGATGTGGTAGTCATCTATTAGCTAACCAAGGGGTTAGATCACCTATTGGAGCTCTGTGGTATCAAGCATTTGGCTGTATTTTTGGTTTTTATTCGGCAGTTGTATACTATCCATGGAGAACACCGGTGACAATTCTCCTGTTTTGGACACGCTAATGAAGGATGACATTGCCAGTTTGAAGGAGGAGATGGAGAGACTCAGACAAGACATGGTCAAATTGTATGACCTTGTCAAGATTAACAATGAAAACACAGGGCACACCAGCGATAAAGTTTTGGTTTCAAACAGTATGTTACGTTCCAATGAACAACAGAGGACCATTACTGGTAATTCTAAAGATGGCGAACAACATTGTTTAACTTTCAAAGTAAATAAATCTGGTCTCAATGAACCGAGATCTGTGGACAGTTTAGAATCATTGTTGGATAGTTTTCCTATACCCAGTGGTCAGAGATATAAACATAAAGATTGCCCTATTGACTTGGCAAATGTGGATAATACTACAGAGGTGACTTACAGTAACAATCGATCTGTATCCAATTGTACTTTTGATTTTTCTATATATGAAATTGAAGATGATTTCAAGCGGATGGGAGCAAAACCTAAGAAGAATATTCCTATCAAAGCGTATTCTAATGTAGTGGGTAAACTTGAACATCAAACAACAGGTACTGTTAATCTATCTAAAACATGAACACAAGGCATTATACATGATGAATGTGCAGATGGCACCGGTACTAATATGTTTAACAGATTTATAGAAACTAACATTAATTTGGACAGTTCTGGGACATGTTCTAACAAGAATTATAAGAATTATGAATCTTTTGGGACATTAAAGGATATGATTTATTTGTTAGGCAAAAAACTAAAAAGCATTAACAATGTCAAAGTTGACAATGCTTATTTATATAAATATATATCATTGAAAATTGTTCCAAAAGGTTTAAGATTTTTTAAACAACCTATGGGGTTTTAGTTGTATGATGGGATTATAAGGGAATTCAACCAGTTTTTTGATGAGTGTGGAATTAGGTTTATGAGGCTTATAATTAAACACAATGACAAGTTAGCCCAACTCATACAAGAAACAGAAAATTTGAATCAAAAAATTACTACTGATTTACTCTTTGATGAGTGGGAGAGGATGTATAATAATCAGTATGTTCTAGCTGAGAAATATATACGTACTTTGGGTGAGACAAAGCATAAGAAAATCCAGAGAGATTTGGAGCATTATGAGAATAAGAAAGTATATCATTGGGGGATGAAAAATCAAAGGGTAGAAGAAAGGGAAGAATTAGGACAGTCAAATTTCAATCCATCAAGTAGATGTGATAGAATCACAAAAGAAAAAACCCATTTTCAGAGGGACTACAATCCCCAGGGAGATCATTATTGGAATCAGAAAGGAAGAAATCAGCAGTCAGACAGATATCACTTCAGGAATCAAAGGTGATTGAGGGGAGAGATAGAGAAAGAATTGTATGTAATGAAGTGGTCAACAATGGGTTTATTTATACATGGAATGGCTTTAATATATACAATTATGCTAACATTGAAATCACCAAATTACATTTCACTTTATTTTCAAAAGGAATGAAATTTGTACCTACCCCTAAATTTCAATTAGTAGATAACATCATGGAACTAAAGAAATTTACTATAACATTAAATTTAGCTATTTTTTTTAGCAAATCACCCAACAATTTCATCAAACAATATGAACAAACTGAATTCAAAGTTCCCAGTACATTTATGCCAATACAGCACCCTACTGTAGATGTATATGAAAGAATTGTATCTAAGGATATATATAGGTTATACAATCTTCAGAAGAAAGTTGCCCAGGAGAACAATTTAATGCTAGAAGAAAGGAATTTACTCAAGGAGATACAGATTAACAACAATTTAAGGGTTATGAAACTGGACAAGGGGGGGGGTCGTACTTTATGACCATTTGGAATACAGCAACAAGATACATCAAATATTACATAACTTGGGAAATTATGCTACTACATCTTTAAATGAAATTAACATAGTGTATCAGAGGGTAGATAGCTACATAGAAGAATTTTTAATCTATGGCAGAATAGACAATGACATTTACAAGTTTATAAAGGTAAAGAGTCCTAGATTGGCTACCATTGTGGGTATACCGAAAATTCACAAAAATATATT
The DNA here is from genome assembly GCF_019279795.1 of Protopterus annectens. Lineage (NCBI taxonomy): Eukaryota > Metazoa > Chordata > Ceratodontiformes > Protopteridae > Protopterus > Protopterus annectens. Next base: position 101,325,751 of record NC_056750.1, on the reverse strand, counting down.
AGACCCGCCCTTCCGACCTATAATCTCCAGGAGTAAATCAAAAACGTACTTTATGGGAAAATACATAGATATTAAGTTGAAACATATTTACAATTATGTATCCCACTTAGCTAAAGATTCCTGGGATTTTCTAAGGAATTTCCCCATACAAAAAATGGAATGATGATCATATGTTTGTCACCGTTGACGTCATTGACCTCTTCTCCTGTATACCAAAAACTAAAGGTTTAGAGGCTTTTGCTAATAGCATCAGGAAATATGCTGGAATTGAGTGGGATTAAGTGAGCTTGATAATTGAAATGTTGGACATTATTTTGGATTACAATTTTATTTATTTTGAGGGAGAGTATTATCGGCAGACCAGGGGGGTAGCTATGGGAGCAGCTTGTGCTCCCATATATGCCAACCTGGTCATGCTTGATTGGGAAGACACCAACCTTTTTACCAGTCCTTATTTTAAATATATTGTACATTATGTCCAATTTTTAGATGACATTTACATCATATGGAAATCAGGTGAAGAGGAATTATTAGAGTTCATTCGGTATCTCAATCAAAGCAGTGATTTTTTGAAGTTTACATATTCCTATAACAAGACTGGTTTAGCTTACCTTGATACGTTAGTATACAAGGATGGGGGTGAATTGCATTCTAAAATCTATAGAAAAGATACCTTTTCCAATGATTATCTATCATATGTAAGTTGCCATCCCGAAAAACTAAAAAGGAATATATACAAAGGCCAATGTATAAGGGCTATAAGAATGACTACTGCATTCAACATTTTAGAAGAGGAAATTAAATTTATACATAAGTTGTTTTTAGACAGGGGATATCCACAAAGGTTACTGAATGACATTGACACATATGTTAAGAGTCTTTGGAATACTACCTACAAACCATTCTTAGGATTAGGAAACAACAATATCATTCCTAATCGGGAAGAAATGGGCAAATTCAGTAACAAGAATGAAAACAAAAGTAGAGCTCTCATCTTAATGTACAGTCCACATGCCAATAATATTATACAAAGTATTAAGAATTATTGGCACATTATGTTCAATGATGAGACAATTAAGAATGTAATAGGAGAAAAAACAGGTTTTGTATTTAAGATGGGTGCTAACATCAAAAGAATAATGGAAAAGGGAACTTTATACAACAAGGAGACATCCACACATATTATTCAACACACTGTTAAGTGTGGGGCGTGTAGTCAATGCAGTTATATTATTGAGAACAAAGAACTAGTGTTAAACAATGCTATGAGATCTAATATTAGATTTATTAAGGGCAATTGTAACACTAGAATGGTAATATATATTGCAATATGTCAAATATGTTTTAATTATTACGTGGGAAAAACAGAGAGAAGTTTAAAAAAGTGTATTTACGAACACATATACTGTATAAAGAAAAAGGATAATAGAAGTGCATTGTATAAACATATACAATCTAGAGGTGAGGAACATCATTTTAAATTTGGGTTGTCAGATACTGTTAGACATGATCCCAGGGGTGGAGATAATAAAAAAGTATTAAGTTATCGAGAAGCATGGTGGCAAATATTTGTAGATGCTACCACCCCACCAGGTCTAAATGATAACATCTCTGTAAAAGCTATATTAGAAGTCAACATATAGTACAAATATGTTCAAATATTTACATATGCATAGGTGTTGAAGAGTGTTTTATTTTTTATTATGATATGGCATTCAACCACGACAGTTTGGGTGATGAAATCAATGTATTTTTATGGAATTATAAGCTATTAAACATTAGGGTATGTAATATTTATTACAAGTGGGAATGTATTTTTATACATATTTAATTAACATATTATATTATATTATATTTTATATTTCATTATATTATTGTGTAGTATAGTCAATCAAATATATACATTTGTACTGGCAATACATTCATTTTTTACATGTATTTACATGATTATAGGAATGGTTATTGTAGAATTGTTATTGATTTCTGAAAAATACATTGCAGCTTTAAATTTTGACCTGGATTGTTTGAATTGGCACCAAACAAGTTTTAAAAGATGGAGGATCTTATACAGAGACGTTCTGAGGAAGCTCAAGATTTTTTGAGTGAAAGCGCTTAACCGAAGTTATTGGATTATCAGTTGAACTCCAGGTTATTTTTACGGACAACTAACTGAGTTAGCGCATCACAAATTGTTGTATTTGATGCACAGTATATGCTAGTTTGCTCCAGTGCATTAATTGGTTTTATTAGTTATTTATTTTTTGTTTTTACGTTTAACAGTATGCTTCAACGTTTTGTAGGCTTAACCTCCGTGTGTCTTGGAGGAATAAGCATTTTATTGACTGTTCTGCTCAATAAAACAAGTTTAAGTCGATTGTGGTTGCTGGAAGTCCTTGAAAGGAACTGTTTAGTCCAGAAGTAAAGACAGCTGGTCGCAATTCTTTGCGAGAGGAGATTTTAGTCCTTTTTGTTCCACAGTACGTTTGAGCATTTAGTAGGATTTACATCTTTGTGCCTTGGGGTACAAATACATATTGGCTGTCACGCTCAATGAAGCAAGGTCAATTCAAGGGTGTTTGGTGGAAGTTTGTGAAAGGAATTTTTTCGTTTAACAGTAAGGACAGCTGTTTGTATTTTTATCAGAGGAGGTAACAAAACGAGTGACTTGTGCAGTTATACTCCTTTGGTACTAGCTACTGGAAAAAATTTGTGTGCCTGGATGTGGTAGTCATCTATTATCTAACCAAGGAGTTAGATCACTTATTGGAGCTCCGTGGTATCAAGCACTAAGTTCTCCCCTTGACAACAGGTGTAAGTTAAGGGCCACAATACAGGATAGCCAGGGTTCTAATAAAACAAACCTTTATTACTGTTTCACCATAATTTATACAAAAATTCATAATAGAGTTATAAATAAAAATAACTATGAATAGCATTGAGCATACACATGATATCATATATATTATATGTCTAACTGTGGATATCAGTACAATTATGGTTCTACAATTAAATATTTATTTTCTTAATTATCAGGTCACACACATGGTTAACCACTCAACTCTTTAATGTGTATGTATAACTAATGAGCATGTCTAACAAACAAGTCCTCAGTTGCAATGATTACTCCGGACAATAATGACTGTAAATAATTCTCACAAGTTGTCCAGCCTTTCTATACATCACATTTTATTAATGCTGTTCCATTCATTTTTTAAAAATAAAAAACAACATAAAGATAATTATACATAACAATAACTATGTGTATCAGTGGATATCCTCTGAATCATATGTGTGACCGAGGGTATACTGACAATTATGTTTCTGTAATTAAAAGTTTCTTTTCTGCCCTGGGATTGACTTCATACTTCAGTGATCATCATATACACATGAATGTATAAACCAGGACCTTGTCAGGTCACACCACATACATGGTTAACCACTCACTCTTTAATGTATCTATATAATTAATGAGCATGTCTGACAAACACTTCTTCTGTGGCAAGGAGGAAAAAAGCACCCATGTAGAAGAATATGTAGTCTGTATTTTACATAGGTTTAAATCCTACATTATACAAATTACTTTTATCAGGTACAGCAGCAACCAACCATAGACTAATGCCAGCTGTCACATTACTCTTCATAAATCATAAACAGCCTTGCTGTCTGGCATTGCTGCTCTCCACTTAACAGTGCAAACACAGCTGGTGTGGTTGTTCAGATTTGTGCATTAGCTGTATTATGCAATACCTTGAATTGGTGGAAAAATACTTTAATCTTTGGTGTTTGATTTGTGCAGACATGGCAGGAGCAGGAAAGAAAGGTGCCAAATTTAGGGCACAAAGATGGGGTGTAGAAGAGTCCAGAATGCCAAAGTTGTCTTCAGTGCAACTGGCATTCCACACACTAGAGAGCAAAGCAGGCACTATTATAATGACCTGAAAAGGCACTTGCAGGCACAACTCAACCAGTGGCTGGATGAGTTAGGACTGCTGACATCCCACAGTTGTGTAAATATAAAGATAAAGATATATTCATTTATAGTCAAAGCTGGAGATAGGCAAGACTGGTATGCTTAATGCTCTTCTCATTTTCTCTCCTCTTTATTTTACAGCTGCCCAGGAGATTACAGTGAACAGGGAAGCAAGGAGTATTTATGCAACACTAATTAATTATTAGTTTATGAAAAGGATTGCTCTTCTGCGCATTAGTAGCAAATTAGGCATGCATATCTTAACTGTAAAATCAAACATGCATGCTTCATTCAGTAGCTCAAGGTAATTGTAGGAGTGAATTGCAATAGTCTATTCAAATGTTGTGGGTTCAAATCTCACAGGTAACAAATGTTTTGTAAACTAATTAAAAAATATTAAATATTAATTTCAACAAAATTGGCAGAAATGCCCTGTTGTTAACTTAACCTGTATTATTTGTAAAAGGATATTGCAAGGATTACTTGGAATGATTATCACTCCTACTTTGTAGTTTTTTAAAAGTATAGTTAACATAAAAGTACAATTTTTATATTTATATTGTAGTAATTTATTGTATGTGACATATGATGGTTCTAATCATCTCTTTTTTTCGTCTTTTAGCCTACTCCTTATCTGTCTTTTTTATTTTTATATGTGTAATCACAACATTCTGATGTCATCAATCTCTGACAAATAACAAAATGATTTCCAGCACAGGGAGGTAGGCCAAGGAATGGGGCTCAGCCTTGCACCCCTCCAATGGCTGTTGCTCTGATGTCCAGCACATCTGGGATACAATTTGGCAGTACTACCTCTGCAGCTTTTACACTGCTTGGGCCCTCAACATCAGGTAGGATTACCCCCACCACTGTGGTACTCTCCAGGAGTAAGGGTGGAGGTGGGGAGTTTGTCACCTGCCAGGAGCTGCCAGGCATGGTGCATGAGGTTGTAGAAGATATCACTGGTACACACCTCAGCCATATGGATAAAATGCTCACTGGAATGCTGTGAAAACAAAAATGTCAAGCACTCCAGCAGCAGGCCAAGGAAAGGGACTGTGATGACAATTCTGAGAGTGAGGACTTGATTCTCATTGTCCCCATGTTTGACAGGCATGGGCATCTGATGTCCCCTCCCTATCCTCAAACATGGTGTCCCTCAACCTTTTGTGTTTCTCACCATCCCTGTCTCTGTTTTGTTTGCCCTATTTGTCTGCACCTGCTTCCTCACCTACCCATCTTACCTGACCCTGATGTACCTACGTCTCTTACCCAACATTCCTGTCTTACTGAAATAATATAAAAAAGTGCACCTGTCCCACAAAAAAAATATATATTGTCTACTACATAGCTCTCCACTTTGCTTGTGTGTCTTTTCAACACATTTGATTCGATCCCATTGGCTATACAACATGATTGAGTTGTTGTCACCCATCTTTGTTGATGTGACATTGCAAATTCGGCCAATATTCTATAAATGTTCATTTTACACTGATGAAAAAGTGGATAGCTATGGTTCTTTCCTAATTCTCTCCTGCACATTCCTATATTGCTTTCCCTTTGTTCTTCCCCCTGCTTGTCCCCCATTTCACCACTTTCCTATCTACCCCATTTTCATACCTTTAATCTGGTCAAAAATAGAATCCCACAACATACACAGGGCAGAAATATCCCCTAATGCAGACCTTCACTTTTTGTCTTCTGTGTTTGTATGGAGTTTTGTATCATGTACCAATGCCAAGCAATGGAAAAATGGCTGTTCATGTCCTATGGCATGGTATAGGTACCTACATGCAAATCTGCTTAGACTTGCTGCTCTAAAGAAACACACAGTTAAAGCACAGTAAAGGCACTCATATTAAATATTTAATAATTTTTTTTTAGATTGGTGGGTACTGCTGCTTAATGCTAGAAGTCTAATCAAGAAACTGCACTGCCTGGAAGCACTCCTCACTTTGGAAGATGCTGATGTCTGTTCAGTCACTGAGATGTGGTTCAAAATCACAGAAAGCACCCCTACTGTGCAGGGCTACAATGCCTTCCATACATTCTGACCATAAGCTAAGCATGAAAGAACCAATGCAGGAGATGTATCCATCATAATTAAGGATAAGTACACCTTAAGACTGGTCAAATAATATGACTTTGTTGAGCTACTCCATGCCCAAATAACTATAGGCAAAGCTCCCTACCACATCATAGCTAGCTATAGGTCCTGCACCATGAACCAGGAAAAGCATACCTCATGCCTGGACTTACTAGAGTCACTTGAAATACAGCCCATTACCTTACTCATGAGAGATTTTAATTATCTTGCCACTGACTGGAAAACATACATGATCACAAACATGCTGGCTCAGAGGTTCTTGGACTTTATCAACGCAAACGATCTGGAACAGCTAGTCAGCACATTCGTAAGAGACTCAAATATCCTGGACATAGTACTCACTGTGACGCCCATGCACTGGCCCAGTAATCAAGGATCCTCAATCCTCACCACTAGCACCAGTGAAGGGTGTGCACATTGGGGGGATAGCAAGTAAACACACAGTAAAGTACAATTTCCCTTAAGAGCACACAAAGATCACTGTTTCCCTTTCTCTCCAGATCCCAATAAAACTCCCCACTGGCACAACTTTAGGGTACAGATCTCAGCCTAGTGGTCAAGCTAAAACCTCCAGCACCCTCTCTGTCCAACCAGTGCTTTGTGTCCCTGCCCAAGTAGCTGACACACACAGACACACACACACATACACACACACACACACACACACACACACACACACACACACACACACACACACACACACACACACACTTTGAGATATCAGTTATATACAAATCCACAGACACTCCTGGGGAAGGCTGACAGAGGTTCTCCAGCTATGTCCCCTTTCTCTCCAGACTATAAGGTAGAAATCACTGCCAATAACCATTACACATTTCTCTGTGTAATATTGCTGTTATCCAAATAGTAAGTGTGACCTCTAAAGCTATTGGAGTGGCTTGGACATACAACGTACTCTAAGAGCTTAAATTACCTTTACACAAAACAGCCATAGTTGAAAGGTTTAAAAATATTTAATAATAAATAATAAAAACACAAGATAAATCTTATTACTTCAACACAATGACATTACAGAGTTCAGAAATCACAGGAAAATGCTTTAAAACAATACTGTAGAATAGTCTGACATAAATATAGAAATCAGCTACACTAGTCTGGTTATTTCTATCTATCTCTAAGAGAAATCACTGTTCTCAATTCTACTTACATACAGAGCAAAGCAAGTGCTGGTGAGTGGATGTTCTTTAGACAAAATCCAAAATGCTGCCCTTTCTTTCTGTCCTTAAATCGATAACACAATACTGCTGAGTCATTTCAGATTACATCACTCTTAACAATACTGATTTAGTTTCCCAGTTTCACAGAACTTAACATTTACATTTCTTTTTTTATAATCTGCACCTGCAGGAAGTCATGGCAATAAAAAACATTTTGCATGTAAAATCTAGTAATTAACTCTAGTCCTAAGACAATAGAAAGAATTCCTAAGTCCAGACATCCTGTCTCCAAGCTTGAGATCAAACAGTCCTAAAATGCTTGACTTATCAGCTTTCTTCCAGCAGGGTGGACTATGGTTACATTTTTGAAACTCAGAACATAACACAATTTTCTTACATTTGTTACACAAGCCTGTGGATCCTATTAATATTTACAAGGACATATAATTATTTACAAAATTCTATCTAGCTAGGCTGGCAGCCTTCACATATCCCCCCCCCCCGAGAACTCAAGCTAATTTTTCAAGTCACCCTTGAGAAACATTGCTTGAGAGGGTTAGGTCTATCTGGGCATACATTACCCCATTCCCTATCTTGACAGCCTATCTGAATTGGCATTGCTAATCCCACTGCGGTGCTGCACTGGCATATCATATAATTGCAATCCTAGACTCCATCTTAACAACTTGGCATTTTGCTGGCTGGCTCAGTGTAACCATGTTAGGGGATTGTGATCTGTAACTACAGTGAATTTCCTTCCATACAGATAAGGCTGAAGTTTCTGCAGTGCCCACACTATGGCTAGACATTCCTTTTCTACAGCTGCATAGCATTCCTCCCTGGGTTGAGGCCTATGGCTGAGATAAATCACTGGGTGCTCTTCTCCCTCTGAAGAAATCTGACTAAGTACAGTCCCCACCCCATGGTTTGACGCATCCATCTGCACAACAAATTATTTGCTGTAATCTGGACTAGCTATCACAGGGAGTCCTCCCAAAGCTTCTTTAAGCTTTTGGAATGCCTGCTCATATGCTGTGGTTCACACTACCTTATCTGGCCAGTTTTTCCTTACCAGGTCTGTGAGGCAAGCAGCTATGGTACTATAATTGGGGACGAGCTTTCAGTAGTACTCTGATGTCCCTAAGAATGCCCTCACCTGCTATTTGGTAACAGGTGCAGGCCATGCCTGCATGGCTTCCACTTTGGCAGGTTCTGGCCTGATCTTACCACTCCCCACTCTACTTTCCAGGTAGGAGACCTCTGCCATACCTACCTGACATTTTCTTGGCTTAATGGTCAACCCTGCCCTCTGTAGTCTGTCCAGCACTTCCCTGACATGTTGAAAGTGCTCTTGCCAGGAATGGCTGTAGATGGCAATATCATCTAGGAAAACAAGGGCAAACCCTCCTGCTCTGGCTAGGATATGATCTATCAGCAGTTGCTGGGGCAGTTTTCATCGCAAAGGGCATCTTTGTGAACTCATACAAGCCAAAAAGAGTCACACAGGCTGACCTCTCTCTAGCACTGGGAGTCAAGGCCACATACCAGTAACCCTTGGTAAGATCAATGGTGGTAAGATACTTAGCCCCACCCAGCTGCTCTGAGGCTTCCTCCAACATAGGCATGGGGTAAGCATTGACTCTGTGTGACTATTTAATTTCCTGTAGTCCACACAGAACCTGGTTCTGCCATCCTTCTTTGGCACCAGCACCAGTGGGGAGGCCCAGGGACTGTTGGACTCTTGAATTACCCATAGTTACAACATTTCCTGTATCTCCTCCCTCAGAGTCTGTTTGACTCTCTCAGGCACCCTATAAGGGGCCTGCCTAATAGGCCTTTGGGGTCCTGTATTCAACTGGTGCTGCACCAGGTGGGTGCACTCTGGTTTGCCAGTGAACATGTTCCCAAACTCCTGTAACACTGCTCAAATTTCTCAAACCTGGGTAGGAGATAGCTTTTGGGACATTGCTACCCCTTCCACTGAGGTGTCAGTCTGAGCCTCACTGAGGAGATCAGTCACCAGAACTCCCTCAGACTTCTCCTGAAATCCACTGCAAATACTCAGCACAAGGGCTTCCCTATCATGGTAAGGTTTCATCATGTTAACAGAGTACAATTTGTGCTCCTGCCTTGCAGTTCCACAAGTAGTTAACATCACTGACCTTCCTTATCACCTTATAGGGTCCCTCCAAGCTGCTTGCAGCTTGTTGTGTCTGACGGGAATGAAAACCATTACCTGCTGCCCAACAGCATACTCCCTAGCTTGTGCATTCCTGTCATACCAGACCTTTTTCTGTTGTTGGGCTTCTGCCAGGTTCTCCTGGGCCAAGCCCGTGAGTTCCCTGACCCTTGTCCTGAGGTTTAGGACATATGCCACAACAGACTCCTTGTGGGATTCACACGCACCCTCCCACTCATCTTGAATTAAATCTAGAGGCCCCCTCACCCTATGTCCATACAACAACTCAAAGGGTGAAAACCCTGTGGATTCCTGGGGAACCTCTCTGTAAGCAAACAACAGATGGGGCAAATATTTGTCTCACTCCCTCTTAAACTGGTCTGCAAATGCCCATAGCATGGACTTGATTGCAGAGTTTAACCTCTCAACAAGCCCATTAGTCTGAGGAAGGTAGGGGGTGATATTCAGGTGCTTCACCCCACAGTAATTCCACAGACAAGCCAGCATGTCTGACATGAAATTGGCACCTCTGTCAGTCAGTATTTCTTTTGGGAAACCTAGCCTGCTAAAAACCTCTAACAAAGCATTTGCCATCTTTTCCGCCTCAATGGAGGACAAAGTCACTGCCTCAGGGTGTCTTGTAGCATAATCTACTATCACTAGGATATACTTTTTCCCTGTGGAACTTGGGGTACTCAGAGGCCCCACAATATACATAGCTACCCTCTGAAATGGCTCCTCAATCACAGGCAAAGGCATAAAAGGAGTTCTCACCTTGTCTCCTGCCTTGCCTACCTTTTGGCACTGCTCACAGATCCTGCAGTACCCTGTTACCTCTCTGGAAATTCCAGGCCAAAAGATGTTCTGCATAATATGTCTCTTTGTATGTTTTATGCCCATATGACCTGCTAAGGGAATATCATGGGTTATGGCAAGAAGCGCCAGACAGTAGGCTCTAGGCACTACCAACTGCTGTATTCTCTCACCTTCTAGCCCTCCCTCAGGGGTCCACTCTCTATACAATAACTGTTTGTCCCGGTATACAGAACCCACCTTCCCTTGAGAATCAGGTGCCTCACTAGCAGAGTCTGAGAGCTGAGCCTGTCTCAACTCTCTCTTTGTAACCCTTCCCAGCTCCCTTTCCACAGGAAGTCTGGCATCCTCTGACAGTGGTGCCTCACTGTCAGCCTGGGTACTACTATTCACCTCCACCCTTGCAGTCACTCTGTCCAAGGGACTAGCAGCACCCACAAGCAACTGTGACTCACCTACAGTTTCACTGCTACAGAGTAGCACCCTCCCTGAAGTAACCACCTCACCAATCCTGGCTGCAAGTATGCGATCTGACTGGGTCTCTCGCAGGCTACCAGATCCACATGCTTTTCTCCAAGTTTGACTGAGTGTAACTGCATGAGCCCATGGAACTGCATTATCAAAATCATTCCCTATCAGGACATCTGCAGGGATATCCTCAAACACACCTACTTGTTGGCTTCTTTTTCCTCCCTCCCTGTCTAGGTGAACCCTAGCCAAAGGTATTTGGAATGGGGTTCCTCCTAAAACTCTGACTAGAGTACACTGCCCAGGCAAGTAGTTCTCCTCTGTAACCATTGCAGGCTTCACAATGGTTATGTCAGAGGTTGTGTCCCTCTTAGAAATGGCCTCTTTGCCTTTCACTGCGATAGGATATAACCTCTAGTGGTAGTTTGGTAAACTTGGTGTCTCAAGACAACCTACTGTTGGCATTTTGTCTTTCCCACTTACTGGCTTCCTCACCTTTTGTTCCCCACCTTGCCTCCGTGGACATCTATATGCTGTATGGCCCCACTGGTTGCATTCAAAATATTTAACCCTAGGTCCTGGATGTGTACTTGAACTAGTGGCTTCCCCTGCTACTGGCAGATTCTATTGGGGAAGTCTGAGCTATCCACCAGAGGTTCCTTTAGTCCCATGAGCAACACTGGGTGTCCCTTTCCAGTGCAGTGATGCCCTGTTTGCTATTTATAGGTCTCCCTTCTTCCCTAACTCATTTAAAGTAGCATATTGTCTATCAGCTAACCAGATCCTCATGTCTTTAGGCAAAATGCTAAGGGCTTGTTCCTTCACCAAAAGGTCTGTCAGCCCTTCAGAAGTGGTGATCTGACATCCAATCACCCTCCTATGAAAATAAGTGCTTAGTTCAGCAACATATTCACACACATTTTGATCTGCCTTACGTCTATGGTCACAAAATCTTTTCTTATAAGCCTGAGGTGTTAGCTTAAAATATTCCAGTAAACATTTCTTGACAACAGTATAATCAAAACATTCACAATCAGATAATTTAAACAGCACCGTTATAGCTTTACCATGTAGTAAGAGGGTCAGCAACCATACCCAGAGCATTTGGTCAACATCATACTGTTTACATACTCTCTCAAACATTTGAATAAAACTATAAAAAGTATCCCCCTCTGTAAACTGTGGAATAAATTTACTGACCTTTTGTACTTCTGGGGTCCAGTTACTCCCTTCCCCATTACCTCCATGACTCTGGTGAAGAGTCAGCATCTTTTTGTGCTGCCTCTGCCTCTCCTTCTCCTCAGCTTCCAGGCATAGCAGTTTCTCTGTCTCCTCAGCCTGTAGACACCTCCGTCTCTCTGCTGCTTCTGTTTCCAAACACCTGGCCTCCAATTCAAGTCTCTTTATTTTTAAGTCCTCTGCAGAAAGGTTGATCTGTCCATTCTCTGAGTGTTGTACATCCCCACGGCCAGTCAATTGTCCTTCTGATTCCTATTTTCTGATGTAGCTGTGACCAAAGCTGCAACCATGTCTGCTTTACATAGTTTTCTATGCACCAGTCCTTTAGCCTGGCACATCCCAGCCAACTGGCTCCTTGTCACCTTACTGTACTCTTCTGTTGACATGCTTGCCTGCTCTCCCTGACTAACTAAGCTAACAAAAGAAATAAAACAATTGTTATCTGAACTCTGAATATTCACTGCTTGGCTGATTTAGAGTATAAAAACACCTTCAGTGATCACTGTACACAAGCTACAGGAATTCACTATCCACACCACTACAAGCCATTTAGTATGTGACATGGCTAACTCACTACTATCAAACAATTAATATCTGATGTGGATATCCCAGCACTGCCAAACAATTAATATGTGACACCCATGCACTGGCCCGGTAATCAAGGAGCCTCGATCCTCAACCCTAACACCAGTGGGGGGCATGCACATTGGAGTGATAGCAAGTACACACACAGTAAAGTACAATTTCCCTTAAGAGCACAAAGAGATCACAGTCAGTCTGGGGCTGGTTTCTCCCTTTCTCTCCAGATCCCCAGTAAGACTCCCCACTGGCACAGCTATAGGGTACAGATCTCAGCCTAGTGGTCAAGCTAAAACCTCCAGCACCCTCTCTGTCCAACCAGTTCATCATGTCCCTGCCCAAGTAGCTGACACACACACACACACACACACACACACACACACACACACACACACACACACACACACACTTTGAGATATGAGTTATATACAAATGCGCAGACACTCCTGGGGAAGGTTGGCACAGGTTCTCCAGCTATGCCCCCTTGTCTCCAGACTATATGGTAGAAATCACTGCCACCAACCACTAATGTCAACTACTATAAGGGCCTTCCCAAAGGGTGACCAATTTCACTGTGTAATATTGCTGTTATCCAAATAGTAAGTGTGACCCAGGGCTAAAGCTATTGTAGTGGCTTAGACAGTATAACCAAATACATGCAATGTACTGTAAGAGCTTAAATTACCTTTACACAAAATGGCCACAGTTGAAACGTTTAAAAATATTTAATATTAAATAATAAAAGCACAAGACAACTCATTACTTCAACACAATGACATTACAGAGTTCAGAAATCACAGGAAAATGCTGTTTATTAACTGAACTGATTAGAGTTATTAAAACTCACTCTCAGTCAGATACCTCGCCCCTAAGCACGGGCAACAAAATTCTTTTTGCACAGAGCAGCCCTAGACAGACCGCCGCAGTCCAGTTGACGTCAGATGCCAGGAATGATCGATGAGGAAGAGAGGCAATACAGGATAGCGTTCAAACGGGACCTAATGGCTGGTTTGTACAGTCCAACTCTTAAAGGGGCTACAGAGGACAAGAGATACCAGATATTTACAAGGAACTGGATTTTCACATGTGGTTGAATCAGTCGGTCAACTTTAATAGAAAAGTAAAGAAGAAAGAAAGTACGGGAGGTCCAACATACAAAGAAAAATGTAAGACTTTCAAATCTTTGCTATTAAAATATAAAACTTTGGCCATTGAAAACTGGTACTTTGAAAGATGTTTAAAAGACAAAATAGTACCAAAAGGACTAAGGTTAAATAAATTTCCTAATAATGCAATGGATGATAGAAAGTTTTTTTAAATAATTTGTGATATTTTGAATGACTGTGGGCTGGCAATATTGAAAGAAATGATTAAGCGGAATGTAGACACTATGGAACAGATTAAGAAAGAGACTGACAGATTATACAATGACATTAGGACTGATTTATTATTTTCTTTAGATGAATACAAGAATACCTACTTTAGAGTATTGCATGATATTGATTATACTATTAATGCCAATACTAACAGGAAGCTTATGAAGTTGGAAAGAGATTTGAATGAATATGAAAAAGGTATTGCTTATTACAGTGAATCAAAAATTAATAAAATTGGCTGGATCACTAATGACCGATACAAAGGTAGATATAATGTAACTAACAGAAATAGGGGTGGTGCTATGGGGAGATTTGGGGAACAGGACCACTATGACCATGGTTCCCACAGATATGAACCATCATATAGTGGTAACAATGGTAATAATAATATAAGAGAGATTGTCCCTTTAGACATGGAGGAACCAAGGAGGTCCGAGAGAATACGGAACCAGGCCCAACAACCCTCATATGCACAAGTCACGATGAACAACAACACTCAATATATGGGGAAAGTACACAGGTTGTAAATGTAGATATATACCATGTGACCACAGATGAAGGTAGTGAAGGACAAAGTGCCGAAGAACATGAGTATAGTGAAGTTATTATTAGTTCTTTTAACAATTTTAACATTTTCAACTATACAGATACTGAGATTAATGAGAACTATTTTAATTTATTTATAAAAGGGTTTACATTTGTCCCTACGAACAAACCTAGGATTGAGAATATTTTACTGGATATAAAAACATTTACACATAAATTAAATTTTATACATATTTATAAGGATAGGAGCTTTCAGGATAAAGAAAATACATTAAAAAGATCCAGTATATATAATCCCCCCTCCATCATGAAATTATGAATTTTGAGAGGTGTGTCACTAATAGAATTCATAAGACATACAAAAAAGAAAATGATGTAGGTAGTAATTTAACTGCAGCAGAAACTGACCTGCTTAATGAATTAAGTGGCAATGAAAGAATTCGAGTGATGAAACCCTACAAAGGTGGAGGGGTAGTACTTATGGACAGATGGGATTATACAAAAAGGATGATGGATATTTTGGATAAAGAAAACCATTACGGTTTGGTTTCAAGAAATGAGATAAATATATCATACAAGAAGATAGACCTTGTCTTGGAAGACAACTTGCTACAAGGATTGATAGATGTAGATGTATATAATTTCCTAAAAGTCCCTAAACCTGTTATACCAGTTATATTTGGTATACCGAAAATTCACAAGTCCATACACGATCCCCCCATGAGACCTATAGTTTCCTCCCAAGGGTCCAAGATGCAACCTTTAGCTATTTATGTGGATTTTAAATTTAAAAAATTTCACAGTAAATACACTCACATTTTGGTTGACTCTTGGGATTTCCTGAATAAAGTGGGAAAGTGTCCATACAGTGACAAAACTATATTTATTACAATTGATGTCATAGACTTGTTTTCAGTTATACCTCAGAATGAGGGATTGGTTTGGTTTGAAGAAATGCTAACTGAAATGGATTTTTTAACAGGGGACAAATTCAAGTTAGTTTTAGAGAATATGGAATTAGTTCTAAAGAACAACTATGTATATTTCCAAGGAGACTATTACCATCAAAAAGAAGGGGTAGCAATGGGGTCGGCATGCGCCCCAATATATGCAAATATTATAATGTTGTATTGGGAATGTAAATATGTTTTTACCTCAGAATATAGTAATTATATTACAAAATACTTTTGATTCTTGGATGATATTTTTCTTTTGTGGAATGGCCCCTACGATAATATAGACACATTTATATACTATATTAATCACACTACTGCATTTCTACAATTTACACACCAGGTAGGTAAAGACGAAATACATTTTTTGGATGTGAAATTAAACAAGGATTACAAAAATAAATGTTACAAATCCAATATATGCAGGAAGGAATATTATTCTAATGCTTACTTACATTTTGAAAGTGATCACCCCTATCAATTGAAAAAGAACATAGTCAAAGGACAAATGATAAGAATGGCTAGGATGATTTCAGATGAGGATGAATTTTTAAATGAAATCAACAATGTTGAAAAAATGTTTCATGAAAGAGGATACCCTGCTGAACTAACTAGGTCCATAAAGGAATGTGTAGAACAAGGAAGGTACCACAATTTATATGCCTCCCCTTTTGACCAATGGTGAGTTTTCAGATTCAGATGCAATAAACAGTAACCTTAATAGACTGGACACAAAAAATACAGATTGCACAGGCACTTTACCATATCTAACCCTTACTTATTACAAGGGTATAGGATGGCTGAAAAAATGTATTAATGAAACTTGGGAGATGTTTAAGGAAATGCCTACCAAAGCTAATATATTCCAGCATACGATTAAGTATAGCTTTAGGAGGAACAAAAATATTAAGAACATCATTGAAAGAAAGAAAACAACAAATACAGAAGGGACTTGTAAGAAATATGGAACCTTTAGATGTGGACGATGTGCACAGTGTACATATATTGCTGGATTAAAAGAAGTTAGAATACCCAGCTTGGAAATGACACTAAAGGCTAAAAGGTACAATAGTTGTTACACAAAAGGAGTAGTGTATTTAGCATTCTGTAAAGCCTGTTGGAGCTATTACATAGGGAAAACTGAACACCATCTCAGGACCAGAATATACGAGCATATTAGGGATATCAACAAGCACAACGAGAATAATGCCCTATATAGACATGTTTTGGTCTATAAAGAAGCGGACTTTAAATTTTGGGTATTAGAAGAGTTGGATTACCCAGAAAGGGCTGGTGACTGGGAGTCACAACTGGAGTTTAGAGAAATGATTTGGCAACTGAGACTCAATGAATGTTGTGGCAAGGGTCTCAATGACCATATCTCTATTACCCCAGCACTAAAACTACTTGCAGCAGACCCAAAGAAACATATCAATATTAATAACAATAATAATAAAAATAAAAAAAAAATAATTAGAAAACAGATTGAAAGGGTAATTTGTGTTTGAGTTTTTCTAAGTAATATATGACCAAATAGTAGTAATGTGTATTACACTTATTTATTAGACGTTTGTAGGGACTATTTTAACTCATCTGGAAAATTTTAACTCATCTGTTAAATTTCATTGTAATCTTATTGTCATTATTTATTGTCATTATATATTCATTACATATTTATATATTTACATTATTTAATTATATATTTACATATTTATATTTATTACTTATTTAATCATTTTTAGTACATACACATATACTGGGCGGCCACGGTGGTGCAGCAGTTAGTGTTGCCGCCTCACAGCAAGAGGTTCTCCGGTTTGATCCTCGGCTGGGGTGCCTTCTGTGCGGAGTCTGCATGTCCTCCCTGTGGTCGCGTGGGTTTCCTCCAGGCGATCCTGTTTCCTTCCACATCCCAAAGACATGCAGTAGGTGGATTGGACACACTAAATTGGCCCTAGGTGTGAGTGTGTGCATGTGTGTGCCTTCTGTGGAAGTTTGGGCATAGGGCTGGCAACTCATCACTGTAAAACTCCACTGCCAATCATGAGTGGACAGTGATCAGCTGTGGTGACCCCTAACTGGGAAAAGCCGAAAGAAGAAGAAGTACATACACATATACTAGGGGTTTTATATGATTTTTATGATTTTTTATGACTTTCATGTCCTTTTATGAAATTTACTGGTCACAAAGAAGTATTTATGTATTCTTATATATATATATATATATATATATATATATATATATATATATATATATACACATATTTATTAAATAGTGTATTTAAATAATGTATTTATATTCATGGTGATTTATTATGATAATTATGTATAAGCCTATGTATGGGCACAATTACCTAAACATAAACATTTACTTAAATATTTTTATGAACACAGTGGTTCCTATTTGTAGGTGTTTTAAAAGATAGGATAAGACAGCACGGAATTGCCATTATTTCGGTGGAATATGCTGTCCTGGATTATTTTACTAAATTGTGTTATTATATAGTTCCTGTGTAGTACAAATTCACTATTTTTAAATGTCAACCTACCATTTTGATGGCCTAGCATGTATGGTAGGTCTTTAAGAGACAATCAATCAATTAATTAATTAATCTTCATTGCCAGCCCAATCTGTATATAAGATGTAAAAATCTGTCAGTTAACTGATTCTGAGGAAGTCTCTGGAGGGAGACGAAAGCGCTAAATCAGTGGATGTACTGTTTTTTGTTTTGTTATATCTGGTGTACTCATTAAACCTGTTTTTAAAAACACCTCTATTGGATTATATTTTGCGATTTTGGACAACTATATTTTGGCATTGAGAAGACAGCCTTCATTGTCACCGGAACTGCATTGTTTTTGTTTTAGTCTTTACTGCCCTTTGTACTTGGTTATACAACCCAACCCAGGCCCAATCGCCCCAGCCCCAGCCAACCTAGCAAATCTCTCATACTATCAACCATAAATCTCCAAAGACTTAGAAACAAGGAGAAGGTTACTGTTAGCTGCCTGTCGGGTGCCAGGATCTGCCACATAACACAAGCACTCAGGTCACTCCAGAACAAGTACAAATATGACTCTGTCATTGTCCAGGTTGATGTGAATGAGATGAGCTGTACCTCCCTGGACTACATGAAAAGAGACATGGAAGAGCTCTGTGATCACATAGCCCAGGCCGGTATGACCCTGACCCTGAGTAGCATCCTGACCTCACCAAGAATGACACCACAGTATAAAGAAAAAATAATCAATTTCAACAATTGGCTAAGCTACTGGTGTCATTCAAAGGGGATTCAGTGTCTGTCCACCTCGGATGACATGCTCGACAAGCCACGTTGCTTCACAAGAGACGGCTTGCACCTGTCACCCTTAGGCTTTTGAATACTGGCCAAGGCTCTTGCCACCCCCATAGTGCCTTTTTTAGGCAAGGCTCAAAAGACAAACCCACCTCCATAAATAGCACAAGTAACCAAAAACTGATGGTAATGCTACTCAATGCCATAAGTCTAAACCTCTAAATGCATGCACTCGAGGCACTCTTCAGTATGGAAAAAATTGATATCTGTGCAGTAACAGAAACCTGGTTTAAGGCTTCAGAGAGCACCCCAGCACTATCAGGCTACAACTCATACCATACATTTTGGCCACAGAACCCGGACTGAAATACAAAAGGTGGGGATGTATTCATATTCATCAAGGATACCCACACCTCCAAGTTAGTGGCACAGCATGATGCCTCAGAGATCATCCATGTGCAACTAACAATGGGCAAAACTGAAATTCAAATTGTAGCTTGCTACAGATCACCCACCATGTCCCAGGACCCCCATTTCACGTTTCTGGAAACACTGGAAAATATGAAGGTCCTACCAAACACTCTAATATTGGGTGATTTCAATTACCCAAACATTAACTGGAAGAGCTACTCGAGTACTAATTCCCTCACCCAACGCTTCCTAGAATTTATAAACTCAAATGCCCTGGATCAACTGGTCAACATCCCCACCAGAGGTGACAACATATTGGACCTGGTCATCACAAACATGGGCGACCGATGTTCCACACCGGAGGTCAACCCCTCGCTGGTTAGATCAGACAATAAACTAATCACCCTGGATATCCACATTCTGCCCCCACCCCCAGTCAAGGAAACCACAGTGAAAAACTTTTCAAAAGCAAACTTCATGTTACTTAAGACCAAGGTGGAAAGTTTCAAAGCCCCCATGCTAAAGGATAACTATGTCAAAGCTGCAGAATCCTTTACTAATGCACTCTATGAGCACCTACAAGAATGCATGGATCGTACTGTCCCAAACAAAACCAAGACTCACTCCTCCAAGAAAAGGAAACCAGTCTGGTGGACCCCTGCCATAAACAAGCTATACAATAGAAAGAGGAAAAAAGTACAGAAAAGAGTAAATTCCCAAGAAGGGAAGACATCCCTGATCAGTATCGGCAGGAAACTACGATCCCTCATAAAATCATCCAAGGCTAGCTTTGAAAGAAAAATTACCAAGGACTCCAAAGATAACCACAAAACATTCTTTAGCTATGTCAAGAATTTAAGTGGCAACTCTCAGATCTGCTCTGAATTAGTGCAGAATGGCACAAAATACACTGTACCAACTGATATTGCCAACATCTTGGCAGACAGGTTCAGTGCAAACTTCACCCCACTCTCACCCCCAAAAGGGCCCATAACCATACCAGAAGAATGTGTAGCCCCTGCAATTACAGACACACAGGTTAAAACAGCCTTTTCCAAAGCCAAAAACACAACATCAATATGACCGGATGGTGTCCCAGGCTGCGTCTTACACATGCTCCAAAATGAACTAACCCCTCACCTAAACACACTGTACAAACACAGCCTCTCCACAGGCTACATACCCATAGAGTGGCACACAGCAATAGTTATCCCACTCCACAAAGGTGGAGCCACAACAGACCCCAGGAACTATTGCCCTATAAGCCTAACTAGCCTGGTTTGCAAGGCTGTGGAGTGCATCATCATGAAACTCATTAACAGAGACATTGGGAACCTCCAAACACTGGACCCTACCCAATTCGGCTTTGTTAAGGGAAGATCATGCCTCCTAAACCTGGTGGACTTTTTTGACAGTTACCAAGGCTATAGATGAGGTAAAGGTTGTCCACACAGCCTACCTAGACCTCGCCAAGGCCTTTGATACCATTCTCCATTCTGGTATTATAGACAAGCTCACCAGCCTGAACATAAACCCCTACTTCACGAGATGGGTTGCCAACTGGCTCATGGATAGAACCCACATGGTAAGAGTTGCAGGCTCAAGGTCTGACTCTAAACCGGTAACAAGTGGCATCCCCCAGGGCTCAGATCTGGGACCCCTCCTGTTCAGTATATACTTCTCAGAGGTACAAGCAAGCATAGGAGGACTATGGCTGACCAAGTTCACAGATGACAGCAAACTAGGGGCTATAATTGACTCTCTAACTGACACAGACATCCTCCAAAAGGGTCTCACTGAGACAGATACCTGGTGTCAAAATCATGGCCTCAAGCTAAATGCCAAAAAGTGCATAGTTATCCCCTTTGGAAAAAACAAAGGACCCATGAACTACCACATAGGTGATAGCCCCCTAAATACGAAAGATGTAATAAGGGATCTGGGGACCCAAGTGGGTAGTAATCTCTCCTTTGATAATCACATTGCCAAAATGGTTAGAAAATCCTTCTATGTGACCCACCTAATCACAAAAGGGTTCACATCTAGAACAAAACAGGTTATTGGGACCCTCTACTCATCACTCATCAGACCCATCATAGAGTACAATGCCCCATTTGGGATGTACCTTACAAGACACCTGCAACAGCTGGAAAGACCTCAGAAGTACCTCACCAAGAAGATTACTGGCCTCAAACAGACGCCTTATGCAGCTTGACTGAAGAAACTCCAGCTGTACTTGGTTGCATACCGCCTACTCAGAGGTGATCTCTGCCTGACATACAAGACCATGTCCAACCCAGAATTGATGGACATGATCCACCTAAAGAAAAGTAAATCCCCTTGAGCCACATGCTCAAGGGATCTAAACCTCAATGCAACAATAAATAGGACATGCTAGAGGGACAGATTCCTGTCCCAGACACTTCCCATGCTTTGAAACAAGATTCCAAACTACATTAGGCAGAGCCACTCACTAGCACTCTTCAAGAGAAACCTTGATGAGTGGATGGGAAATAGAAAATTTACCCTGCGGATCACTTTAGTGGCTCTGCTGGACAGAGGCACAGGGAACTAATCTAAGGGGGCAGTGGAAACCTACACATTCTGGCTAGGCTTATAAATGCCTTCAGGCAGATAGCCTAGTACCTACCTATGAACCTATGAAACCTATAAGATACCTGAACTCCAGGCATGGATGTCACAAAACAACCCTCATATTATAGCAGCTACTGAAACCTGGTTGAAATCATATGTAAAAGGCACCAAATTTCTCCCCACAGGCTACTTATGCCTAAGAGCCAACTGGCCCCACAAGAGAGGAGAGGGAGTAGCAATACTATTTGCTACCAAACATACTTTAATTCCCTACTCAGAACCAACACCCAACCTCTCCCCAGCCAAAGTACTAATCTCTATATTAAAACTTAACAATAATAAAAACATTTGCATAATTGCTCTGCGTATTCCTCCAGGAAACAACATACCAATATTAGAAAACATACTTTCCTGGACATCCCAAAACATAGATAATGAAACCATCATCCTAGGTGATGTAAACATTGATTGACTAGACATTGCCCAAAACAACCCCTCAAAAAACATAAACCTTTACAACTTCTTCCAACTAATTCAAGACATCACCAGACCCCTCAAAAATAACAACTGGGGCTCCACAATACTGTGCCACCCTAACAATATTACTATTGCAGGCATACTACCTAATACCATTAGTGACTACCACCAAGCATATATGCTATGCAAATCTACCCCAACCCCAAGCCAACACCGATACAAATCAACCAGTTATTTGACTAACTTCCAACCATCCATATTTAATGAAGCCTTAGCTAAAGTAAACTGAGAACCCCTCAAATCCCTACCACTTAATGAAGCTGTTGAATTCTTTAAGTCAACATTCCTAGACATCCTAAATAGGCAAGCATCCGCCCACCAAATCAAATAAAACATAGCAATGCAAGCTGGCTCTCAAAATCCACCAAAGAAGTCATGTCCACAAGGGATAAAATCTGGAAATCATGGCAAAAAAACAAAGACCCCGTCAACTCTACTACAATATAAGGAGCTCCATATCCAGGTAAAACGTCTAATAACCAGAGATAAAAAAGCCCACTTCCTCCACCTACAAAGCCAACATAAAGATAATCCCAAAAAATTCTGGTCCTCCATTAACTATTACACCCAGGCTCTCAAAGCAGCCTATCCCCTGACCCACACAAAATCCCCACTAAACTTGCCACCCTCTTCACTTCCTGTTTCACTGACACCATAGCTAACCTAACCACCACCTTTACTACAGTAAACACCACCACCACCAAGACAGCTGATGACCAAATCATCCCAGAAAACAATCCTACCCTCAACTTCAACCTAAAATTCTCCCCTATACCCACCGCCACAATAAAAAAACTTTTACTTAAGCTAAAACCCTGTACTCTGGCCCCGGACAATCTACCCCAACACTTCCTGCAGCTAGCTGCAAACTCTATAGCTTATCCCATCAGCATACTCATTAACAGATCAATTCAAGAGTCTCTTGTCCCAGACATCTGGAAAAAAAAAAGCATTCATTCTCCCCTTACACAAAGGTGGCACCAAAACAGACACCACAAACTTGTGGCCCATAAGAATTCTCTCACTCCTCTCTAAAATACTGGAAACATGCATCCATGTCCAACTCCTCAACCACCTGCTTGAAAACAAAATTCTATCACCCACCCAGCATGGTTTCAGACCAGGACACAGCACCACTACTGCCCTCTGCTCCCCTCCTTGATACAGTTAACCTGGCATGGGATTCTGGCAAAATAATCACGTCTCTTTTCCTCAACCTCTCCAAAGCTTTTGATACAATTTCCCACACCATCCTCCTCTCTAAACTATCTACTCTCCACATCTCCCCACCTACCCCACAATGGTTCAATAGCTATCACCTAAATGTACAAGCTCTGCAGGTATGGCAAGTGCAAATGGCCACAAAACTGTATAGCAAAGCAAAAAAGAGATGGCCAGCACTCACAGCGTGGAGTTATAAACCACTCTATCAAACATCCTGCAGCACAATTTAGATTTATAATTACTGACAGACTTGAGGGAGATAGGGTTAATAAAATGGGTTGGCATAGTTTACTTAATAAAAAGGAGAAAGGTTGGATAATTAGATTGGGGGGTATGTTTTCCCCAAGACTAAATGATAATCTGTAAACTATCCAATGAAAAATTTTTTGCTTGCTACTGTGTGTATATATTCTGGCACATGTTTGCCCATAAAGTTGTTGTCACTGAGGAAGGTAAAAGTTTTTGCCAAAACCGGTCTGACTTTGTGGGGATTGTACTTTGCACACTCCCCTGGATGGTGTTACCACAATAAATGATTTATAACTCCACACTTTGAGTGTTGGCCATCTCGTTTTTTGTTTTTAATAGCTATCTCTCCAATAGGCAGCAATCCACCAAATGGCAAAAATCTTACTCTCCCTTCCTCAATACTTCCACATGAGTACCCCAAGGCTCCATACTTGGTTCTCTCTTATTTAGCATCTTTATTAACAACTTTCACTTCACTCTCCCACAATGCTCAGTAATCCAGTATGCTGATGACTCTACAATAATATGCACTGCAAATTCCAGCTCTGAACTCCAGCAAATAACCCAGAATGCCCTCATCTCTACTGAATCTTGGATGCTTAACAATCATCTCGCCCTAAATCTGAAAAAAACTTAACTAGCACTTTTTACCACTAAGAAAACCACTCCCCTAGATAAAAAAAACCTCTTCACTATACAAGCCCAAGACAATACCACTATAGAAGTTGTCCCACACACTAAACTGCTAGGCATTATTATAGATGAAAACCTTAACTTTGACCTACACATAAACAATGACATCGAATAACACACCAAAAGCTCAGTATGCTCTACAGGCACCAATACTTTCTTAGCATCTCTACTAGACAAACCCTTGCAACCACCTTTTTATTACCCTCTCTTGTTTGTGATGCCCCTCTCCTCACTAATATACAAAATTCTACAAAATCCAAACCTCATATGTATTACAACAGAATAGCCAAATTTGCCACAAAGGCCAAATTCTCGTCCCACCACTGTAACTCAATGAAACAATTAGGCTGACAGGAACTCCCTCACAATCTCTCATTCACCCAAGTAACTACAGGGCAGAAAATAATCTACAGACCCGCAGAATGTACTGCTCTGTTGACACTACTTTCCAAATACCAACCCAGCAGGCAACTAAAATCATCTACTTCTAAAAGTAGAAAAGCCCATTTTAACTGCTGGTCAAATCCTCTACTCCTTCACCTTCGCTAAAGTATGGAGCTCACTTCCACCTTCTATAAGAAACACCGGCAGCACCACCACCTTCAAACAAACACCAAAAAATCATCTGAACTCTTCCTGGGTATGTACCTGCTCTATAACAACTCCTCCTTTTCTATGTACCTGCTCTATAACAACCCTTCCTGGCTATGTACCTGCTCTATAACAACTCCTCCTTTTCTATGTACCTGCTCTATAACAACCCTTCCTGGCTATGTACCTGCTCTATAACAACTCTTCCTGGCTATGTACCTGCTCTAGAACAGCCATTCCTAGCTATGTACCTGCTCTATAACAACTCTTCCTGGCTATGTACCTGCTCTAGAACAACCATTCCTGGCTATGTACCTGCTCTATAACAACACTTCCTGACTATGTACCTGCTCTATAACAAACATTCCTGGCTATGTACCTGCTCTGTAACAACCCTTCCTGGCTATGTACCTGCTCTATAACAACCCTTCCTGGCTATGTACCTGCTCTATAACAACCCTTCCTGGCTATGTACCTGCTCTATAACAACTCATCCTGGCTATGTACCTGCTCTATAACAACTCATCCTGGCTATGTACCTGCTCTATAACAACTCCTCCTTTTCTATGTACCTGCTCTATAACAACCCTTCCTGGCTATGTACCTGCTCTATAACAACCCTTCCTGGCTATGTACCTGCTCTATAACAACCCTTCCTGGCTGTGTACCTGCTCTATAACAACCCTTCCTGGCTATGTACCTGCTCTATAACAACCCTTCCTGGCTATGTACCTGCTCTATAACAACTCTTCCTGGCTATGTACCTGCTCTATAACAACCCTTCCTGGCTATGTACCTGCTCTATAACAACCCTTCCTGGCTATGTACCTGCTCTATAACAACCCTTCCTGGCTATGTACCTGCTCTATAACAACCCCTTCCTGGCTATGTACCTGCTCTATAACAACCCTTCCTGGCTATGTACCTGCTCTATAACAACCCTTCCTGGCTATGTACCTGCTCTATAACAACCCTTCCTGGCTATGTACCTGCTCTATAACAAACCTTCCTGGCTATGTACCTGCTCTATTACAACCCTTCCTGGCTATGTTCCTGCTCTATAAAAACCTTTCCTGGCTATGTACCTGCTCTATAACAACCCTTCCTGGCTATGTACCTGCTCTATAACAACCCTTCCTGGCTATGTACCTGCTCTATAACAACCCTTCCTGGCTATGTACCTGCTCTATAACAACCCTTCCTGGCTATGTACCTGCTCTATAACAACCCTTCCTGGCTATGTACCTGCTCTATAACAACCCTTCCTGGCTATGTACCTGCTCTATAACAACTCTTCCTGGCTATGTACCTGCTCTATAACAACCCTTCCTGGCTATGTACCTGCTCTATAACAACTCTTCCTGGCTATGTACCTGCTCTATAACAACCCTTCCTGGCTATGTACCTGCTCTATAACAACCCTTCCTGGCTATGTACCTGCTCTATAACAACTCTTCCTGGCTATGTACCTGCTCTATAACAACCCTTCCTGGCTGTGTACCTGCTCTATAACAACCCTTCCTGGCTGTGTACCTGCTCTATAATATCCCTTCCTGGCTGTGTACCTGCTCTATAACAACTCTTCCTGGCTATGTACCTGCTCTGTAACAACCCGTTCTGGCTATGTACCTGCTCTATAACAACCCTTCCTGGCTATGTACCTGCTCTATAACAACCCTTCCTGGCTATGTACCTGCTCTATAACAACCCTTCCTGGCTATGTACCTGCTCTATAACAACCCTTCCTGGCTATGTACCTGCTCTATAACAACCCTTCCTGGCTATGTACCTGCTCTATAACAACCCTCCCTGGCTATGTACCTGCTCTATAACAACCATCCCTGGCTATGTACCTGCTCTCTAACAACCCTTCCTGGCTATGTACCTGCTCTATAACAACCCTTCCTGGCTATGTACCTGCTCTATAACAACCCTTCCTGGCTATGTACCTGCTCTATAACAACCTTTCCTGGCTAAGTACCTGCTCTATAACAACCCTTCCTGGCTATGTACCTGCTCTATAACAACCCTTCCTGGCTATGTACCTGCTCTATAACAACCCTTCCTGGCTATGTACCTGCTCTATAACAACCCTTCCTGGCTATGTACCTGCTCTATAACAACCCTTCCTGGCTATGTACCTGCTCTATAACAACCCTTCCTGGCTATGTACCTGCTCTATAACAACCCTTCCTGGCTATGTACCTGCTCTATAACAACTCTTCCTGGCTATGTACCTGCTCTATAACAACCCTTCCTGGCTATGTACCTGCTCTATAACAACCCTTCCTGGCTATGTACCTGCTCTATAACAACCCTTCCTGGCTATGTACCTGCTCTATAACAACCCTTCCTGGCTATGTACCTGCTCTATAACAACTCTTCCTGGCTATGTACCTGCTCTATAACAACCCTTCCTGGCTATGTACCTGCTCTATAACAACCCTTCCTGGCTATGTACCTGCTCTATAACAACCCTTCCTGGCTATGTACCTGCTCTATAACAACCCTTCCTGGCTATGTACCTGCTCTATAACAACCCTTCCTGGCTATGTACC
Source organism: Protopterus annectens (assembly GCF_019279795.1). Classification (NCBI taxonomy): domain Eukaryota; kingdom Metazoa; phylum Chordata; order Ceratodontiformes; family Protopteridae; genus Protopterus; species Protopterus annectens. The sequence goes on along the minus strand of NC_056750.1, from coordinate 101,298,189 downwards.
TGCTCTATAACAACCCTTCCTGGCTATGTACCTGCTCTATAACAACCCTTCCTGGCTATGTACCTGCTCTATAACAACCCTTCCTGGCTATGTACCTGCTCTATAACAACCCTTCCTGGCTATGTACCTGCTCTATAACAACTCTTCCTGGCTATGTACCTGCTCTATAACAACTCTTCCTGGCTATGTACCTGCTCTATAACAACCCTTCCTGGCTATGTACCTGCTCTATAACAACCCTTCCTGGCTATGTACCTGCTCTATAACAACCCTTCCTGGCTATGTACCTGCTCTATAACAACCCTTCCTGGCTATGTACCTGCTCTATAACAACTCTTCCTGGCTATGTACCTGCTCTATAACAACCCTTCCTGGCTATGTACCTGCTCTATAACAACTCTTCCTGGCTGTGTACCTGCTCTATAACAACTCTTCCTGGCTGTGTACCTGCTCTATAACAACCCTTCCTGGCTGTGTACCTGCTCTATAACAACTCTTCCTGGCTATGTACCTGCTCTATAACAACTCTTCCTGGCTATGTACCTGCTCTATAACAACCCTTCCTGGCTATGTACCTGCTCTATAACAACTCTTCCTGGCTATGTACCTGCTCTATAACAACCCTTCCTGGCTATGTACCTGCTCTATAACAACCCTTCCTGGCTATGTACCTGCTCTATAACAACCCTTCCTGGCTATGTACCTGCTCTATAACAACCCTTCCTGGCTATGTACCTGCTCTATAACAACCCTTCCTGGCTATGTACCTGCTCTATAACAACCCTTCCTGGCTATGTACCTGCTCTATAACAACCCTTCCTGGCTATGTACCTGCTCTATAACAACCCTTCCTGGCTATGTACCTGCTCTATAACAACCCTTCCTGGCTATGTACCTGCTCTATAACAACCCTGCCTGGCTCTGTACCTGCTCTATAATAACCCGTCCTGGCTACGTACCTGCTCTATAACAACCCTTCCTGGCTATGTACCTGCTCTATAACAACCCTTCGTGGCTATGTACCTGCTCTATAACAACCCTTCCTGGCTATGTACCTGCTCTATAACAACCCTTCCTGGCTATGTACCTGCTCTATAACAACCCTTCCTGGCTATGTACCTGCTCTATAACAACCCTTCCTGGCTATGTACCTGCTCTATAACAACCCTTCCTGGCTAAGTACCTGCTCTATAACAACCCTTCCTGGCTATGTACCTGCTCTATAACAACCCTTCCTGGCTATGTACCTGCTCTATAACAACCCTTCCTGGCTATGTACCTGCTCTATAACAACCCTTCCTGGCTATGTACCTGCTCTATAACAACCCTTCCTGGCTATGTACCTGCTCTATAACAACCCTTCCTGGCTATGTACCTGCTCTATAACAACCCTTCCTGGCTATGTACCTGCTCTATAACAACCCTTCCTGGCTATGTACCTGCTCTATAACAACCCTTCCTGGCTATGTACCTGCTCTATAACAACCCTTCCTGGCTATGTACCTGCTCTATAACAACCCTTCCTGGCTATGTACCTGCTCTATAACAACCCTTCCTGGCTATGTACCTGCTCTATAACAACCCTTCCTGGCTATGTACCTGCTCTATAACAACCCTTCCTGGCTATGTACCTACTCTATAACAACCCTTCCTGGCTATGTACCTGCTCTATAACAACCCTTCCTGGCTATGTACCTGCTCTATAACAACCCTTCCTGGCTATGTACCTGCTCTATAACAACCCTTCCTGGCTATGTACCTGCTCTATAACAACTCTTCCTGGCTATGTACCTGCTCTATAACAACCCTTCCTGGCTATGTACCTGCTCTATAACAACCCTTCCTGGCTATGTACCTGCTCTATAACAACCCTTCCTGGCTATGTACCTGCTCTATAACAACCCTTCCTGGCTATGTACCTGCTCTATAACAACCCTTCCTGGCTATGTACCTGCTCTATAACAACCCTTCCTGGCTATGTACCTGCTCTATAACAACCCTTCCTGGCTATGTACCTGCTCTATAACAACCCTTCCTGGCTATGTACCTGCTCTATAACAACCCTTCCTGGCTATGTACCTGCTCTATAACAACTCTTCCTGGCTATGTACCTGCTCTATAACAACCCTTCCTGGCTATGTACCTGCTCTATAACAACCCTTCCTGGCTATGTACCTGCTCTATAACAACCCTTCCTGGCTATGTACCTGCTCTATAACAACCCTTCCTGGCTATGTACCTGCTCTATAACAACCCTTCCTGGCTATGTACCTGCTCTATAACAACCCTTCCTGGCTATGTACCTGCTCTATAACAACCCTTCCTGGCTATGTACCTGCTCTATAACAACCCTTCCTGGCTATGTACCTGCTCTATAACAACCCTTCCTGGCTATGTACCTGCTCTATAACAACCCTTCCTGGCTATGTACCTGCTCTATAACAACCCTTCCTGGCTATGTACCTGCTCTATAACAACCCTTCCTGGCTATGTACCTGCTCTATAACAACCCTTCCTGGCTATGTACCTGCTCTTTAACAACCCTTCCTGGCTATGTACCTGCTCTATAACAACCCTTCCTGGCTATGTACCTGCTCTATAACAACCCTTCCTGGCTATGTACCTGCTCTATAGTAACCCTTCCTGGCTATGTACCTGCTCTATAACAACCCTTCCTGGCTATGTACCTGCTCTATAACAACCCTTCCTGGCTATGTACCTGCTCTATAACAACCCTTCCTGGCTATGTACCTGCTCTATAACAACCCTTCCTGGCTATGTACCTGCTCTATAACAACCCTTCCTGGCTATGTACCTGCTCTATAACAACCCTTCCTGGCTATGTACCTGCTCTATAACAACCCTTCCTGGCTATGTACCTGCTCTATAACAACCCTTCCTGGCTATGTACCTGCTCTATAACAACCCTTCCTGGCTATGTACCTGCTCTATAACAACCCTTCCTGGCTATGTACCTGCTCTATAACAACCCTTCCTGGCTATGTACCTGCTCTATAACAACCCTTCCTGGCTATGTACCTGCTCTATAACAACCCTTCCTGGCTATGTACCTGCTCTATAACAACCCTTCCTGGCTATGTACCTGCTCTATAACAACCCTTCCTGGCTAAGTTCCTGCTCTATAACAACCCTTCCTGGCTATGTACCTGCTCTATAACAACCCTTCCTGGCTATGTACCTGCTCTATAACCACCCTTCCTGGCTATGTACCTGCTCTATAACAACCCTTCCTGGCTATGTACCTGCTCTATAACAACCCTTCCTGGCTATGTACCTGCTCTATAACAACCCTTCCTGGCTATGTACCTGCTCTATAACAACCCTTCCTGGCTATGTACCTGCTCTATAACAACCCTTCGTGGATATGTACCTGCTCTATAAAAACCCTTCCTGGCTATGTACCTGCTCTATAACAACCCTTCCTGGCTATGTACCTGCTCTATAACAACCCTTCCTGGCTATGTACCTGCTCTATAACAACCCTTCCTGGCTATGTACCTGCTCTATAACAACCCTTCCTGGCTATGTACCTGCTCTATAACAACCCTTCCTGGCTATGTACCTGCTCTATAACAACCCTTCCTGGCTATGTACCTGCTCTATAACAAACCTTCCTGGCTATGTACCTGCTCTATAACAACCCTTCCTGGCTATGTACCTGCTCTATAACAACCCTTCCTGGCTATGTACCTGCTCTATAACAACCCTTCCTGGCTATGTACCTGCTCTATAACAACCCTTCCTGGCTAAGTACCTGCTCTATAACAACCCTTCCTGGCTATGTACCTGCTCTATAACAACCCTTCCTGGCTATGTACCTGCTCTATAACAACCCTTCCTGGCTATGTACCTGCTCTATAACAACCCTTCCTGGCTATGTACCTGCTCTATAACAACCCTTCCTGGCTATGTACCTGCTCTATAACAACCCTTCCTGGCTATGTACCTGCTCTATAACAACCCTTCCTGGCTATGTACCTGCTCTATAACAACCCTTCCTGGCTATGTACTTGCTCTATAACAACCCTTCCTGGCTATGTACCTGCTCTATAACAACCCTTCCTGGCTATGTACCTGCTCTATAACAACCCTTCCTGGCTATGTACCTGCTCTATAACAACCCTTCCTGGCTATGTACCTGCTCTATAACAACCCTTCCTGGCTATGTACCTGCTCTATAACAACCCTTCCTGGCTATGTACCTGCTCTATAACAACCCTTCCTGGCTATGTACCTGCTCTATAACAACCCTTCCTGGCTATGTACCTGCTCTATAACAACCCTTCCTGGCTATGTACCTGCTCTATAACAACCCTTCCTGGCTATGTACCTGCTCTATAACAACCCTTCCTGGCTATGTACCTGCTCTATAACAACCCTTCCTGGCTATGTACCTGCTCTATAACAACCCTTCCTGGCTATGTACCTGCTCTATAACAACCCTTCCTGGCTATGTACCTGCTCTATAACAACCCTTCCTGGCTAAGTACCTGCTCTATAACAACCCTTCCTGGCTATGTACCTGCTCTATAACAACCCTTCCTGGCTAAGTACCTGCTCTACAACAACTCTTCCTGGCTATATACCTGCTTTATAACAACCCTTCCTGGTTGTTTCCTGCTCTATACCCAACCCTTCCTGGCTATGTACCTGCTCTATAACAACCCTTCCTGGCTATGTACCTGCTCTATAACAACCCTTCCTGGCTATGTACCTGCTCTATAACAACCCTTCCTGGCTATGTACCTGCTCTATAACAACCCTCCCTGGTTGTTTCCTGCTCTATACCCAACCCTTCCTGGCTATGTACCTGCTCTATAACAACCCTTCCTGGCTATGTACCTGCTCTATAACAACCCTTCCTGGCTATGTACCTGCTCTATAACAACCCTTCCTGGCTATGTACCTGCTCTATAACAACCCTTCCTGGCTATGTACCTGCTCTATAACAACCCTTCCTGGCTATGTACCTGCTCTATAACAACCCTTCCTGGCTATGTACCTGCTCTATAACAACCCTTCCTGGCTATGTACCTGCTCTATAACAACCCTTCCTGGCTATGTACCTGCTCTATAACAACCCTTCCTGGCTATGTACCTGCTCTATAACAACCCTTCCTGGCTATGTACCTGCTCTATAACAACCCTTCCTGGCTATGTACCTGCTCTATAACAACCCTTCCTGGCTATGCACCTGCTCTATAACAACCCTTCCTGGCTATGTACCTGCTCTATAACAACCCTTCCTGGCTATGTACCTGCTCTATAACAACCCTTCCTGGCTATGTACCTGCTCTATAACAACCCTTCCTGGCTATGTACCTGCTCTATAGCAACCCATCCTGGCTATGTACCTGCTCTATAACAACCCTTCCTGGCTATGTACCTGCTCTATAACAACCCTTCCTGGCTATGTACCTGCTCTATAACAACCCTTCCTGGCTATGTACCTGCTCTATAACAACCCTTCCTGGCTATGTACCTGCTCTATAACAACCCTTCCTGGCTATGTACCTGCTCTATAACAACCCTTCCTGGCTATGTACCTGCTCTATAACAACCCTTCCTGGCTATGTACCTGCTCTATAACAACCCTTCCTGGCTATGTACCAGCTCTATAACAACCCTTCCTGGCTATGTACCTGCTCTATAACAACCCTTCCTGGCTATGTACCTGCTCTATAACAACCCTTCCTGGCTATGTACCTGCTCTATAACAACCCTTCCTGGCTATGTACCTGCTCTATAACAACCCTTCCTGGCTATGTACCTGCTCTATAACAACACTTCCTGGCTATGTACCTGCTCTATAACAACCCTTCCTGGCTATGTACCTGCTCTATAACAACCCTTCCTGGCTATGTACCTGCTCTATAACAACTCTTCCTGGCTATGTACCTGCTCTATAACAACCCTTCCTGGCTATGTACCTGCTCTATAACAACCCTTCCTGGCTATGTACCTGCTCTATAACAACCCTTCCTGGCTATGTACCTGCTCTATAACAACCCTTCCTGGCTATGTACCTGCTCTATAACAACCCTTCCTGGCTATGTACCTGCTCTATAACAACCCTTCCTGCCTATGTACCTGCTCTATAACAACCCTTCCTGGCTATGTACCTGCTCTATAACAACCCTTCATGGCTATGTACGTGCTGTATAACAACCCTTCCTGGCTCTGTACATGCTCTATAACAACCTTTCCTTGCTGTGTACATGCTCTATAACAACCCTTCCTGGCCACGAACCTGCTCTATAACAACCCTTCCTGGCTATGTACCTGCTCTATAACAACCCTTCCTGGCTATGTACCTGCTCTATAACAACCCTTCCTGGCTATGTACCTGCTCTATAACAACCCTTCCTGGCTATGTACCTGCTCTATAACAACCCTTCCTGGCTATGTACCTGCTCTATAACAACCCTTCCTGGCTATGTACCTGCTCTATAACTATCTTTCCTGGCTATGTACCTGCTCTATAGCAACCCTTCCTGGTTATGTACCTGCTCTATAACAACCCTTCCTGGCTATGTACCTGCTCTATAACAACCCTTCCTGGCTATGTACCTGCTCTATAACAACCCTTCCTGGCTATGTACCTGCTCTATAACAACCCTTCCTGGCTATGTACCTGCTCTATAACAACCCTTCCTGGCTATGTACCTGCTCTATAACAACCCTTCCTGGCTATGTACCTGCTCTATAACAACCCTTCCTGGCTATGTACCTGCTCTATAACAACCCTTCCTGCGTATGTACCTGCTCTATAACAACCCTTCCTGGCTATGTACCTGCTCTATAACAACCCTTCCTGGCTATGTACCTGCTCTATAACAACCCTTCCTGGCTATGTACCTGCTCTATAACAACCCTTCCTGGCTATGTACCTGCTCTATAACAACCCTTCCTGGCTATGTACCTGCTCTATAACAACCCTTCCTGGCTATGTACCTGCTCTATAACAACCCTTCCTGGCTATGTACCTGCTCTATAACAACCCTTCCTGGCTATGTACCTGCTCTATAACAACCCTTCCTGGCTATGTACCTGCTCTATAACAACCCTTCCTGGCTATGTACCTGCTCTATAACAACCCTTCCTGGCTATGTACCTGCTCTATAACAACCCTTCCTGGCTATGTACCTGGTCTATAACAACCCTTCCTGGCTATGTACCTGCTCTATAACAACCCTTCCTGGCTATGTACCTGCTCTATAACAACCCTTCCTGGCTATGTACCTGCTCTATAACAACCCTTCCTGGCTATGTACCTGCTCTATAACAACCGTTCCTGGCTATGTACCTGCTCTATAACAACCCTTCCTGGCTATGTACCTGCTCTATAACAACCCTTCCTGGCTATGTACCTGCTCTATAACAACCCTTCCTGGCTATGTACCTGCTCTATAACAACCCTTCCTGGCTATGTACCTGCTCTATAACAACCCTTCCTGGCTATGTACCTGCTCTATAACAACCCTTCCTGGCTATGTACCTGCTCTATAACAACCCTTCCTGGCTATGTACCTGCTCTATAACAACCCTTCCTGGCTATGTACCTGCTCTATAACAACCCTTCCTGGCTATGTACCTGCTCTATAACAACCCTTCCTGGCTATGTACCTGCTCTATAACAACCCTTCCTGGCTATGTACCTGCTCTATAACAACCCTTCCTGGCTATGTACCTGCTCTATAACAACCCTTTCTGGCTATGTACCTGCTCTATAACAACTCTTCCTGGCTATGTACCTGCTCTATAACAACCCTTCCTGGCTATGTACCTACTCTATAACAACCCTTCCTGGCTATGTACCTGCTCTATAACAACCCTTCCTGGCTATGTACCTGCTCTATAACAACCCTTCCTGGCTATGTACCTGCTCTATAACAACCCTTCCTGGCTATGTACCTGCTCTATAACAACCCTTCCTGGCTATGTACCTGCTCTATAACAACCCTTCCTGGCTATGTACCTGCTCTATAACAACTCTTCCTGGCTATGTACCTGCTCTATAACAACCCTTCCTGGCTATGTACCTGCTCTATAACAACTCTTCCTGGCTATGTACCTGCTCTATAACAACCCTTCCTGGCTATGTACCTGCTCTATAACAACCCTTCCTGGCTATGTACCTGCTCTATAACAACCCTTCCTGGCTATGTACCTGCTCTATAACAACCCTTCCTGGCTATGTACCTGCTCTATAACAACCCTTCCTGGCTATGTACCTGCTCTATAACAACTCTTCCTGGCTGTGTACCTGCTCTATAACAACCCTTCCTGGCTATGTACCTGCTCTATAACAACTCTTCCTGGCTGTGTACCTGCTCTATAACAACTCTTCCTGGCTATGTACCTGCTCTATAACAACCCTTCCTGGCTATGTACCTGCTCTATAACAACCCTTCCTGGCTATGTACCTGCTCTATAACAACCCTTCCTGGCTATGTACCTGCTCTATAACAACCCTTCCTGGCTATGTACCTGCTCTATAACAACCCTTCCTGGCTATGTACCTGCTCTATAACAACCCTTCCTGGCTATGTACCTGCTCTATAACAACCCTTCCTGGCTATGTACCTGCGCTATAACAACCCTTCCTGGCTATGTACCTGCTCTATAACAACCCTTCCTGGCTATGTACCTGCTCTATAACAACCCTTCCTGGCTATGTACCTGCTCTATAACAACCCTTCCTGGCTATGTACCTGCTCTATAACAACCCTTCCTGGCTATGTACCTGCTCTATAACAACCCTTCCTGGCTATGTACCTGCTCTATAACAACCCTTCCTGGCTATGTACCTGCTCTATAACAACCCTTCCTGGCTATGTACCTGCTCTATAACAACCCTTCCTGGCTATGTACCTGCTCTATAACAACCCTTCCTGGCTATGTACCTGCTCTATAACAACCCTTCCTGGCTATGTACCTGCTCTATAACAACCCTTCCTGGCTATGTACCTGCTGTATAACAACCCTTCCTGGCTATGTACCTGCTCTATAACAACCCTTCCTGGCTATGTACCTGCTCTATAACAACCCTTCCTGGCTATGTACCTGCTCTATAACAACCCTTCCTGGCTATGTACCTGCTCTATAACAACCCTTCCTGGCTATGTACCTGCTCTATAACAACCCTTCCTGGCTATGTACCTGCTCTATAACAACCCTTCCTGGCTATGTACCTGCTCTATAACAACCCTTCCTGGCTATGTACCTGCTCTATAACAACCCTTCCTGGCTATGTACCTGCTCTATAACAACCCTTCCTGGCTATGTACCTGCTCTGTAACAACCCTTCCTGGCTATGTACCTGCTCTATAACAACCCTTCCTGGCTATGTACCTGCTCTATAACAACCCTTCCTGGCTATGTACCTGCTCTATAACAACCCTTCCTGGCTATGTACCTGCTCTATAACAACCCTTCCTGGCTATGTACCTGCTCTATAACAACCCTTCCTGGCTATGTACCTGCTCTATAACAACCCTTCCTGGCTATGTACCTGCTCTATAACAACCCTTCCTGGCTATGTACCTGCTCTATAACAACCCTTCCTGCCTATGTACCTGCTCTATAACAACCCTTCCTGGCTATGTACCTGCTCTATAGCAACCCTTTCTGGCCATGTACCTGCTCTAAAACAACCCTTCCTGGCTATGTACCTGCTCTATAACAACCCTTCCTGGCTATGGGCCTGCTGTATAACAATCCTTCTTGGCTAAGTACCTGCCTATAACAACCCTTCCTGGCTGTGTACCTGCTCTATAACAACCCTTCCTGGCTATGTACCTGCTCTATAACAACCCTTCCTGGCTATGTACCTGCTCTATAACAACCCTTCCTGGCTATGTACCTGCTCTATAACAACCCTTCCTGGCTATGTACCTGCTCTATAACAACCCTTCCTGGCTATGTACCTGCTCTATAACAACCCTTCCTGGCTATGTACCTGCTCTATAACAACCCTTCCTGGCTATGTACCTGCTCTGTAACAACCCTTCCTGGCTATGTACCTGCTCTATAACAACCCTTCCTGGCTATGTACCTGCTCTGTAACAACCCTTCCTGGCTATGTACCTGCTCTATAACAACCCTTCCTGGCTATGTACCTGCTCTATAACAACCCTTCCTGGCTATGTACCTGCTCTATAACAACCCTTCCTGGCTATGTACCTGCTCTGTAACAACCCTTCCTGGCTATGTACCTGCTCTAAAACAACCCTTCCTTGCTATGTACCTGCTCTATAACAACCCTTCCTGGCTATGTACCTGCTCTATAACAACCCTTCCTGGCTATGTACCTGCTCTGTAACAACCCTTCCTGGCTATGTACCTGCTCTATAACAACCCTTCCTTGCTATGTACCTGCTCTATAACAACCCTTCCTTGCTATGTACCTGCTCTATAACAACCCTTCCTGGCTATGTACTTGCTCTATAACAACCCTTCCTGGCTATGTACCTGCTCTATAACAACCCTTCCTGGCTATATACCTGCTCTATAACAACCCTTCCTGGCTATGTACCTGCTCTATAACAACTCTTCCTGGCTATGTACCTGCTCTATAACAACCCTTCCTGGCTATGTACCTGCTCTATAACAACCCTTCCTGGCAATGCACCTGTTGTGTAACCTAACCTCAACCTTCTCCTTATAGGATAACTAAACTGCTATGCTTTTTGATGCTGCTGACTGATATTTTGTCCATAATTGTTATCTTTTCATCACTTGATATGGTACAATAATGCGGATTAATATATCTCTGTTTATACCTCTATGATTGAATTCATCTGGCAACCAACTAAACTCCAGCTTTTATGTATATATTCTGTATATATTACTGTAATCACACCAACTAAACTCCAGCTTTTATGTATATATTCTGTATATATTACTGTAATCACACCAACTAAACTCCAGCTTTTATGTATATATTCTGTATATATTACTGTAATCACACCAACTAAACTCCAGCTTTTATGTATATATTCTGTATATATTACTGTAATCACACCAACTAAACTCCAGCTTTTATGTATATATTCTGTATATATTACTGTAATCACACCAACTAAACTCCAGCTTTTATGTATATATTCTGTATATATTACTGTAATCACACCAACTAAACTCCAGCTTTTATGTATATATTCTGTATATATTACTGTAATCACACCAACTAAACTCCAGCTTTTATGTATATATTCTGTATATGTTACTGTAATCACACCAACTAAACTCCAGCTTTTATGTATATATTCTGTATATGTTACTGTAATAACACCAACTGAACTCCAGCTTTTATGTATATATTCTGTATATATTACTGTAATCAAACCAACTAAACTCCAGCTTTTATGTATATATTCTGTATATATCACTGTAATCACACTAACTAAACTCCAGCTTTTATGTATATATTCTGTATATATTACTGTAATCACACCAACAAAACTCCAGCTTTTATGTATATATTCTATATATATTACTGTAATCACACCAACTAAACTCCAGCTTTTATGTTCATAGGTTCATAGGTTCGTACTAGGCTATCTGCCCAAGGGCATTTATAAGCCTAGCCCAGAGTTTTTGTGGCTTTTGCCACCCCTTTAGTTTGAAGAAAACTATGCCCATTGTTTTGCTGTGCCTCTGTCAAGCAGAGACACTGAGGTAATCCATGGGGTATATCTGCGATCTCCCATCCATTGGTCAAGATTTCTCTTGAACATGGCCAAACGAGGTGCTCTGCCTCACATGTACCGGGATTTTGTTCCACAGCATAAGGAGTCTTTGGATGATGAATCTGTCCCTCCAGCATGTCCTATTAATGACCGTGTCAAGGTTTAAGTCTCCCGCCCTTGTAGTTCTGAGGGATCTAGATTTTTTGAGGTGAAGCATATTCATCAAATCTGGGTTTGACATGGCCTTGTATGTCAGGCACAGGTCACCTCTGAGCAGGTGGCAAGCGACTGAATAGAGCTGAAGTTCTTTCAGTCGGGCAGCATAAGACATATTTTTGAGACCCTTTATCCTTTTGGTGAGGAACGTTTGGGGCCTTTCCAGCTGCTGCAGGTGCCGGGTCAGATACATTCCGAATAGAGCATTGTACTCAATCATTGGTCTGATGAGTGATGAGTACAGGGGGACGATGACCTCCCTTGATCTAGATGTGAATCCCTTCATGATCCGGTGGGCAATGTAGAAGGTCTTCCTAACTACTTTAGCAACGTGAGTGTCAAACGATAGGTTACTGTCAACCTGAGTCCCCAGATCTCTGATAACTTCTTCTGTGCTCAGTGGATTGCCACCTATATGGTAGCTAGGGGTAACCTTGTTTTTCCCGAAGGGTATGACTATGCATTTCTTGGCGTTTAACTTTAGGCCATGGCTCTGGCACCAGTTATCCATTTCTGTGAGACCCTTCTGAAGGATATCTGTGTCAGATGTGTTTTCGACTATGGCGCCCAGTTTGCAGTCATCTGCAAACTTTGTCAGCCATACCCCTCCTGTGTTTGCTTGTACTTCAGAAAAGTAGATGCCGAACAAGAGTGGGCCCAGGACTGGGCCCTGTGGGACCCCACTTGTGACAGGCTTTGAGTCTGACATGGCGCCAGCAACTCTGTCCCTGTGGGTTCTGTCACTTAGCCAGTTTGCAACCCATCTTGTGATGTATGGGTTTACATTTAAGCTGATGAGTTTTTCGATGATACCTGAGTGGGGTATTGTGTTGAAAGCCTTTGCCAGGTCGAGGTAGGCTGTATGGACTGCCTTTCCCTCATCAATGGCCTTGGTGACTGTTTCGAAAAAGTCGACCAAGTTTAAAAGGCATGATCTGCCTTTGACAAAGCCAAACTGGGTTGGATCCAAAGTCTGCAAGTTCCCTATGTCTTTATTTATGAGTTCCATTATGATCCTCTCCATGGCTTTGCAGGTCAGGCTTGTCAAGTTGATGGGACGGTAATTTCCAGGGTCAGTGGAGGCACCCCCTTTGTGAAGTGGGACCACAGTTGCCGTGCGCCACTCCTCGGGTACGTATCCTGAGGTGAGGCTAAGATTAAACAACTGTCCTAACTGCGGGTTTAATTCCTCGTTGAGTTCGTGGAGCACACAGCCGGGGACACCATCCGGTCCCATGGATGCTGTGTTTTTCGCCTTAGAGAGAGCAGTTCTCACCTGGGCGTTAGAGATGTTTGGGGGGCTACAATCCTCTGGTATAGATATCTCTCCTTTTTGGGGGGAGAAGTTTGCACTGAACCTGTCAGCCAGTATATTGGCAATGTCTGTAGGTTCAGTAATTTTCACATCATTTTGAACTAATTCTGAGCATATCTGGGAGTTTCCTCCCAGGTTTCTAACATAGCTAAAAAAGGCCTTATGATTGTCTTTTGAGTCCTTAGGAATTTTTCTTTCAAAATTTGCCTTGGATGATTTTATGAGTGCTCTTAGTTTTTTACTTATAGTGATCAAAGGTGTCTTACCTTTTAAGGATTTTGCTCTATCTTGTAGTAGCTTCCTCCTTTTGTTGTAGAGCTTGTTTATGGCTGGGGTCCACCAGACTGGACGCTTGCCTTTGGTACAAAGAGTCTTTGTTTTGTTTGGGATTGCCTGATCCATGCAGTCCTGTAGGTGCTGGTAGAAGGCATTTGTAAGTGATTCAGTGGCTTGGGTAATGTTTACCACTGGCTCGGGGGCCTTAAAGGAGACCACACTAGTCTTTAGAAGTGTGAAGTCGGCTTTTGAGAAGTTTTTCACTGTGGTCTTTTTCATCTCAGGTGGGGGCGGGATGAGGACCTCCAGTGAGATTAGTTTATGATCTGATCTCACCAGTGAGGGGTATACTTCTGGTGTTGAACATTGTGATCCCATGTTCGTGATGATGAGGTCAAGTATGTTTTCACCTCTTGTGGGGATGGTGACTAGTTGTTCCATGGCATTTGAGTTTATGAACTCCAGGAATCTTTGGGCTAGAGTGTTTGGGCTTGAGTAGTGATCCCAGTCTATATTAGGGTAGTTGAAGTCACCTAGTATGATGGTGTTTGGAGATACATTTATCCCCTCCAGTGTTTTCAGGAAGGCTATGTGAGTTTCCTGAGTTTGAGAGGGTGGCCTGTAACATGCTACAAATTGCAGAGCAGTTTTGCCTATGGTTAATTGCAACTGGATGGTCTCCGATGCATCGTGCGTTGCCACCAACCTTGAGGTATGGGTGTCCTTGATGAATATGGACACCCCCCTCCTTTCTTGGTGTTGTCCGTATTTTGGGGCCGGAACGCATGGTATGAGGTAAAACCTGATAGTGCTGGGGTGCTCTCGGGAGCCTTGAACCAGGTTTCAGTCACAGCACAGACATCGATGTTCTCCATACTGAGAAGGGCCTCGAGTGCGTGCATCTTGAGGTTGAGACTTCTGGCATTGAGCAGCATTACCCTTAGTTTTTTTCCTTTTTTGTGTTCTAGGGTGGTAGGTTTAGAATTTGAGCCTTGCCTAAAAAAGGCACTATATGGGGTGGCAAGAGCCTTTGCCAATATCCGGAAGCCCAGGGGTGACAGGTGCAAGCCGTCCTTTGTGAAGCAGCATGGCTTGTCCAGCATGTCATCCCAGGCAGACAGACATTGGATCCCCTTTGAATGACACCAGAGTTTAAGCCAATTATTAAAGCTGATCATCTTATCTTCGTATTGTGGCATCATTCTTGGTGAAGGTAGGATACTGCTCAAGGTCAGGGTCATACCTGCCTGGGCTACATAATCAGAGAGCTCCTCAATGTCTCTTTTCATGTAGTCCAAGGAGGTACATCTCAGGTCGTTTACACCAGCATGGACAATGACTGAGTCGTACTTGTACCTGCTGTTGAGAGACCTGAGTGCTTGCGTTATGTGGCGGATTCTAGCACCTGACAGGCAGCTTACTGTGACCTTTTCCTTACTCAATCTGGTGAGCGGGACGTCAGTGTGTCTGACTATGGAGTCACCAATGACGAGTGTGTCTGGCATTGTGTTTGGCCTTAAGGGCTGTGACTGTTTAGCACACTGACTGTGTGGTCTATGTGTTGCATGTGTTGTGTCTTGAGGTGGTGGTTTTATGGGTGTCTGCTTTGGTGGCCTCTGCTGTTTTGGTAGATTTTTGATCAGAGCCTCCGGGTATGTCTTTGTGTGTTTATGTGTAAGATTTGATGTTTTGATAGTGCTATGTGAGACTGGGTGTGTGGTGTGTGTGGTACCCTTCTCCTCCTGTCTGGTCTTGCCAGTCTTATGTTGAGAGAGCTCAGCCTCCAGTTTGGCTGTATAGTTGCATCTCTCGCATGTATTTGTGTTTTGTGGGAGAAGGAGAGGGTTGTCTGTGTACATGAGGCAATTGTAACATTGCCTCAATATTCCCAGGTTCACCAGCTGAGCAGGAGAGGACACAAGCAACTGATCCCTCGACATGCTAGAAGGAATAGATAAAAAACTTACAAAAGACTTTGGTGGATGTGGCTTCTAGGCTGGTGGAGTACTATCTATAATACGAGTGCTTTATCAAGGTGAAAGTACTGTAGGAGCAAGTGCTAGGCTTTACAGATAGAGAATAGTCTACTTGGGAATCAAGTAGAGATGAACATTTTATTTATAGGATACGCTGGTTAGATCAGCAGTAAAGTTCGAGGAAGGTAGTTTTAAGGGAAAAATTGAAGAGTGGAATTTAGGTAGCCCGAATAGTTTAACCTGTATATATTCTATATATATATTACTGTAATCAAACTAACTAATCTCCAGCTTTTATGTATATATTCTGTATATATTACTGTAATCACACCAACTAATCTCCAGCTTTTATGTATATATTCTGTTTATATTACTGTAATCACACCAACTAAACTCCAGCTTTTATGTATATATTCTGTATATATTACTGTAATCACACCAACTAAACTCCAGCTTTTATGTATATATTCTGTATATATTACTGTAATCACACCAACTAAACTCCAGCTTTTATGTATATAGTCTGTATATATTACTGTAATCACACCAACTAAACTCCAGCTTTTATGTATATATTCTGTATATATTACTGTAATCACACCAACTAAACTCCAGCTTTTATGTATATATTCTGTATATATTATTGTAATCACACCAACTAAACTCCAGCTTTTATGTATATATTCTGTATATATTACTGTAATCAAACCAACTAAACTCCAGCTTTTATGTATATATTCTGTATTTATTACTGTAATCACACCAACTAATCTCCAGCTTTTATGTATATATTCTGTATATATTACTGTAATCAAACCAACTAAACTCCACCAACTAAACTCCAGCTTTTATGTATATATTCTATATATATTACTGTAATCACACCAACTAATCTCCAGCTTTTATGTATATATTCTATATATATTACTGTAATCACACCAACTAAACTCCAGCTTTTATGTATATATTCTGTATATATTACTGTAATCACACCAACTAAACTCCAGCTTTTATGTATATATTCTGCATATATTACTGTAATCAAACCAACTAAACTCCAGCTTTTATGTATATATTCTGTATATATTACTGTAATCAAACCAACTAATCTCCAGCTTTTATGTATATATTCTGTATATATTACTGTAATCACACCAACTAAACTCCAACTTTTATGTATATATTCTGTATATATTACTGTAATCACACCAACTAAACTCCAGCTTTTATGTATATATTCTGTATATATTACTGTAATCAAACCAACTAAACTCCAGCTTTTATGTATATATTCTGTATATATTACTGTACTCAAACCAACTAATCTCCAGCTTTTATGTATATATTCTGAATATATTACTGTAATCACACCAACTAAACTCCAGCTTTTATGTATATATTCTGTATATATTACTGTAATCACACCAACTAAACTCCAGCTTTTATGTATATATTCTGTATATATTACTGTAATCACACCAACTAAACTCCAGCTTTTATGTATATATTCTGTATATATTACTGTAATCACACCAACTAAACTCCAGCTTTTATGTATATATTCTGTATATATTACTGTAATCACACCAACTAAACTCCAGCTTTTATGTATATATTCTGTATATATTACTGTAATCACACCAACTAAACTCCAGCTTTTATGTATATATTCTGTATATATTACTGTAATCACACCAACTAAACTCCAGCTTTTATGTATATATTCTGTATATATTACTGTAATCAAACCAACTAAACTCCAGCTTTTATGTATATATTCTGTATATATTACTGTAATCACACCAACTAATCTCCAGCTTTTATGTATATATTCTGTATATATTACTGTAATCACACCAACTAAACTCCAGCTTTTATGTATATATTCTGTATATATTACTGTAATCAAACCAACTAAACTCCAGCTTTTATGTATATATTCTGTATATATTACTGTAATCACACCAACTAAACTCCAGCTTGTATGTACATATTCTGTATATATTACTGTAATCACACCAACTAAACTCCAGCTTTTATGTACATATTCTGTATATATTACTGTAATCACACCAACTAAACTCCAGCTTTTATGTATATATTCTGTATATATTACTGTAATCACTAAGTATAACACTGTTTCTACTTCTGTACCAGTTAATGTTTAATTTTTTCTGTATGTATGTTCTTGTTGAAGCTTTTCTACCTAGGCCTCCAGTGAAAATGGGATCTTTTAGCCCCAGTGGACTTCCCAGTAAATAAATGCAATAAATAAATAAAACAATAAATAAATAAAATAAAACCCACCAAATCACAAATCACTGAAACTCTGAAATGGGATTTAATATGGTTCCTGCAGACAGGCAGGTCTGTGCTTTGGTGTTTTTCTCCACTTGATAATTCCTGCATTGATACATTTTAATTTACATTCTGTGCATCATTGACAGTATATAGATAAATATATACAGACACCAAACTGGATTCAGAAAACATTCCCACATCATGGTAAGTGAATTTTTGTGATGCGTGCTATGTGCATGGTGGGTGCAGTTCAGAGACACACACAGAGTATAAGCAGGGAATACTGGGAGCATGGTATGTACTAATGGCTGCATAGTCACATGGTAATAAGCAACAGCACTCAGATGAGCGGCCCAGGGTATGTAAATGAAGAAAAGGCAAGATGGCAGAGTAAGTCACAAATACATAAATGCCATGCAGTGTTGCTACAGTTGTTGTATATTTGAACTCAATTGAATGCTCATGTTTATTCTAAGGGAATCATTAAGTAATGTCAGGGTTTGCCTCAGCTTTGGTGGATGTGCCTCTGTAAGAGGCTGTTATTGCCACCACTATGCATGACTGTGTGTGACATCAACACAGAAGGTGCTGGGTCATCCAACTGCACTTGTTTTACAGAATCTATGACATTAACATAGCGGATCATTACTGTGTGGACAGGGACACCATGCAATAAACTGTGGACATGTGTCAGCTTCATCTGCAGCCCCATGAGAGTTTTGGTGTATCCGTCTCAGTGGGTTCTGATGTATGTGCAACATATTAGCTTCATGGACCTTTCAGACACCTACAAAGGTCATAGCAGGGGGATCTCAGGCATCTGCTTCGAGAATATTCCATCAGTTTCTTGATGCCATGCTTAAGCATGTGGGAGAGCATATGTGGTTCCGAGGTACCATAGAGGAGAGAGCAAGCACCATGTGGGACTTCTATGCCATAGCCCATTTCCTGAAGTACTGGGGGCCATAGACTGTACCCACATGGAAAGAAAAGCCCCACATAGTTAACAGGTATGTGAATAATAAATGGTATCATTTCATAAGCTGCCAGGTAGTCTGTAATGCATAGGATATCATCTACAATGCGTGTGTAGGTTACACAGGGGATTACCATGACTCACACATATGGCACACCCATGACCTGTACCAATGGTTTCTGAGGGGTGACTGTGATGTTCCTTAGAGGCACCTTGTTGGTGATGTCAAATATGCCCTGGAATCTTGCCTCACCACACTCATAAAGAATCCACAAAATGAAACAGACCAAGGGTACAGCCATGCCCAGTCACAAAGAAGGAACATTACTGATCTCATGTTTGGGCTGTTGAAGGTCATGCCCAATTTCATTCACAAACAAGGAACATTAGTGAGCATGTGTCTGGGCTGCTGAAGGTATGCTTTCACTGTACAAATGCATCCAGTCATAACCCACAGTATGGCTTTGGCACATGTGCAAAAATAGTTTCAGCAAGTACAATGTTATCATACTGTACTTAACCATTATTGACCATCTAGGCTACTGTCCTCTTTTCAGGATTGGTCTGAGGTGGTAGTTACACTACTAGGGGAACTTTTGGCCAGGTCATCAGAGACCTTTCCCTATTATTTTCAACATCTGCAGTGGGATCTTTTATATCTACCTGAGTTGTCAACACTGAAAGCAGATGTGATCTCAATTTAACATTTCATCTGAAGGATGATACACACTCTGCTGTAATACTGTACCCTGAGCATTGTCCATGAAGCACCGGCAGTAATATCTTTTATGAATCTTAGCCATACTGTTAGCACCATTCTTCTCAGCTGTTCAAATCTTCTCAAAACATCCACATTTTTGACTGATATTTTTGCTTTGTACTTCATAAAATTCACATACCTCTCAACTGTCCTATTTTTGCATAAAATACTGAAATCTGGCGTAAAATAATGAGGTATCATGAAAGTGTGTGTGTCCTGTTTAAATCATAATTTCTAATTCTCTCTCACTGTCAAACAGCCAGAGACAGCATAATGATGTTGCTATAATCAATACACAGATCCCCACTACAGGAAGTGGTTTATGCAGCTAAAGTCAAGCTCTGGATTAGAGAGTCTGGTGAAAAAAGGCATCTGTTAAGTTCTCAATAAGTAACCAGTGCATTACTGAGCATTTTGGCTTCTTATAGCTCACTGAAGAATGGTTAGAAAGTTATACCAACTAGTACTTTTACGGAGCTTTTCCATAACTTCAAGAATTACAACTCTAGCTGTTAAAAAAATAAGATATTATAAACTATGTGATCTTATGATTGTCCCAATTCAAAGAGAGTTGCTGGATTTCATGGTCACAAGACTCACTAAAAAGCAAATTTACATGAGTAAATGCTTTATAAGAAAGTCCACATCAAACTTGGCTCACTGTACAGAAGCAAGCCATTCCTCACTGACAATACCAGACTAGCCATATCCAGAACCTTCCTCCTCTCTACGCTCCTTTGTGCTTTCCCCCTCTTTACCAATTTAAAAAAATCAAACTTAACCAAATTGGAAACTTGCTACAACAAAATAGCCGCTTTGCAACCAACCTTCCCCACTAAACCGATCATTGTATTGCTCTACATAAATTAAATTAGCTCGAGCTACCTAACCTTCTCCACCTCTACCAACTTAAATTCACACACAGTATCATCTTCCATCCTGACAATTGCCCATCCCTTAAGGAACTTGTTCCCTACTCATAACCACGAAGTCTAAGGTCTGCAAACAGAAGCTTTTTCACAGTAAACAAAGCTAACAACACTCACGGTAAAGCCTGATTCTCAAATCAAATAGCCAAATTATGGAACTGTCTACCCCACACCCAACAAAATACACCTGAATCTACCAATTTCAAACCACTACTACTACTACTATCTGAACATCTATCCAAGAACTGGCATTGCTCCTGCACCACACCTGACTGACAAGATATCTATAACTCTCTCAACATGCTGTCCACTGCTTACCTCATTTTCTCCCTCTCTTCAGGGTTTATTACTACTCAAAAATAAATATATATAAAGGAAACCTCATTTGGTCATAACTATTATTTAATATGTAAACGTTACTAATTTGTTCTCAGAGTGATCTTCACTGAAATGATTGTGTGTTTTTCTTTTTCAACCTGTATCTAGTATAAAACTGTATTGAATACTACTTTGTATAGACTAACTACATGATGTGTATTGTTCATCTTACTGTATGGAAACTAGTGTACTATCTATTGTATTTTGCTTATTTCTGCGGAGCTTTTCTCCCTGAGCATCCACTGAAAATGGACTTCTGCAGATTTTCCTGGTAAACAAATGTAAATAAATAAATAAGTATTGTCAGCCTTTACTTATAGGTTCATAGGTAGGTACTAGGCTATCAGCCCAAGGGCCTAAGTAAGCCTAGCCAACAAGGTTCCCTGGCTTACGCCACCCAAGAAAGTTATTTTCCTGTGCCCCTGTCGAGCAGAGCCACAGAAGTGATCCTCAAGGTGTATTTCCTATTTCCCATCCACTCATCAAGATTTTTCTTGAAGAGTGCTAATGAGGAACATTGATTGACATAGATGGGTAGCTTGCTCCAGAGTATGGGAAGTCTCTGGGACAGGAATTAATCCCTCCAGCATGTCCTGTTTATTGTGGTGACAAGGTTTAGGTCCCTACAGCATGTAACGCGGAGGGATTTCTTTAGGTGTAGCATGTCCAACAGCTCTGGGTTTGACATAGCTTTATATCTTAGGCAGAGATCATCTCATAGTAGGTGATATGCTATGGAGTAAAGCTGGAGTTTTTTGAGACGGTCAGTGTAAGGCATCTGTTTGAGGCCAGTAATCCTCTTTGTGAGGTACTTCTATGGCCTTTCCAGCTGCTGCAGATATCTTCTGAGGTACATTCCAAAAGGGGCATTGTACTCTATAATGGGTCTAATGAGTGTCGAGTAGAGGGGAACAATTACCTCTTTTTTCCTGGATGAAAACCCTTTTGTGATGAGGTGTGCCATGTAGAATGACTTTCTGACTACTGTGGTGATGTGATTATCCAAGGAGAGACTACTGTCCACCTGTGTCCCAAGGTCTCTTATCACACTTTTGGTGTTAAGTAGACTACCACCTATGTGGTAGTTCATGGGTACAGAGTTTTTACCCAAGGGGATGACAATGCACTTTTTGGCATTGAGCTTGAGGCCATGGCTTTGACACCAGGCATCTGTCTCAGTGAGGCCCTTCTATAAGATATCCATATCATTTGGGGACTCGACTATGGCTCCTAGTTTGCAGTCATCTGTGAACTTCGTTAGCCAGAGGCCTTCTGTGTTAACCTGTACTTCAGAGAAGTAGATACCAAACAGGAGAGGTCCCAGGACTGAACCCTGTGGTACTCCACTTGTCACTGGTTTGAAGTCAGATTTGGAGTATGCTACTTTTACAGTGTGCCAGTTGGCAACCCACCTTGTGACGTAGGGATTTATACCTAGTTTAGTGAGTTTAGCTATAATTCCAGAATGGAGGATGGAGTCAAAAGCCTTGGCGAGGTTAAGATAGGCTGTGTGAACCACCTTACCCTCATCTACGGCTTTGGTGACTGCCTCAAAGAAGTCAATCAGGTTCAGGAGGCATGATCTGCCTTTCACAAACCCAAACTGGGTGGGTTCCAGAGTTTGGACGTTATGGATGTGTTTGTTTATGAGTTCCATGATGAGACGTTCCATGGCCTTTCAGACTAGCCTTGTCAGGCTAATAGGGTGATAGTTCCCAGGATCAGTTGTGGCTCCCCCTTTGTGGAGTGGGATAACTGTTGCTGTGCACCATTCAATGGGCACAAAGCCTGATGTGAGTCTATGATTGAACATGGTGTTAGGTGGGGAGCCAGTTTGTTCTGAAGTTTGTGTAAAAAGCAGCCTGGGATGTTGTCTAGTCCCATGGATGCTGTGTTTTTGGCTTTAGAGAGTGCAGCTTTTACCTTCGTAGTTGTGATTACAGGGACTCTACATTCTTCCTGTATAGATATGGGCCCTTCAGGGGGTGAGAGGGGGAAAAGTTAGCACTGAACCTATCTGCCAAGATGTCGACAATATCAGTTGGTTCTGTAATTTTCGTGCCATTGTGCTATAACTCAGAGCAGATCTGGATGTTGCCATTGAGATTCTTGACATAGCTATAGAATGCTTTGTGGTTGTCCTTAGAATCAGTGGCGATTTTGTTTTCATAGCTAGCTTTGGAGGATCTTATAAGGGATCTCAGCTTCTTACTGAAGCTGTCCAGGGAGTTCCTCCACTCATGGGATTTTACTCTGTTTTGCAACAGTTTCTTCCTTCTATTGTAGAGTTTGTTTATGGCAGGGGACCACCAGAATGGCTTCCTTTTTTTGGAGGATAGTGTCTGGGTTCTGTTTGTGATAGCATGATCCATGCACTCGTGTAAGTGCTTATAGAGTGTATTTGTGAAGGATTTGGCAGTCACAACTGCATTGTCCATCTGCATGGGTATCATAAAGTTTGCCTTCTGTCTTAAGAAGCATGAAGTTGGCTTTGGAGAAATTTTTTACCCTGGTGCCCTTAATAGGGGGTGGGGGTGGGATGTGGATATCTAGGGTGATTAGCTTATAGTCGGATCGGACCAATGAGGAGTTGACTTCAGGTGTGGAACACAGGTCACTCATGTTGGTAATGACTAGGTCTAGGACATTGTTGCCCCTGGTGGGGGTGTGAATAAGTTGATCCAGGGGATTGGAATTTATGAATTCCAGAAAGCATTGAGTGAAGGAGATGGTACATGAGTAGTTTTCCCAGTTAATGGTGGGGTAGTTGAAATCGCCCATTATTAGGGTATTTGGTTGAACCCTAATATTTTCCAGTACATCAGGAAAAGAGGAGTGAGAATCCTGGGGCATGGTGGGGGATCTGTAGCAAGCTACAATTTGGATTGCAGTTTTGCCCAGAGTTAGTTGCACTTGGATAACCTTGGATGCATTATGCTGAGCACCTAGCCTGGAGGTGTGGCTATCCTTAATGAATATGGACACACCTCCACCTTTGATGTTCTGGTCCAGGTTACATGTCCGAAAAGTGTGGTATGAGTTATAGCCTGGTAATGCAGGGGTGCTCTCTGGAGCCTTGAACCAGGTCTCAATCACTGCACAGATATCGATGTTCTCCATTTTAAGGAGTGCCTCGAGGGAGTGCATTTTGAGATTTAGTCTTCTAGCATTGAGTAGAATTACCCTCAGTTTTTGCTTGCCTGTTCCTGTTACGGTGGTGAATTTGTTATTTGACCCTTGCCTGAAAAAGGCACTATAGGGGCGGCAAGAGCGTGAAGAATTATACCTTTAGCTGTTAAAAGAATAAGATATTACAAATTATGTGATCTTATGACTGTCCCAATTCAAAGAGAGTTGCTGGATTTCATGGTAACAAGTCTCAGTAAAAATCAAATTTCCATGAGTAATGTCAGCCTTTACTTCTCATTGAATCAGCTCAGGATCTGTGTTCATGATCACTTTAGCACAATGTAAAATCTGAAGTGCAAAGTAGAAAAAAAATGTTCTTTAAATGAGATACATGGAGTTTTTTCAGTAGTTTGTTTCATAAAATTAGTTTTTTTTTTTTTTTAAGTAGCTAGGCAAACTGGATTCTATTGCGTCTATTGCTTAAACAATCCTGCCACCTGCTGGTGTAGCAAATTTACACACCAAATGACCTATTCCTGGTTGTTTTAGTTGCTCTGCAAAACTAGTTTTGAAAAAGCTTTATCCCACATTTATCATTTTTAAATGTATTATGTGTAAATGACACATCAGCTACAATCTAGTACTGACAATTTATGTTGAACTGAAATAATGCATGTCATTTGGTGTAATGTATTTTTTGCTTTTATGATTTTATTCATTTGTTAACCATAAGTAAGACCATAGACAAAACTATTAAAACAGTTAATAAAAAAATAGACTCTTTATACAGGATTAAACAATTCATAATCCCATCTGCTAGAACTGTTATTGCCAGGACACATCTGCTATCGACCCTTCTTTATGCCTGACCCATCTTTGTAAACCTAAGCAAATCAAACCTCAATAAATTTACTAGGTGCTACAATAACATTGCCAGATTTGCCACAAGATCAGTTTATAGAACCCAATCACCGTCTTAACCTTCAATCATTAGACTGGCTTGAACTACTCTATCAACTGCAATATAACCAACTAATAGTTATTCACAAAATCCTCTACCAACTAGACAGTACACCCATACTGAAAAATATTATTACACCCTATAGTAACCTAAAATCCCTTCGCTCTTCCAAAAAATTGCTAGTGCAAACTGTTAAAATCAACAATTCAGCTGGTGAATCACTATTCTCCAACTCTGCTGGTAAAAACTGGAACCTACTTCCTGAGGAACTCACCACTGACCCCTCCTTATATCAATTCAAAACATCCCTTAGGAAATATCTAAAAATGCAGTGGCTTTGTCCCTGTACAAACCCTGACTAACCCCCACTCGAACATAATTCATAAATGAGAACCTCATTACAAGAATAAAACTCTGGCTCTCTAACTGTTTAAAATTCTGTGCATCACCCACCTACTGGAAAGATTTAAAGTTAACACTACACCATGTATGATAACCACCTTAATATATGTTTTCCTTTTTCAGATGAAATATTTAACTATTTCTTTCTCAGCTACTTGCTTCCAACCTTTGCTGGATGCACATGAGAAAAACATATACCTGTGTGTACATATCGTTAAACAAATCTTAATTTTGTGATAACTCACTGTAATAATTTCACTGTATTTACACTTTTTTTTGTACATTTGGAGCTTTTCTCCCCGGGCCTCCGCTGAAAATGGACCTGTATCCAGTCGGACTTTCCCAGTTAACAAATGTAAAATATAATAAAAAATAAATAAATAAGGCTGTTCGCTACAACTGCTTATTTACTGATGTAATCATGAAGCACTCTCTGGGTGAAGGATGTAGTTATAAACCTTGTGGAAACTGCTAGACATACCTCTCTCATCTGTACAGATTTTCACAAACTGTCCAGATTTCTGCCTCTTATTTTAGGTCTGTTTCTCATAAAATTGTCATTTTCTATCAACTCACTGGCAAATTATTGAGGAATGAAGTCAGAAAATAATGACAGATATTTGAGATCCAAACTTTCTAACTTTTAGAAAATTCATGCTAATGCAAAACCTGTTATTCTGTTAACTTTCTAAATTTGTAAAAGCCATATTCAAAAATTGTTCCTATTTTTGAGCCTTTGTCCCCCATTATTTATGACTTTGTCTGGATTTCTTGCTCTAAGAGGTTGAGAGGTATGCTGCTAGAACCAAACTCTTTGACTATAAGATAAAACTGTACTGCCTTTAATTGTTGCTTGCCAAAACATTTGCATTTTTTTTTCATTTTTGGTGAAGTGTCCAGGTTTAAGTCTTAGAACAAGACTAGGAATTATGCATCAGTACTACATTGCTTTAGTACGTTTCCTCAATAACAGTTTTACCAACATTTCTGAGCTGTCCTCCTGTGTAGTCAGCTTCACAAGAATGCACTGTTTATCAGAATTACATATTAATTTCAATATGAGGGATTCCCCTTTCCTTGTGGTGCAGTGATTTCACAGTTAATTTTATAAAGTGAAGTATCTGCAGAGGCAAAGACTTTTTGGATTAGTGAGTGTGACGGTATTTTTTATTTTGCATCATTCTATCACTCTCATCTTTTTCAAACTTGTGTTTCTAAGAAAAAATACCCCATAATCTTGCTGGAAGCAAAGCTCTCTTCACCAAAGACTGACTGAGACAGTCAAAAGGAGAACATAAACACTTGCACCGCACAACACTCGTCACATAGTCCCTCAAAACCTACACCACCAAAACACATGCACAGAAGCACAAAACACACACCTACATTCATGGAGGCTCTCAGTACAAATCTACCCAAATAACAGAGACCTGCAAAGCAGAAATGCAAGCAACCTTCACCCCCCAACACAACCCAAATGACACATAGCCCACATACTCAGTGTGCCACTTAACTACAGCCCATAAGGCATACCATACCCCAAACTCTAGTCATAGGTGACTCTATAGTCAGGCACACTGATAATCCACTCACCAGGCTAAACAAGGAAAAAGTTACTGTCAGCTGCCTGTCAGGTGCCAGGATCCGCCACATAATGCATGCACTCAGGTCACTCCACAACAAGTACAAATATGACTCTGTCATTGTCCATGTTGGTGTGAATGACCTGAGACGTACCTCCCTGGACTACATGAAAAGAGACACGGAGGAGCTCTCCAATCTTGTAGCCCAGGCAGGTATGACCCTAGCCCTGAGTAGCATCCTGCCATCACCCAGAATGATACCACAGTACAAGGACAAAATGATTGACTTTAACAATTGGCTAAGTTTCTGGTGTCATTCTAAGGGAATCCAGTATCTGTCAACCTGGGATGACATGATCGACAGATCACGCTGCTTTGCCAGAGATGGCCTGCACCTGTCGCACTTGGGATTTCGAATACTGGCTAAGGCTCTTGCCACCCCTATAGTGCCTTTTTTAGGCAAGGTTAAAATGAGAAATTCACCACTGTAACAGGTGCAAGCAAGCAAAATCTGAGGCTAATGTACTCAATGCTAGAAGTCTAAACCTCAAAATGCACTCACTCGAGGGACTCCTTAAAATGGAGAACATTGACATCTGTGCAGTGACAGAGACCTGGTTCAAAGCTCCAGAGAGCACCCCTGCATTACCAGGCTATAATTCATACCACACCTTTCGGCCACCAAACCCGGACCGAAACACTAAAAGTGAAGGCGTGTCCATATTCATTAAGGATATCCACACCTCCAAGCTAGTTGCTCAGCATAATGCATCCGAGATTATCCAAGTTCAACTAACTCTGGGCAAAACTGCAATCCAGATTGTAGTTTGCTACAGACCCCCCACCATGCCGCAGGATTCCCACTCCTCTTTTCTTGATACACTGGAAAATATTAAGGTACAACCCAACACTCTAATAATGGGTGATTTCAACTACCCTACCATTAACTGGCAAAACTACTGATGTACCAACTCTTTTGCTTAACGTTTTCTGGAAATCATCAATTCTTGGATCAACTTATCCACACCCCCACCAGGGGCAGCAATATCCTAGACCTGGTCATCACCAACATGGGTGGCCGGTGTTCCACACCAGAGGTCAGCTCCTCATTGGTCAGATCCGACCACAAGCTAATCACCCTAGACATCCACATCCTGCTCCCACCCCCCATTAGGGAAACAACCGTAAAAAATGTCTCCAAAGCCAACTTCACGCTTCTTAAGACAGAAGTGGCAAACTTCACGACACCCATGCAGATGGACAATAGAGGTACGACTGCTGAATCCTACACAAATGCACTTTATAAGCACTTACACGAGTGCATGGATCATGCTATCCCTAACAGAACCAAGGTGCTATCCTCCAAAAAAAGGAAGCCAATCTGGTGGTCTTTTGCCATAAACAAACTCTACAACAGAAGAAAGAAACTGTTGCAAAAAAGAGTAAAATCCCATGATTGGAGGAACTTCCTGGTCAGCCTCAGTAAGAAGCTGAGATCCCTCATAAAATCCTCCAAAGCTAGTTATGAAAACAAAATTGCCACTGATTCTAAAGACAACCACAAAGCATTCTATAGCTATGTCAAGAATCTCAATGGCAACACTCAGATCTGCTCTGAGTTACAGCACAATGACACTAAATATACAGAACCAACTGATATTGCCAACATCCTGGCAGATAGGTTCAGTGCTAACTTTAGCCCCCTCTCACCCCCTAAAGGGCCCATCTTTATAACGGAAGAATGCAAAGTTCCTGTAATCATGGCTGCACAGGTAAAAACCTCACTCTCCAAAGCCAAGAACACAGCATCCATGGGACCTGACAACATCCCAGGCTGCCTTCTACATGAACTACAGAGTGAACTGGCATCCCACCTACGTACCATGTTCAGTCATAGCCTCACCTCAGGCTTTGTGCCCATTGAATGGCACACCGCAACAGTTATCCCACTCCACAAAGGGGGGGCCACAACAGGCCCCAGGAACTACAGACCCATTAGCCTGACGAGCCTAGTCTGCAAGGCCATGGAATGTATCATCATGGAACTCGTAAACAAAGACAATGGAGATCTCCAAACTCTGGACCCCACACAGTTTGGGTTTGTAAAAGGCAGATCATGTCTCCTAAACCTGATAGACTTCTTAGAAGTAGTCACCAAAGCCATAGATGAGGGTAAGGTGGTTCACACGGCTCTTCTAGATCTTGCCAAGGCATTCAACACCATTCCCCACTCTGGAATTACAGATAAACTCACTAAATTAGGTATAAATCCCTATGTCACAAGATGGGTTGCCAACTGGCTTACTGACAGAACCCACACTGTGAAAGTAGCAGACTCCAAATCAGACTTCAGACCAGTGACAAGTGGAGTATCGCAGGGTTCAGTCCTGGGTCCTCTCCTGTTTGGTATCTACTTCTCTGAAGTACAGGCTAACACAGAATGTCTTTGGCTAACTAAATTCACAGATGACTGCAAACTAGGAGCCATAATCGAAAATCCTAACAATGTGGACATCCTACAAAAGGGCCTCACTGAGGTAGATGCCTGTTGTCAAAGACATAGTCTCAAGCTCAATGCCAAAAAGTGCATTGTCATCCCCTTTGGTAAAAACTCTGTACCCATGAACTACAACATAGGCAGTAGTCTACTTAACACTGAAAGTGTGATAAGAGACCTTGGGACACAGGTGGACAGTAGTCTCTCCTTTGATAACAACATCACATCACCATAGTGGTCAGGAAATCCTTCTACGTGGCACACCTCATCACAAAAGGTTTCTCATCCAGAAAAAAAGAGGTCATTGTTCCCTCTACTCATCACTCATTAGACCCATTATAGAGTACAACGCCCCTTTTGGTATGTACCTCACAAGACATCTACAACAACTGGAAAGGCTGCAAAAATACCTCACAAAGAGGATTACTGGCCTCAAACAGATGCCTTACGCAGACCATCTCAAAAAACTCCAGCTTTACTCCGTCGCATATCGCCTACTCAGAGGCGATCTCTGCGTAACATACAAAGCTATGTCAAACCCAGAGCTGTTGGACATTTTCCACTTAAAGAAATCCCAATCCCTCTAAGCTACATGCTCTAGGGACCTAAACCTTGTCACCACAATAAACAGAACATGCTGGAGGGATAGATTCCTGTTCCAGAGACTTTCCATACTCTGGAACAGACTACCTATCTATGTCAAACAGAGCTCCTCATTAGCACTCTTCAAGAAAAATCTTGATGATTGGATGGGTAATAGGAAATTCACCCCGGGGATCACTTCTGTGGTTCTGCTTGACAAGGGCACAGGAAAATAATTTTCTTGGGTGGCGAAAGCTAGGGTACCTTTTTGGCTAGGCTTGTACAGGCCCTAGGGCCAATAGCCTAGTACCTACCTATGAACCTATGGAAGTGAGAGGAGTTATTTTTAATATGCAAATGACATATCAATTCATTTTTCAGACTTTTGGCCAGGTGTATTACTATTTCAGAGCCATTGTCCAGATTTTCAATCTCTGCTGGTTTAGAGGTATGACAATTTGTGATTTTCTGGCAAATAATTGAGGCTGGAAGTCACTAAATCATCATCTTCTTTCGGCTGTTCCCATTATGGGTCACCACAGCTGATCATATGTTTCCATTTCTACCTGTCCTCTGCATCTTGCTCTGTCACACCAATCACCTGCATGTCCTCTCTCACCACATCCATAAACCTTATCTTAGGCCTTCCTCTTTTCCTGTTACCTGGCAGCTTCATCCTTAGCATCTTCTTCCCAATATACTCTGCATCCCTCATCAACACATGTCCAAACCAATGTAATCTTGCTTCTCTGGCTTTGTCACCAAACCTTCCAACCTGGGCTGACCCTCTAATATACTTATTCCTGATCCTGTCCATCCTCGTCACACCCAGTAAAAATCTTAACATCTTTAACTCTGCCACATCCAGCTCTGACTCCTGCTTTTTTGTCAATGCCACTGTCTCCAACCCATATAACATAGCTGGTCTCACTACTCTCTTGTATGGATGGAAGTCACTAAATAATGAAAGACATTTGAGTTTCAGAATTCATATCCATCAGAAAATGAATGTTAATGCAAAACCTTTTATCACATCTGCTTTCTAAGTTTATAAGAGCAATATTTCTTTTGGGCCTTTGTCTTCCAATTATTTTTTGGCTTTGTTTGATTTCTTGCGCTAACAGGTTGAATGGTATGCTACTCTGTGCTGACATCCCATTTTCTAATGTGACTGAAGTCATTGGCTGGATTATTTTGAGTGAAGCTCTGCCATCATATGTTTGACTTTATCAATACACAGAAGAGACATTTTAAAGCACAGTGCACATAAAAACATAGGTTGTGAAGCGCAGTTCTTATGTAAAGCAAGAGTCTGAAGTTTTAAATGTCTGTGTAAACAGTTTTTAATATAAAATTGCATTTAATGAATATAAATAATAATATGCAAGTTATGCTAAAGTAAAACAAAGCATGTGGTTAGGATAAAAAATTAAAATACAAGTTGACGTGATAACTATATCTTATTTAATAAGTAGCATCATTTTTTATTTTAAACCTAATTTACATATGTCTCCTTTTATTTATAATGATTATTTTGAAGACTTTATTCAACTGAAGTGTTATAGTAATGAAGATTGTTTTAGATTTTGGTTTTATTTTTGTCAAATTCAGCTTTGAATGTTTCTTATCATAACAACAGTCAAAAAGACTTTCAGCATTACATAAGGGAGCTTGTGCCACAGACTACATTGCCCTGCTTTCCCCGCCCAGAAAAGTCAGATAACTAGTTAGCTTGACAGGATATGAGGTAAGAGAACATGACACTTGTGAATGAGTCACAGGTTAGGAAATTTTAGGAGACGTTCTGAATAATAGCAAGAATAAGGGCTGGACATCTAGAAAGTATGCAAGGGGGATAGAATTGAAGGTGAACTCACAACCAGCTCACCTTCTTAACAGAACAGAACCAGTGACAGTATAGCTGTATCTATATCTAAATTTATATCTATAGCTATAAACAAAGAAGAAATCATTTATATGATGGAGAGAGACTACATTTATTGAAATACAATAAAATCATATTTATTAACTAATGAAATTAACTAAAAATTCTAGCTTTACACTTTTGGACACAAAAATCTCCCTTCATCAGACATCATAAATCAATTACTGTATCAACTCTTTTATATAAAAAATGCAGAGATACATTGCTCATAACTTTAAAACAATTAATAATCCTTTAATTAAAACTTACTGATAAATATATCAAAAGCAGCATTTAATCGTTACACAGACTCGTTGAAAACTTTTTAGCCCTTTTAGACTTTAGCAAAAGTTTTTTGTTCAACCCCAGTTTCACGGAATAGCAATTGCTATTCAAACGCCACTACTACTGAATCAATTTTAAAGTAATCGTAATCCATTATTTTTGTCCTTAATATGTGTAGAGACTGAAATTTATTTCCTAAACTGCTCCTTCCTGATGATGCAATAGTGTATTTGTTTAAACATTCTTTTGATTTCTGATATATGCTACTTAATTGTAAAAAGTTACTATTCTACCACCGTAAAACCAACCACATATACTGTTTCCTAAATACATTAACCCCTGAGATTCACAAGTGGCAAAATCATCAAAGTAATAAAGCCTGTCTGATAACTGATGTGTAAAAGATTACTTATATTTATGGACCCACACACTGAATAACCACTGTACTTATAGGTGCCATTTTTTCTTTGGTTACGATTGTGCTCTAATAATTTCTGCAAATGATTTGCTTGCTGCTATGAGAATAATTCCTTTATAGTAATCCTTCTTATAACTTTCATTGCTGGACCCCAGTATATCCTGATTTTTCTAACTGACGTCTTCTACCCATCTGTCAATCAGAACAAACTGCATGAAAAAGCATAAATAGTAAAGGTGCCACAGAAAGGTGCAATAGGTCTGTAACTGATTGACAGTCAAACTAGAGAGGAACAAACATTTGGGAATTACAGTATATTGTCAACGAAGGGACTGTGTGTGACAATGCTGGGAGGGTGGTAAGAATAATAACAACGGGAATTCTTTATGCTTTGTTTTTCAATTTAGCCTCAATAGCCGATGGATAAAAGAACTGCTATTGAAGAGGGTGGTAAAAAAGTGTGGAGATCTGAACAAATGGAAGGAAATTTGGCTTGCTACATTTTCTGTCAGTTTGAGATCTATCTTCAGGGCAGTAGAAAACTACAGATGTAAGGTGTTGAGTCCTAACTGTACTAAAATGGTGACATTTCTGGTTAAATATATTGAGGAGCAAAAACATCTACAGAAAGAAACAGCTGACACTTTGGTCGTTTGCATTAAATCGATGAATACCATCAGTGATTGCAAAGACTGTTAATATTTCAGAATGTAAGGCATGACAAGCTGAAAAATACTGAAAAAATGTGGAAAGGAAACAAAATAAATAAAAATCAATATCAGTTTTCAAGTCATTTATAACAACTGCAATAGCTTTAAGTACAGAAATGAATGGAGGAGAAGAGCAGGCACAGCTTACTATTGAGGCTGCAGACATAGATGAGCAGGATTTTTAACAAGTGACATCAACAAAGACATTCATCCAGATTAGCCACTAAGAATCACCAGGACACCAAAGCACAGGAAAAAAAAGCAGATCATGGAAGAGGGGGCTTTTCAGATCATGGAGCAGAGTGGTTTCACCTTCCAATGTTGAATGGAGACAAAAGGGACAACAGTACAAAGACAATTTTTGGTATAATTTTATAAGTTCACTGATTCCTGAATTCCTGAATCATATGCCTTATCCATCTGACAAGATTTTGTTTAAACATGTTATTTTCTCATTTCCTAGATACTGACTGGGCCTTTATTCCATAACAATAGAGCTCTTAACATCAAATAGGAGTGCCTCAAATTTGTTTTCAATTCTGGTATAATACACTTTAAACTGGAGTTTTTGCACTTAGGGTTGTGATATCGTTCAGCGCCCAGAACAAAACGCCACTATTTATCATAAAGCACTTTATAGGCAAAGACTAATTTTCCTTTCATATATCTACACTTTAGAGTGAAGAGATTTAGGAATTTACAACATTCTGTATATTTAATACTTTGAGGGGACAAACGCCACCTAGTAAATTTCTACTGCACAAATTCAAGTTTTGTTCACTTCTTACTGATTCTAAATGTAAAAGATATTATTATATTATAATGTTTGTCTTACACCTATTTTACAGATAGTAGTTATATGAGGTATCTCTGACTGTAAATGTTTTAATCAAATTGTTTTAATGCCTGCATAGTTGTTAGATGTACATGCTCTACAAATAAGGATTTGTCAGTCAGTGTAATACCCAGATCTTTATAACAGCTGACTTCTTCCTGTGCACTTGATTGTATATATACAAGTCTAGTAAGATTTGATTTTCTGAGGTGCATAACACTTCATTTCTTAGCACTGAACATTAAGCCAACAGATTCCACCCAAGTGATGACATCAGTAATATGTGTATGGTGTGACAAAGTCACTATCATTTATTACAGAGAGGCTTATGTTGCTATTGTCTGCAAACTTGCTAATCTTCTGCTCTTAGGAATGATGGCAAATACAATATAGAACAACATAGGTCCTAACAGAGAACCCTGCGAAACTCCTGAGCTGGCAGGTAAGTATTTTGATCTTTTGCCATTATGTACTGCTATTCAAGCAAGACATAACCTATTTGATGATCCAGGGATTAGGTTTTGACTGCTATAATGCAGAATAAATTGCATAAAAGAAAAGGGTATTGAATGCTGTGGAAAGTCAAGGTATAGAACCCTGTTTCATGGAATTAAATTATAGCCATGGTAACTTCATTATGAATTTGACCATCTTATAAGGTTTGCTCTACCCTTAGTAAAAAGATGCTGATAAATGTCTAGCTCAGTCATTCTGTTATCACTATTGATTAAAACTATAGGAAACCTTTCAAAACACATTTTAAGAACTAATGTTTAAATGATAGGTCTAAAGCTGATAATGTCATCTTTATTACTTTTTTATGTGGGATATTTGGACTTTGCTGAAACATAAACATTTATTAAAATGTTCATCACTATTGGGACAAAGGTACATTTAAAACTGTGTATCTGGATAAAAGGAATAATGTCATTCATATCACTCATCAGACCAATGATCGAGTACAATGCCCCATTCGGAATGTATCTGACCCGACACTTGCAGCAGCTGGAGAGGCCACAAAAGTTCCTCACCAAAAGGATAAAGGGTCTCAAAAATCTGTCTTATGCTGCCCGACTGAAAGAACTCCAGTTATATTCAGTTGCTTACCGCTTGCTCAGAGGTGACCTATGCCTGACATACAAGGCCATGTGAAACCCAGATTTGATGAACATGCTTCATCTCAAAAATCTAGATCCTCAGAGCCACAAAGGAGACTTAAACCTCGACCACGGTTATTAATAGGACGTGCTGAGGGATAGATTCATCACCCAGAGACTCCCTATGCTGTGGAACAAAATCCCGGTTTATGTGAGGCAGAGCACTGGCCTTGTTCAAGAGGAATCTTGACCAATGGATGGGAGATAGATACACCCCAGGGTTACCTCAGTGTCACTGCTCGACAGAGGCACAGCAAAATAATGGGCATAGTTTCTCCAAACTAAAGGGGTCGCACAAAACTATGGGCTAGGCTTATAAATGCCCTCGGGCAGATAGCCTAGTATGAACCTATGAACCTATGAACCTATGAACCTATACCACATTGAAGTTGTTCCTTGATTAAGCAGATTGAATAAACAACATAAGTTGTTATATACGAGAAACAATCCCCTCCGAATGGATGCTGGGTGTCAAACTATCATCTATTGGGTTACTACTGGGTGAAGAGAAAAATGTTGAATTCATTGGCAATTGTTACAATATCATTTAGTAAAACTTTATTTAATAGAATAGTACTCAAAATGTTCTTGGTTTTGATTATTTTGCTTATTTACAGCATTTTTTTATAAGATGTGTTGCATGCTATTTTACTGTCAAGTAATTTATTTTCTTGTTGAATTTGTAATGGTGTTTACTTTCTGTTTATTTATGTTGTTAGGATTTTTTTAATAGGGAAAAACTTTTTCTTCTGTAATGATATTAGATTATGGGCATATGATCAATGAATAGTTTTTGTGGCTATAGCCTCCACACCAAACTTTAGTATATTCTCAAGAGTGGCATAATCAAAACCTTTCACCTGAGAATAATGTACTTTCAACCAGTTGGTGGAGCTGATAATACAGATCATCCTAACATACTCAGTTTTTCCATAATCAAATGTCTTAACCGAACAGGACTTACTTAAGGTTATCACGAGTTCAAATATTATGCAGTAATGGACAAAGTGGTAATTTTGTAATAACATTTTGAATGTTTCTAGGAGCATTTGCAGACACAATGGCTAAAATGTTACTGTATTTTGTATTAAAATTAATTACTTAATCAAAATTGCGATATGATATGTTGTTAATAAACACCTTGGAGTAAAGCGTTCCAGTCAATGTCTGGATAATCGAACTCCCTGAGTAGCAGAGTGTTTTATTTATTTATCCTTTTCTTGGCTGAGCTAGTCCCACTAGGCTAGTAGCCTCTTTTCAGGGGAGATAGGTAATAGGAGAAATTTGGCAAGGGCATCAGGGAACTTTCCCTTCCTGTCATTGATGTGAGTGGGACCCATTTCACATGAGTGCTTCCTGTTTCTGTTCCAGGCACAGAGACATCCTAGAGAAACAGGGAGGCAGATGGAAAGAGAAGGAGACAATGGAGTGGTGAGAGAAATGAAGGAGAAAACTAATACTGAGACCAGAGAATGCATGCAGGATTCTGAGAAGATGTTTTGAAGAAAGATGTTTGATGGAGATGAGTTGGTAAATGATAGATGCATAATTACAACCCTCCAGTCAGAAAGATTGCAGTATGATTTACTTAAAGAAATGGAGATGCAGAGTGAGTCAGAAAATGAAGGAGACATTTTACTGGGAGGACATTATGAAGGAAATACGAAAGGAGGATGCAGAAACAATCCTGAAGAATAGTAGTGAGATGGAGAATAATACATATGCAGGGAAAGTAAAAGAAGGCAAAAGGGAAGTAGAAGAAAAGAAAAGGGTAAAAGAAAATGAAACATGGAAGTACATGGTAAGGATTCCGGGTAAAAAAGACAAAGAAATGGACAGGTGTGATGTCTGGCGCAATTTAATTATTCTTTTGGGTGTAAAAGCACATGAGGTAACAGCATTTATTCTTAGTAACAATGAGACATTTTGTAATATTATATTTGAGATTTTTTTCTTAGGAAAATGACTAACTCATAGAATG
Organism: Protopterus annectens; assembly: GCF_019279795.1. Lineage (NCBI taxonomy): Eukaryota > Metazoa > Chordata > Ceratodontiformes > Protopteridae > Protopterus > Protopterus annectens. The sequence goes on along the minus strand of NC_056750.1, from coordinate 101,260,884 downwards.
TTTATGTGATAAAAGCATTTAAGATGGTAACAAAAAAGAAAGCATGTGTACAATTTCAAACAGAGGTGGAAAGATAGACTTTGAAAGGACATTTGAAAACTTTATGTAAAGAAGTACTGGACATTGCAAAATTTTATGATAAAAGGGGTTTATGGACTGGCAGAATAATATTGTAATATTGTGTTAAAATAGAAAGTAAAATATACATATACTAAACATAATAAATGTGGAGGGGAATGGGGTTATAAAATATGGGGGACAACTCACATTTTTTTTTTTTGGAAAAGAAGGACATTTGATAAGTAACTGTAATATAAGAACATGTTATATTTGTTGAGAAATGTGACATGATGAAAAAAATTGAATTGAAATGTTATAAATGTAACAAAATTAGACATTTATGGATGGATTGTGAAAACAAAAGAGTAAGGAAAAAGAAAAGAAAATGCACAAAACGAAGAATTTTTAGAAGTTGTAGAAATGAAAGAAAAAATAGATGAGAAAATAAATAGGAGAGGACATAAAAAAGGCTCTGGAATAAGTGATAAATAAGACATAAATTGGGAAATAGTAAAAGACAAATAGAAAGTTAAATAAATAATGATGACACTCTCCAACCCCCAAAAAAGCAATAGCAACCTTCTGTGCATAACGCTGAGGTTTGATCATGAGGAAAAGCAAAAAAATAACCACACTATCACCATCACCCCACCACAAGCTAGAGCAGCCTTTTTTTGCACACCTATGAGCTGGGTGAGTTTTAGAGTACATGGTCTTCAGAGCAGAGGCTCTTACTAAGTATGTATCAAAATTCACTAATGCAGTCTGGGGTGTGGGGCAATCAGGCCCCCAGAACCTCAGAGAGTCCACATGTTTTGTGATGTATTTTATGAATTGTTTTTAAAAAAAAAAGCAGGTACCACTTTATTAATCATGACAGGACAATTAAATTGCAAAAACACAGATGGAAACTTGAATTACAGGAAATTTCATGCCTTATTTTATAAAGGTAATGACTTGCAAGTATTATATTTTTGTTACACAGAAGAGTTATGCATGTGTTGTCCAAAACTGGGAGTGTCTATAAATCAGTGATATTATTTTTAAACACACACACACACATTTACACTGCCCTTGCCAAGCTATGTCTGTTTCTAGATGTACACACACACACACACACACACACACACACACACACACACACACACACACACACACACACACACAAACTGCACCCTTACCTATGGGCAGCTGGAGAAAAAATAATTCATCTATGGCATTTGGAATTTTGGAGGAGTCCATAGTGCCTAGGCAAGCCCACAAAGAGAAGGAGTCATAAAAAGGATCTCAACTAGAGAGCCAAATGTTAGAAATGGCAACACTAACAGCTACACTACTGTCTTAATGATCACTTCTTTTCACACACACGTCCACCTTGCCTGCCTTGACTACTAATGACAGCCACTTAATTATGACATTTAACTGTGATAGATACTGAAAAAATATGACTAACGTGATACTCTTAAATACACTGTGACACACCTCACTTCCATATATACAAGCACAAGTAACAACAATGATAGTTTTACACTAGATTAGTGACTCTTTAACAGTGATCAAACACCAGAAGCAAGATACTTTTTTCCTCAGACTACCTTAGTGCCCATCAATTACAACCATAGTATATGGAATAACAATATGGAAACCCTATAGGAAAACAAGCATGAATAAACTGGAAAGAGTACAGTAGAACTATACAAAGGGCATCCATGGTTGTGAAAATCTAAGTTATTATGAAAGACTAAAGTATCTGAACTTGTACAGTGTCTCTTACAAATATTTAAGAGGAGATCTTATTCAGGTATATAGGGCATTTAGGGACACCTACCTCTGAGAATGTTTGGGGTTATCAAAAATACTAGATAATCGTCAGATAACCTATGTAGAAGATTCTATAGGAATGAGAAGTGTACTAATTGGTTCTCTAACAGAGTAGCTGATGCTTGGAACAGACTACCAAATTACATTAAAGCGAGTACTAGTTTAGATATTTTTAAGAGCAACCTGGACATTTATTATGGGAACAAGTGTTTTGGTATATTGGAAAGCTAGAAGGGCTTAATGCCCATGCTTAAAACATTTGTATGTATGTATATATATTGTTGATTATGGACATTTCAGACTTTTGATTGCTATAAAATGGCTGAAGTATTACAACTTGCTTTACAGAAATGCACACAAGTCCTGAAAACCAGATTAATCAATGTTTTGCTTGCTCATTACAGCAAAGTCACTGATCTTCATCTATAGACAGCACTCATATTCAACAATTATAGCCACCTTAATGACTGAGTGCAACTTAGATGTCAAACTGTGGTAAAATGATGATGATGAAGATGATGATGATAATGTGTTTCAAGCTGATTTCACACAAAGTCATAGTAGCCACAACAAATATATTCCAACTTACTTCACATGAATGCACACTATTTCTACAAAATGACTGTTTAAACAGAGCAAATGACAAGAGGGTAAGCTATTTTCATTCACAAACATACCCTCATCCATAGTTGTTATAAAGTCTTTACTGAATGTGTACATGTCAGATACTTAATTGCATTGATAATGACAGAAATGATAATTTATTTCAACTGTTTCACACAAACAGTAGACAAAGTAAAGTATTCCATATTATTTCTTATGTATCACATTAATCTTGCAAAGCAAGCATAATAAGCAAATGACAGCATTCAGTCATTTTTATGTATAGACAACCCATGTGCACTGCAAGTATACATATTTTGCTGGTGGGGAGCTAATATAATGTACTTCAGATTTGTTTCACACAAACACAAAATTACTCCCCTGCCTGCCATATCAAAGTACTTCAATGTTAGCCTTGTGAAGATGTCCACTGTCCACGTCTGGTTGCCTGCCAGGATTAAAAGGCAAACCAAACTGTACTACCAATAGTTGCTGCTGTTCCTTTCTACTGCTGTCATCCACTTTAATATTCTCAATATTGTCAGGCTTTCTGCTCCTTGCTGTCCCATTCATCAGGTAGAATATGGAACTGCAAGGAGTACAAGGACCAGAAACTGATTGGTCAAGTATGCAGCACCTCCTCCATAGTGCAAGGACCAGAAACTGATTGGTCAAGTATATAGCACCTCCTCCATAGTGAGCAACAACTGTGGTTGCTTTGAATAGGACCTGCTGTATTTCTTTAGTAAAACAATAAATACATACATACATGTATACATAAATGGTGGAATACTACCCCAAACTGAATGGTCCTCTAGGCAGCTGTGGTAGTTCACCTGTTTGTGATGCCAACCATGATGAAGGCTTTTCTTCAAGTTCTGACATGCCAGAATGAGGGGAAATGGCAGGACCAGCATAGCCAAATTTTAACATAATTAATTTATGTCAGAAGGAATCATCTTACAGTGAAATATCAATTCTAGATAGAGGTTTTCATGTATACCCAGTAAAAGAGCAAAGTTAGTAGACACTCTGCTTTTATTAATATTTTATGGTAGCTGAACTTAAAATTGTTAACTTCTATGGGTGAGATAAATACTAGTCTGTATGATGTTAAAGCTCCAAGTAAAACCATTACATACAATTCTGTGCTACATGTAACTGTCGCTGCTTTTGAAGAAGTGTGCAATAGAAACACCACAGATCTGTTCAACACGTGCTAAGGAGATATACTTTAATCTGAAAGCTTCTGAAATAGAAACACTTTTTTGACAGTCAACAGACTGCAGTAAACATTTTAGGAAAACTGATGAGGGGAAATTATGTTCATAAAGACACATATAAACATGGAGAAACTAACTAATGTGGGAAGAAGATCATTATAAAGGAGTGAACAGAAATCATATCAAAAGGGCACAGGAAATTATATGAAATATTGTTGAAAGTTCTGTCAAAAAGGTTTGTGTCACAGGAAAAAAAAATGTTGGGATTTAATGCCTGCACTAAGTGTACACCGTTCTGAGTGAACAGACATCACAGGCATAACTCACACCTTCTTCCTTCTAATTTTAGTTTTCCTATTGATATTCTTGCAGCTTTAAATACTGACAGGGATTCATAATGGTTACCACAAAGTGTAGACTAAATGTTCACTTAGTTTAATGTTTATGAGTGACTAGAAAGCACAAAAAATGTGGTAGAGATTTTTTTTGTTTGGCTACAAACCCTGTTATTCTGGTGTTCTTTGTAAATCTGAAGTTACACAGGGATGTTTGTGCCATTTTATTTCACCATACAGTTTCTGCAACACAGTCAAAAATTGAATCACTGGCAATTTTAGTGGTTAAAAAGTGAATCCTTTGATGAAGTCTGTGCCCGCTAACATAAAAGATACATTTAATTTTATAAACAAGATACAATATGTCGTAATGACAAAAAGCATGATGCTAAAAATAATGAATATACTTGTTTTATTGTGATCCTATGAGATGTTCAATGAAAAAAATAAATAAGCTAGCGTAACTATGTAAAGAAGGCTGCAAGTACACCAATAAGTGCTAAGGCTAAAAGCCGAGAAACAAACTGATGCGACAGCGTAAAATAAAATCAAGAATATTTATTGTAAACAACCGATAACACAAGAGTTTAGTGCTTTCACCCACAATAACAGGGCTTCCTCAGAACTCATGAAACAATTTAATTTAGATACTTAAATAGCTTTTTTGGCGCCAAAAAAAGCATTCAAATATTTAAAGTGACATTGTAAGAAAAACATACTAATAATATCAATAGTATATAAAAAAAAATTAAAAAATATATATGTATAATACATTTGTTCCTGGTACTCACACATAGGTGTGCATAATACAGACTACATATTATGAAGGTGTCATAATTTTCATAATATTATATACAATAACAAGGTTTACTGTTATATAACTTCTAATGTCTATAATGGCTGAAATCTGATATATAATGATATATAAAAATAATGTGTATGAATGTCTAAGTAGCAGAGTGAATATGTATGTTAAAAATAAAAATATATAATGTATAAATATTGTGTTAAAATTTTCTATTAATTGTATATAACACTAATAAAAAGCAATATAAAATGTATAGTAGTAAAAATTATTTAATGTAGTGTAAAATTTATAATTTGTTATTTCTAATACCCAATAATGGTTTTATAGATATATAGTCATTTAGACCCTGGGGGTGGTGGCGTCAAGATAAATTTGCCACCAAATCTCTCTATAACTCAACCAACCTTTCACATCACCCCCTTTAGGGTCAAATTTGACTATTTCTAAAATAAGGAATTTGAATATATGGTTGTCCTCTTCGTTTAAAATGTCCCTGTATAGGGCATTATTTCTGTCCTTTGTCTTTATGCTGTACATGTGGTCATAAATTATTTTTTTAAAATGTCTCTCAGTCTTGCCTACATAAAAATTTGAACATTTTTGACATATACTCAAATAGACCACAAACTTACTGTTACAATTACCTAACTTACTTCTAATATAGCTTTTTAGTTCATTATTTAAATGAATTATTGTCTTATCAGAAATATACTTGCACTGATTACAGGCACCACATTTTAAACTCTTATTTATGGCAAAGTTTTTTTCTGTATTTGTACCTTTCTTATATTCTATCATTTGTTTGATATTATTTCCCATTTTAAAAATAAAATTGGGTTTTGTGCCAATAACTTTAGTAATTTGGACATCATTAAAAATTAAAAACCAAGAATCACTTATAATTTTTTTAACATAACTAGCTGCCATGTTATATTGAACCACACAAGATTTTTGAAAATTAACAGTGTTAATGGGTTCCATATTCTTCATAACATATGTGGTATTAGGTTCCAGTCCTGGAAATCTTTTATTGCTACCTAACAATGGTTGGTATCTAGTATCACATAAGTTTAAAATGAATTGGATGGTATTGTCCATCATATTACTAGGATATCCCCTTTGTAAAAATAATTTATTGATATACTCTAATTCTTCTCTTAAAACACCATCATCTGAGGTCATACATGCTATTCGTACGCATTGTCCTTTAAATATGTTATTTTTTAATTTCTCAGGATGACAGCTCATATAATGCAGATAACTATTTGAAAATATATCCTTCCTATAAATAGATGAAAAAAGTTGATGTGTTTCATATTTGATTAACGTGTCCAAATAAGGTACACCTGTATTGTTATAAGAATAAGTGAATTTTAAATAGTCACTACTGGAGTTCAAAGAATGTATAAAAGTCTCCAGTGTTTGTTTATCTGTCCCCCATAAAATATAAACGTCATCTAAAAATCTCGAATAATGTTTAACATGTTGATAAAAATCACTCTTAAATAGGAAATTGTCTTCCCAATATAGCATCACCATATTTGCATAAATAGGGGCGCAAGCAGCACCCATCGCTACGCCCCTTATCTGTTTGAAAATTCCCCTTCAAAATAAATAAAATTGTTGTCAAGAACTATTGACATCATTTCTTGTAACAAACATATATCCTCTCATTCCATTCCGGAATATTTTCTAATACTATTAGTAAAAGCTTCAAGTCCATCATCTCTGGTGATGCAAGAGAATAGATCTATTACATCTATAGTTAAAAATATAATTTTATCGAGATCTAAATCCATTGGAAAATGTCTGATAAAGCTCCAAGAATCCTTCACTATATGGGGTACTTTATCATAAATATTTTTTTAGTTTTGTGTCAATATATTTCCCTATAGTGAAGGTTTTGGAATGACTTCCAGAAACTATTGGTCTAAATGGGGGATCAGTTCTGTCCTTGTGTACCTTGGGTATACCTACAAATGTTGCTAGTTTAGGAAACTGAACCCTTAAAAAATCATACTCTTCTTCGGTAATTCTCCCTTCAATATGATATTCCTCTGTATAGGAATCGATCCTGTGATATGCTATATTAAGTTCATTAATTGAAATAGGAGTATAATTTCCTGAGTAGTGTAAAATATCATACATTTTCATAGTATATCAAAAGTTGTCATATAAAACAATACCACCCCCCCCTCGTCTGGTTTCATCACCCTAATATTCAAATTGTTCATAATTTCACTTAATACTTTACTGTCATCTACAGTTAAATTACTATATTTGGTCATTTCTTTTAAATTTTTATATTCATGATAAAAGTTTTTTATAGTAATTTTCTCATATAAATCTACCTTAGGGTGGGAGGGTGGAATGAATGTACTAACTTTTTTCAATTCTGTAGTCTGGTTTTCTTTGTTCTGATTTCCTTTGCGTGATATCTATCTTTTTTCAAACAAATGAAAATGTTTATTAAAATAGATGTCCAAATTAATTTTCCTAACAAATTTTTTTAAATCAATAATAGTGTCCACTAGATCAAATTTGGGATTGGGAATATATTTCATTCCTTTGCTAAATAATTTAAAATGTTTCTTTTCTATATTTAACTCTTTATAATTAAAAATGTTAAAATTGCCAAATGTGTATACATTCCCATTAACCATTATCTCTTTTTCCGTATTGTTGATATCCAAACTCAGCTTTGATTTCTGCTCAATAATCAATCCCATTGATTTTTTCTGTAATTCTGATTGCCATTTCGGTATGATTGTGTGTATTGTTTCTTTCCCCTCTGAAAACCCTTTTTGTTCATATACCTTTTGTTTAAATTACAATTTTCCTCATATTCTAAATTTCTTCTCTCATCACTATATTGCATATTGTTTGTTTCTTGTCTATTACCATACCTTATGGTTTTAACATTTGGCCAAATATAAACATTATTTGAAGTGTAATGTTCGTTATCTCTTTTCAATTTATTGGATTTACATTTGGTAGTATTACTAATCCATTTTTTTGCTTCATTATATTGTTTATTATATAAATTTTCCCATTGAGGGAATAGCAAATCACTCAAAATATTATTATTCAATTTCTCTACTTCAGTTATAAGTTTTCCAAGTGTTTCATCATTGTATTTGATTAATAAATGTATAAATTTGACATCACAATCATCAAAAAATTCATTAAATTAATTTTTCATATTATCAGTGTAGTCTAAGCCCAAAGGTAACTTAAAAAACCTAAGACCTTTTGGGATTATATTCATTTCTATGCTCTTGTACAAATATGCATTATCAATCTTCAAATCATTGATATTTTTTAATTTTTTTCCAAACTTGTATATCATTGTCTTTAAATTGTCATCTTCATATTTATCATAACTTATATTAAAATTATCACTTCTAAAATCAGCCATTTTATAGTCAAAAGATAAAAAATTATTAAATTTATTGTCCTTGTCACAACGGTCCTCTGTATCAGCCAAACCACTTACCCCAGAGGAAGTCTTAACAGTACCTTTGTTAGTCTGTGTTGTCTGTCCAGCAACAGTAGAATATGTTTTAACAGGAATCATTCTTTTTGGTTTTGTCCCAGTCCTAATTGCTTCTTCATTAATATCATACAATGAAAAATCAAACGTAAAATTAGAAAGGTTAATTTTACTAGAACTATGCGGGTCGTTAATGTCTAGTGTGTTAGCGGTTCTCTGCGTGTATCCTCCTTGACCGTTAGGAATCTCCAGGCTGTCCAATGAAACATTTTCACCTTGTCCTTCCAGTCTAGATGTGAAATTGACTAGAGTATCACCGTCATTGTTCTTGGCATTTATTGTTTGACTGAAAATCCAAATGGGGGAATTGAACGTATCCAAACTGTTTAAATTGTCCCGCTGTGTGCACGGTTGTTTAGCCTTACTGAAAACAGGCTTAGCAGATAAATGCGCTCCTATCTCCCCCTGCAATAGCTGTTTGACTAGTATGGTGAAATTATTTAATTCTCCTTTAAGTCCGGAAAGATCATCATGAATGTTCTTTAGTTCTATAACATCTGTACGCTGTTCCTTTTGATTGTGTTCTCCGCTAGATAGCAATGCACCATTGTGCCCCATAGCAGACAGCTCAACGAAAAAAATAAATAAGCTAGCGTAACTATGTAAAGAAGGCTGTGAGTACACCAATAAGTGCTAAGGTTAAAAGCTGAGAAACAAACTGATGCGACAGCGTAAAATAAAATCAAGAATATTTATTGTAAACAACCGATAACACAAGAGTTTAGTGCTTTCACCCACAATAACAGGGCTTCCTCAGAACTCATGAAACAATTTAATTTAGATACATAAATAGCTTTTTTTGGTGCCAAAAAAGCATTCAATTATTTAAAGTGACATTGTAAGAAAAACATACTAATAATATCAATAGTATATAAAAAAATGTAAAAAAATATAAAAAAATATATATGTATAATACATTTGTTCCTGGTACTCACACATAGGTGTGAATAATACAGACTACATATTATGAAGGTGTCATAATTTTCATAATATTATATACAATACAAAGATTTACTGTTATATAACTTCTAATGTCTATAATGGCTGAAATCTGATATATAATGATATATAAAAATAATGTGTATGAATGTCTAAGTAGCAGAGTGAATATGTATGTTAAAAATAAAAATATATAATGTATAAATATTGTGTTAAAATTTTCTATTAATTGTATATAACACTAATAAAAAGCAATATAAAATGTATAGTAGTAAAAATTATTTAAAACTTCAAAACAAATCCATAAATGAACTTTTGTTGTTATTATATGTAGTGTAAAATGTATAATTTGTTATTTCTAATACCCAATAATGGTTTTATAGATATATAGTCATTTAGGCCCGGGAGGTAGTGGCGTCAAGATAAATTTGCCACCAAATCTCTCTATAACTTAACCAAACTTTCACATCACCCCCTTTAGGGTCAAATGTGACTATTTCTAAAGTAAGGAATTTGAATATATGGTCGTCCCCTTCGTTTAAAATGTGCCTGTATAGTGCATTATTTCTATCCTTTGTCTTTATGCTGTACATGTGGTCATAAATTATTTTTTAAAATGTCTCTCAGTCTTGCCTACATAAAAATTTGAATATTTTTGACATATACTCAAATAGACCACAAACTTACTGTTACAATTACCTAACTTATTTCTAATACAGCTTTTTAGTTCATTATTTAAATAAATTATTGTCTTATCAGACATATACTTGCACTGATTACAGGCACCACATTTTAAACTCTTATTTATGGCAAAGTTTTTGTCTGTATTTGTACCTTTCTTATATTCTGTCATTTGTTTGATATTATTTCCCATTTTAAAAATAAAATTGGGTTTTGTGCCAATAACTTTAGTAATTTGGACATCATTAAAAATTAAAAACCAAGAATCACTTATAATTTTTTTAACATAACTAGCTGCCAAGATTTTTAAAAATTAACAGTGTTAATGGGTTCCATATTCTTCATAACATATGTGGTATTAGGTTCCTGCCCCGGAAATCTATTATTGCTACCTAACAACGGTTGGTATCTAGTATCACGTAAGTTTAAAATGTATTGGATGGTATTGTCCATCATATTACTAGGATATCCCCTTTGTAAAAATAATTTCTTGATATACTCTAATTCTTGTCTTAAAACACCATCATCTGAGGTCATACGTGCTATTCGTATGCATTGTCCTTTAAATATGTTATTTTTTAATTTCTCAGGATGACAGCTCATATAATGCAGATAACTATTTGAAAATGTATCCTTCCTATAAATAGATGAAAAAAGTTGATGTGTTTCATATTTGATTAATGTGTCCAAGTAAGGTACACCTGTATTGTTATAAGAATAAGTGAATTTTAAATAGTCACTACTGGAGTTCAAAGAATGTATAAAAGTCTCCAGTGTTTGTTTATCTGTCCCCCATAAAATATAAATGTCATCTAAAAATCTCGAATAATGTTTAACATGTTGATAAAAATCACTCTTAAATAGGAAATTGTCTTCCCAATATAGCATCACCATATTTGCATAAATAGGGGTGCAAGCAGCACCCATCACTATGCCCCTTATCTGTTTGAAAATTTCCCCTTCAAAATAAATAAAATTGTTGTCAAGAACTATTGACATCATTTCTTGTTACAAATATATATCCTCCCATTCCATTCCTGCTACTTAAACATTCATACACATTATTTTTATATATCATCATATATCAGATTTCAGCCATTATAGACATTAGAAGTTATATAACAGTAAACCTTGTTACTGTATATAATATTATGAAAATTATCACACCTTCATAATATGTAGTCTGTATTATTCACACCTATGTGTGAGTACCAGGAACAAATGTATTATACATATATATTTTTTATATTTTTTACATTTTTTATATACTATTGATATTATTAGTATGTTTTTCTTACAATGTCACTTTAAATATTTGAATGCTTTTTTTGGCGCCAAAAAAGCTATTTAATTATCTAAATTAAATTGTTTCATGAGTTCTGAGGAAGCCCTGTTATTGTGGGTGAAAGCACTAAACTCTTGTGTTATCGGTTGTTTACAATAAATATTCTTGATTTTATTTTACGCTGTTGCATCAGTTTGTTTCCCGGCTTTTAGCCTTAGCACTTATTGGTGTACTCGCAGCCTTCTTTACATAGTTATCCTATGAGATGTGGACATCGTGTTGGTAAATACTTTCATCAGAGAGAAATGTGGAATGACTGCTGCTGAGGAGTTTGGTGTGGGGAAAGTACTGGGTTTAATACTCCAAACTAACGTTTATCTGTTTAAGAATTATTTTTTGCAGCAGGCAGCAAGAGTAGTGGTAGGAGCCATAATGCCCTGCAAGCTTTCCAAATTTGTTTATAACTATGAAGAAAAATATGTTTTTATTCACAGTTCGTTGTTCCTGTAGTACATTAGTGGGTATTACTGCTTTACTGAGAACATTTTTCTGTTATGGTGAAGACAGTTTGACAAGTGTTTAGAATTTAACTACTTGAGCAAAACATCTCAGTTTCTTAGATGTACAGCTCAGTGTTCAAAGAAAGCAGAGGCATTGACAGGATGGGGTAAATAAGACAGAATTCCCAGGTGCAAGAGGTCAGTAGACATAATCGATAGATGCAGATGAAGTGGTGCTGTAGTACCAGGATTCCAAAATGGCTGACAACACTGCATTTGTGGTCAGGGCTGAAGCACACTGGTGCTCTCTGATTGGTAGTGTGCAGTATGGGCATTCAGAAATGCATGCCAATACTACAGTTGTGGGCAAGGATGAAGTGCTTCATTGCTCCATATATGATATTTAGACTGTAGCAATTTGCTCATTACATTTGTAGCAAGCAGTTTACTACAGCTGACAAACAAAAATCTTTTTTTTTTTTTTTTGCCCTGAGCTTGGAGTAGATGATCCCAGTTTTTTATATTTTGTTATTAACTTACAGTTGAGGGGGTACCAGATTAGGGAGTTGCACTGGGCACCAGATGACCCACCTATAACAAAGGATGCCACAACACCTGGCTACAGCTCTGTAAGGAAATGGTACAATTTTTAGATACTGAAGTTATTAAAAAAACAGGCAGTGGAAAGCAGGGTGCAAGAATTTATACATATATAAAAAAGGCAATAAAATGTATATATAGTACACTAGTGCACATCCAATTCAGTTTAAAGTGAACATAGTAAAAAGACAGACTGTCAAGGCTCACATGTGAGGAAGAGGATTGTAAACAAACATGAAGGAAATGAGAGATGCTTATTTGATAGCCTTTCTCACCCTGGAAGACATTGACCTCTGTGTACTGACTGAGACATGGTTAAAAATGGAGGAAAGAACTCTAGCGATGCATGACTGTAATACCTTCCTCATGTTTAGAACAGCTACTGTGCAGGAGGGAAAATGTGTAGGTGTCTCGATCTACATCCAGAAAAGACCCACATCAAGGCTGGAAAAGCAGCATGATGCCCCAGAGCTTCTTCATGTCCAAGCAACCCTTAGCAAGGTCCCATGTAATAAATCAGATATAGAATTCCCTTCATGACAAAAAAAAGCCACAGCACCTGTCTACAGGAACTTGAATGACTCTGTAATAAGCTCAGTACCATAATCCTAGGCGATCTGAACTATCCAACTATAGACTGGAAAACGTATACCACCACTAGTGCACAAGCACAGAGATTCCTGGACTTTGTCAATAGAAATGCCCTGGAGCAATTACTCAGAGTACCCACTAGGAGGGATAACACCTTGGATCTTGTCCTCACTAATTTGGGAGCACTTGCACCATCCCTTACCATCCCTTGCATATCTTTATCAGTTGTATGTCTGACCATAAACAGCCTCCCTTGAAATAAAACTGAAACCTGAGTTTCCTTCCACCAAAGGTACCTTTAGAGAGTTCTTTAAGACAAACTGCCTACTCCAAAGTGATACATTAGCAAGCTTCAAATCCTCACCAAACCCAGTTAACTATACTGAAGTCACAGAAATGTACTCCACCACACTGTACCAGCATGCAAACTGCTGCATAGATACAGCTGTACCCTGCAGGAACAAGTGCAGGGCAAACCCCAGAAACAACCCACATGGTGGAAGCATAATATCAACAAGCTTTAAAATAAAAGGAAAGGAATTTTGATCAAAAGTTAGAAGAGTAATTTCCAGAATGTAAGAGCCCTTGTAACTGAAATAAACAAACTCAGCAGCTTGATAAAATCCACCAAAGTCAGGTTTGAGGCTAAAATAGCTACCCAAGCCAAAGACAGTCAGAAGGCATTTTTAGTTATGTTCATAATCTCAAAAGCACAAGACAGCAATGCACCGAGCTTATTGTGAATGATGTTGCATATATTGATGATGAAGATATAGCTAACCTATTGGCCAATAAATTTAGCTCTAAACTTTACTCCTTTCTCCTCATCATATGTCACTCAAGATATACCTGAAACTGGCTCACCTCCAGCTACCACATAAGACCAACTCCAAAATGGGTCTATATTACGATGACGAACACTTAAATGTTCGAATCTGTAAAGGTCGACCTTAACAGATCAAACAGTTAAATGTTCAAAGTTGTAAAAAAATAAATTAAAAAAAAAAATAAAATAAAAGGGTTGTAGCAGGGGGGCAAGCCCCCCTGCAGCCCCCACACCCCCCGCTACTTAAATATACCAACTCCGAGATCACACTCTTCTTCTTCTTTCGGCTTTTCCCAGTTAGGGGTCACCACAGCAGATCACCTGTCTGCTCATGATTGGTAGTGGAGTTTTATGGTGTTGAGTTGCCAGCCCGGCGCCCAACCTTTCACTGAAGGCACACAGACAGAGTGCGGAAATGGGAAATTTCCCATTCCCTACACTGTAGCGCGATCTTGAAGTTGGTGTATTTAAGTAGTGGGGTGTGTGGGGGGTGCATCCCCCATGTGGGGGTGCAGGGAGACTTGCCCCCCTACTTAAACCCTTTAGTTTTTTTTTTCACATCTAATTTTTTTTTTAATTTTTTAAAGAAATTTGAACGCTTAACTCTTCGATCTCTAAAGGTCGACCTTTAGAGATTTGAACATTTAAGCATTTGTGGATCTAATACAGACCCTCCTAAACATGCTACCAAAAGCTAAAAATACTTTATCGATGGGTCCTGCCACTATAACTGGATCCATCTTAATTGAGGCACGATTTAGCCACAACACTAATGACTCTGTTCAATCTCAGCCTCCTTACATATTTTGTACCATGTGAATGGACAACAGCTATAGTCATTCCCCTGCATAAGAGAGGACCTTCCACAGACCCAAGCAATTACAGACCCATAAGTCTGACCAGCCTCATATACAAAGCCATGAAAAGACTTATCATGGAATTAATCAATTAGGACAAAGGGAACCTAAACACTTGACCCATCTCAGTCTGGACTTGTCAAGGGCAGGTCATGCTTAATCAGCCTGGTGGATTTTTTTGAAAAGGTCAGCAAAGCAATGAATGAAGGCAAATGATACACACTACATACCTTCACGTGGCCAAAGCTTTTGACACAGTTCCCTACTCAGGTATAGTAGAAAAGATAAATAAACTGGGAATAAACCCCTGTTTCACTCACTGGATTGCTAACTGACAGATAGGACTCAGTTAATCAGACTAAGAGAAGTTACCTCCTCAAAGAGACTAGTCACCAGTGAAGTTCCCAGGCTTCTGTGCTGGGACCTCTCTTGTTTGGCATCTACTTTTCTGAAGTAAAAGCCAATACCAAAGGACTGTGGCTGGCTAAGTTTGCAGATGACTGCAAGTGAGGAGCAGTCATTGAATCCCCAAATGACTGCCACCCTGCAGGAATGTTTGTCTCAAATAAATAACTGGTGTCAAAATCATGGTCTGAAACTAAATGTCAAAAGCTGCATTATTGTAGCCTTTGGGAAGTCATCTACCCCTGGGAACTTCTACACTGACAATACTCCCCTAACAGTTGACTCAGTTGTTCAGGATTTGGGACCCTATGTGGACAATGACCTAACTTTGACCAACATTGTTTCTATTGTTGTAAGAAAGTCCTTCTATATTCCACAGCTTATAAATAAAAGGATTGTGTCCAGATCTGGGGATGTCATTGTCCCTTTTACTCAGTCCTCATTAGGCCAGTCATTGACTATAATGCCCCCTTTGACATGTCTCTGTCCAGACACATGCAACAACTGGAACGCCCTCAGAAATACCTTAGTAAAAGGATACAAGGCCTAAACAACATGTCCTACATGGACTAACTCAAATCCCTATCACTATTACTCAGTATCCTACAGACTTTTAAGAGGTGGCCTATGCATCTGGCATACAAGGCATCCTCTGACTCATTACTGGCAGATTTTCTGCACATCGGCAAGTCAAATGGTATCATAAATATTCAGTGTAAGGATTTAAACCTCTTCTGCAACATCAACAGAATGGTTTGGATGGAGAAGTACATCTAGTTTGGAATAGACACTCCATCCACAAAAAACAAAGTTCACCCCTGACCATATTCAAGCGCAACTTAGATCTATGGATGGGAGACAGAAAATTTATCCCAGAACTGCCACCTTTACTACTAATGGACAAAGACAGCTCCTAAATGCTTTATCCCATGCATGGGTCCCCTCAAGTTATTATATGAACCCATTTATTCTCATTAGGAGTGATATATAATTACTGACCACAGGATGGGTAAGGACAATCTATAACCAAATGGGAGAGGCTATTTTGAACACAAAAAGGGAAATTGTCTCTGCTTAAAATGGCCTGCAAGGGCAGTGAGCTGAATATTTATGTATGAACCTACACCAAAACCAATCTGTCTATTGAGACAACTCTAAGGGAAACCGCTGAATATTTATCTATGAACCTATACCAAAACCAATCTGTCTATTGAGACAACTCTAAGGGAAACCGCTGAATATTTATCTATGAACCTATACCAAAACCAATCTGTCTATTGAGACAACTCTAAGGGAAACCGCTGAATATTTATGTATGAACCTATACCAAAACCAATCTGTCTATTGAGACAACTCTAAGGGAAACCGCTGAATATTTATCTATGAACCTGTACCAAAACCAATCTGTCTATTGAGACAACTCTAAGGGAAACCGCTGAATATTTATGTATGAACCTATACCAAAACCAATCTGTCTATTGAGACAACTCTAAGGGAAACCGCTGAATATTTATGTATGAACCTACACCAAAACCAATCTGTCTATTGAGACAACTCTAAGGGAAACCGCTGAATATTTATCTATGAACCTATACCAAAACCAATCTTTCTATTGAGACAACTCTAAGGGAAACCGCTGAATATTTATCTATGAACCTATACCAAAACCAATCTGTCTATTGAGACAACTCTAAGGGAAACCGCTGAATATTTATGTATGAACCTATATCAAAACCAATCTGTCTATTGAGACAACTCTAAGGGAAACCGCTGAATATTTATCTATGAACCTGTACCAAAACCAATCTGTCTATTGAGACAACTCTAAGGGAAACCACTGAATATTTATCTATGAACCTGTACCAAAACCAATCTGTCTATTGAGACAACTCTAAGGGAAACCGCTG
The DNA here is from genome assembly GCF_019279795.1 of Protopterus annectens. Taxonomy (NCBI): domain Eukaryota; kingdom Metazoa; phylum Chordata; order Ceratodontiformes; family Protopteridae; genus Protopterus; species Protopterus annectens. The sequence continues at coordinate 101,243,890 of NC_056750.1, read as the reverse complement.
AATATTTATCTATGAACCTATACCAAAACCAATCTGTCTATTGAGACAACTCTAAGGGAAACCGCTGAATATTTATGTATGATCCTATACCAAAACCAATCTGTCTATTGAGACAACTCTAAGGGAAACCGCTGAATATTTATCTATGAACCTACACCAAAACCAATCTGTCTATTGAGACAACTCTAAGGGAAACCTAATACAGCTAACTTATGACCCGATGAAATCTGAGTGCCCTCCTCACCTCAATGACCCCATTTTACAAGCTGACATATTCATGAATACTTTCTTACAGCATTCATTGAGGTAACTGTCCTCAAAAGCCATAAATATAACTTCTAATTCAGGAATAAACCCCTGTAGTGTAACTCTAGTATAAATAAACTGTACAGTATGAGGAAGACACTCATAACCTGTAAAAGCAAACTTAATACTCCATCATCTAGAGATGAACTCAAAAAGTAAAGAACTCAGAAACAAAATTAAATCCTCCAAAATCAAGTATAAATTGAGAATTACTACCTTTGCTATGGACAACCAGAAAACTTTCTTCAACTATGTCAGAAACTATAGCAGTAATGCAAAGTAATACACAGAGCTAATACATAACAGCAAAACTTACACAGCCCCTGAAGACATAGCCAATATATTAGCAGACAATTTCACCTATAAGTCTATTTCTACTAACTTTCAAAAACTTATTAACACATCCACACCATCCCTTTTGATCACCTCCCAGCAAGCCCTGGATGAGCTCTCCAAGACCACAATCACTCACTCCATGGGTCCTGATAATGTACCAGGCTGCCTGTTCACTTTCAGTCACCACTGGATACATCCCAGAAGAATGGAGACCTGTGCTGCTCATCTCATTGTATGCGGGGGGGTCCATTATTGATCGAGGAAACTATAGACTATTAAATCTCATCTGCTTTATCTGCAAAACAATGGAATACATCATTATAAAACTTACTAACAAGGCCATAGACCATCTATAATCCCTGAATCCAAGCCATTTTAGGTTTGTTAAAGGCAAATCTTGCCCCTTAAAATGAAGGGCTTCTTTGAACATGTCACTGGTGCATTAGCCTCAGGCACATTGGTTCGCCCTGCCCACCAGGTTCCGGCAAAGGCCTTTGATGCTCTCCCAAATTCTGACATTATCAATAAGCCAATCACTTTGAATGTAAACCCCACTGGTACAGCTGGATAGCAGAAGCCAACCATCTTAGTGTGGGAGGCACGCTTTCATTGAAAAGAGTACTTATCAGTGGTGTCCCCAGGGGTCAGTCTGAGGACCATTTTTTCTTTGGTATTTACTTCTCTGATATCAGGGCTGTCACCAAGGGACTATAGATGACTGCAAACTTGGAGATGTGACTTCCTGATTCTTCAGGAGGGAAAAGCACACACCAATAAATAGTGTCTAGATCACAGCGCAAAACTAAATACGTTCATAGGTTCATAGCTGTTTACTAGGCTAATGACCACAAGGGCCTTTTTAAGCTTAGCCATGCATCCCAAAAATGCCAAGAAATGCAGTATTGTGTTCTTAGGCAGAAGTTGGCACCCATGCATGTACCACATAGGTGACACCCCTTAGAAAGTTGACTCAGCCATTAGGGACATGGGCACTTTTGTTGACAATGAACTATCATGTATCTACTACTGTTAAGAGATCCGTTCACCTAGTCAGAAGGTATTTCTTCCAAATCTAAGGAAGTTGTCATCTCTCTCTACCCCCCTCATCAGGCTCATTATAGAGTGTAAAGGCCCCTTTGTTATGCACCTGTCTAAACATATGACATGCCTTTAGAGCCCACAGCATTTTCTCACAAAGATAATCAAGGAATTGACTTCCTTGAGATACCCAAACCACAGTAAAGCACTCTTTCTCTTTTGTGTTTCCTACAGACCTTTGAAAGGTGACATCTGTTGAACCTGCAAAGCTTTAAAGAATCCAGTCCTATGCAACTTCCTGCATATTCATAAAACTAATAACACCCCAAATACTTGCTCAAGAGATCTTGACTTCCACCAAAATATACTCAGACCGGCTGGTGAGATAGATAGGGCTCTCAGAGAAGCCCTCTTTTGTGAAGACTTCCTTTAGATTTAAAGCAAAGGAGCTTCCTGACTCTCTTTAAGCATAACCTGGATGAATGGATGGACAATCATAAATACTCTCTGTGTCTGGCCCCTCAAGCCCAGACTGAAAGCAGTCAAAACAAGTTATAAACTAGTCATGTCAGCAGGTACCTATGATATGGGATATTGTGGATTAGGCTCCTAATGGTGCTCTGAACCAACAACCTAGTATTAACCTATTTCTCAGGACCTTCCTCTACTGAGGATTTTTCAAACACATGTATACTGCCTCAGACAACAGCATACACAAATGATAGCTGTAAATTTGTATTTATACTATGTTTCATGTTGACATCTCATTCACAGAATATAGTCTGTGGAACTTTAATGCTGAAGTGCCCATTCACTTCCACCAATTTGAGCCAAGGTGATCCCATGTTTACGGACACACCTAATATGAACACACTTGAAAACAGCTGTAGCTTACAGATGTTACCTCACATGTTCACACAGCATATTGCCAATGCAGATTTACATGAACATTGCTGAAGGCAACATGAAGGTATAACTGCGGAAGTTCAAATTCAACTTTAAAAGACTGCAGTTAGGGAGATTGCGATTCCATAATTTTTTGATCAGGGTCATGGAGGTTGGCTGGGTTTATATCACAAAAGTTAGAGGCTATGAGTATGACAGTTATGCTACATGGTCAAGACATAATAAATGGAGCTGAATTTCACTATCTACATGTTTTGCCAGTGAGTCTGTTCAGGCTAAGTGCACTTTCAGTCTCACACACTTGGTATTTGTACCCCACATTGGATGGTATTCTGAATATGAGATATAATGTTATACAGGTTGTCTGTTTTTGATATTTGTAGTTTGATTCCTGTATACCTGCAAGTGCCAGTGAACAGGATATGTATAAAATGGTAGGAGGGCACAGTATAGACCATTTCAGTGTTCCTTCCCATAAGTTTCATCCACATCTGCACACATCAGAGCTGCTACCTGTCCCCTCCTTCAGGCAGTACATCCTAACACATCAGCATTTACATTATGCATTATGTCAATTAGTCACATTGTGCCATTATTTACCTATACTGATATTGCTGTATGACGTAATCCATAAAATGTTCCACATATTTTCTTTATGTTATGTAAATGTTTTTTCTCTTCCCCCCCTGCATTTGTCACTGTCATTTTTATAATTATTTTTTGTTTGTTATTTTATTTCTGTCTATTTATTTCACCATTTTATACAGCAGCTGGAATTCCTGCAACAGTGGCATGGCCAAGGTTTATGCCTGACCTCCACAGGTCCAGCTATTCCCTATTCCTTCCCAAGCAGCAGTCTTGGCATGGCCAAGGTCTATGCCTGACCACCACAGGTCCAGCTATTCACTATTCCTTCCCAACCAGCAGTCTTGGCATGGCCAAGGTCTATGCTTGACTTTCACAGGTCCAGGTATTACTTATTCCTTCCCAACCAGCATTCTTGGCATGGCCAAGGTCTATGCCTGACCACCACAGGTCCAGCTATTCACTATTCCTTCCCAACCAGCAGTCTTGGCATGGCCAAGGTCTATGCCTGACCTTCGCAGGTGCAGCTATTACCTATTCCTTTCCAACCAGCAGTCTTGGCATGACCAAGGTCTATGCCTGACCTTCACAGATCCAGCTATTCCCTATTCCTTCCCAACCAGCAGTCTTGGCATGGCCAAGGTCTATACCGGACCTCCACAAGTCCAGCTATTACCTATTCCTTCCCAACCAGCAGTCTTGGCATGGCCAAGGTCTATGCCTGACCTCCACAGGTCCAGCTATTACCTATTCCTTCCCGACCAGCAGTCTTGGCATGGCCAGGGTCTATGCCTGACCTTCACAGGTCCAGGTATTACTTATTCCTTCCCAACCAGCAGTCTTGGCATGGCCAAGGTCTATGCCTGACCTCCACAGGTCCAGCTATTCCCTATTCCTTCCCAAGCAGCAGTCTTGGCATGGCCAAGGTCTATGCCTGACCTCCACAGGTCCAGCTATTCCCTATTCCTTCCAAACTCATTCTGGGCTGCTTCCCCAGTAGTTGCTGGGGGGGTGCAGCCAGATGACCACATCACCTGCTCCTAGTGGTGCCTCACTGACTGGGAGCAACATGGCTCTCTTCAGTGTCACAAACAGGGGTCAGGCTTTTGTCAGACACAGGGAGATGATGGAGGTGGGTGGGGTATACATTGAACCAGCGTTTGGAAGCCTGCATTAGCTGCCTAGGAATGTCTCTTTTTGTGGCTGATACAATCACATGACATACTGTCCCTGCTATCACCATTTTGAATAGGAACCAGTGGGGAGTATAACCAGGGTGCTGTCTAATCTCCCCTTTGTATCAAAGGCAGGGTGTTGCAGAAGGCCATACCCACCCTAAAGCTCACCAAATGTTTTTCTCCATTGTGCATCAATAACCTGTCCTGCTTGCTATCCAGTCCTCCACATCATTAGTGTTCGCTCTTTCTGTCTCTGACTGCACCCCATTTAGACAATCTCTATGCTATATGCTTGGGCATTTGTCCTGCTACTGACACTCATCCTCTTACCATACATTTCCTTTCCTTACATCCTTCCACAACACCCCTTCTTTAAAAAATAAAAAAGGGCACCAGTCCCATAAAAAAAGTTGTACCAGCCCTCCCTTTATTTCCTTCCCCATTTCCTCTGGTGTGTTCTACTTTGGGTGTTGTCCCTTTTCCTACTGTACTATAATCTACTTACCCCCCCCCATGGGCAAAAAATAGATTTAATTATTGCAATGTCCCCTTTGAAGTAAAGTGCTTGTTTTCCCATCTTCTTTTGTCTAAGCACACACACACACACACACACACACACACACACACACACACACACGCACGCACGCACACACACACACACACACACACACACACACACGCATGCTTTCTCTCTCTATGTTCATCAGTTTTCCTTGTCTCAGTTGTAACCATGACTGCAAGTTTTCCTCTTTCACCCCGTGGTCCTGTTACTAGCATGAGTCGGTTTATTAATACGCAATGAAATGAGCTTCAAATGTTCACCTTCTTAATTTAAAATGAACCTTGTGGCACATCGCACTATGAGCTGTACCTATGGGAGGTATTCTGCAGTGACTCTAGGCATTATTCTGAATCTTAGGGATGGTAATTCCTTGTAGGACTCAAACTAAACAGATAATTGATATAGTTATAAATCAAATCTTGTGCCTTTTCACACACAGACATACAGACATCTCCCCAACTACTTCAGGTACCAGTGCTACATTCACGTCTTACTGCAATGTTATCGCCTTTTAGAAAGTAATTTTTCTAGCTACTGAAGTCCATTACATACATGTGCATCTTTTAATATTTCTGTTAATTCCCAACATACTGACAGTGTTTATCTGTTGGTAGACTTTATCCATGCTGAAAGACGAAGCTTTCTGCAATTACTACAAGCTTTGGAGTCATATGGTTTGGCTATTTATTTTTGTCTCACTTATGCTACTAAACTGCAAAGTGATACATACTTCTTTTTAGCCATTAGATTCAGCAAAACTGATACTTTATCAGAAGTCCTATATTTTGATGAAATGCATCTCCAGGAATCACATTTCCATACTTCCAACTGACCAAAAATGCAGTTCCTGGTACAGTTTTGAGTTATCCCGTTGCAATGGAAGATTTAAGTTGTACAAGCTGTTTTTTCACCCTTTAATGTTTTACCCCACAGCTGGAAATGTTTTACCCCACAGCTGGAAATGTGTGTGAGGGCAAAGGGACGGTTGTGCACTATAAAAATGAAAATGTTTTTTATGTTGACATCACCCAGAGTGTCAGCATGAGCATTGTTAGACAAGTTTGACTCATCCTATTTGATGTTGAGTAGCTAATCATCAGCCAATCACAGGGACTCTCTTTGTTACCTATAACCAATAACTAATGGTTTTATTGCGTTCAGCCTGGTCTTTGTCAAGAAGGTGTTCAGACAGATCTCATAAACAAGCATTTTGTGTCCCATGTTTAGTTTCTGCAATGACACCAGGCTTATAGTGTGCATTCTTCTTGGGCACATATATCACAAGTTCTGATATTTTGCTACCAAGGAACAGTGCACACAATTTACAGAAACTCTTTCTGTCACATAGTATTATGTATATTGCACATCACAGGAAAAACATAGTCAGCAGTCCCACTTATAACATTATATAGTAATTACCTTATATTTTGTGCACATTTTATTTCTTCTAGCAGCCTTATTCTTTGAAATATTAATGGTTAATTCACTTCAGGTGGGTCGTGAATTTTTTAAATCAACTCCCTGTTGAAAGTACAGGACCCAAAACTGCTAGTCCCACAAATCTCAAAAGTATTGTACACATAAATAATGACAGTGAATCCAAAACTTGCTGAAATACCATTAAAGCATTTTTCCATGGGAGGTTCCCCCACCTTCAAACATAAGTGGCTGCACCTCTACACCCTTCATCTTTATTTATTTATTTATTTATTTTTATTTTACATCTGTTTTACTGGGAAAGTCTGGGCAGGATTGCCCATTTTCAGCAGAGGCCTGGGGAGAAAAGTTCCATACAATATGATTAACCAACAACATACACAATTTTAGAAAAGAAACATGCTAAAATTGTCACAAAAATGACACACGAGTTTAAGTAGTACAAAGAAACGATATAGAAATATTCAAGACAGAGCAAGGCATGATAACATTCATCAGAAAAAATAACTTGATACAAAGTCCCAAGAACAATGGCATAGTTTGAATTACTTGAAGTTGTGGTTGTTTGAAATTATAGCAAATGTATGTTTTAGACAGAGAGAGTTTGAAGGAGTTAGCCTGGTTCAGAGCAAGTACATATCCAAGACTTGATGCGGAAGGATTTTAATTGATTTTTTAAGCTAATTTTGTTCCACATTTTTTCAATAGTACAGGAGTAGAGAGAGTTACTGTTTTTATTGTCAATGTTTTCAGTTTCAGTGTCGTGATACTTTGATATTGTGTCTTCAGTCTTATAGGTTCGCTGTTATGAATGTCGATGTTATGAACATTTAACATTCTAACACTGATCCATATATATATATATATATATATATATATAGGTCCACTACACATGGTCGACTTTTCAGAAAGTCGACTTTCATATGGCCAAGACCATATGATCGACTTTTGAAAAGCCGACCATGGGGAACTGCTATCTCCGTACAGTACAGAATGGGAAAATTTTCTTCTTCCACACTGTAGTGCAATCTCGGAGTTGGTATATTTAAGTTACAGGGGGGCAGAGCCCCCCATGTGGGGTGCAGGGGGGCTTGCTAACATTTGAAAGGTAAGTGTTTGTTGTGCATTTTTTGTTTATTTTACATGGCTGGCTTTTTGAAAGTCGATCATATGGTCTCGGCCGTATGAATGTCAATGTTCTGAACAGTTGACCATGTAAAGTAGACCTATATACATATACATATATATATATATATATATATATATATATATATATATATATATATATACACACACACATACACACACACACACATGCTACTCTGACCTCACTGTTCTTCTGAGAAAGGAAAATACTCTGAGATACCGCAAATATACTGGCTTTGTATATGCATTTCTTAGTTTTTATTTTCTCCCTTTTAGTCATACAATTCTGGGTGTCACAATTACAGTTCTCATAACGTCTCCAGATATGCCTTAAAATCAATGTTATAGTTACCGTTATGTGTTTGGTTTTATAGGATTTATTTTAGTCAATTGAACTGCTAGGGTTCTCTAATACACTTCTTTCAAGAAAAGCATTCCAGGAAGAAAAACATATGAAAAAATGTATTACCACATATATGATACAAATAATGGAAAATCCAGATTTTTTTTTTTATTGTTTTCCTTCAGTTATTAATGGCAGATCATGTTTCTTATTATTCTGCTAAGTGCTTTGTATATTGTTTGTTTCAGTTTTATTATATATACATTTTGGACCAGATTCAATAAGGCCTACACTAAGTGTTCACAATATGGATTTGAGAACATTCTTATCACATTTTTTGTGCTTTCTAGTCACTCATAAACATTCAACTAAGTGAACATTTAGTCTGCACCTTGTGGTAACCTTTATGAATCCCTGTCAATATTTAAAGCTGCAATATCAGTAGGAAAACTAAAATTAGGAGGAAGAAGGTGTGAGTTATGTCTGCGGTGTCTGTTCACTCAGAATGGTGTACACTTAGTGTGGACTTTAATAAATCTCAGGGTTTATATTTATAACAAGCTTGGAAATTAATTGGCTTACTAATTCTGTCATCTTTAACATTCTCAGTAGTTTGATGTTTGTGAGGATTGTTTGAATCTGCAACTCTAGTAATTCTGCTTGTATACTATATACTTCAGATAATTTCGTCTGAAACTGTTGAGTCTAGAATTTTCCAAGTGTTCTCTGGAAAATGTATTCAAAAGAAAAGTCTGCTCACCACTGTTGTCCTCGCTCTATTACATTTTCAAGCGATAGAAGCACCTAAAATGCCAAAGCTTTCCTCCTGAAAAAATGTACCAGGTTAGCCACCCTCTCATTTAAACAAAACTCCCGCATCTTAGCCATTGTGCTCTTAAGCAACTGAAACCATCTCTTCTGTCAGTGGGCATCTCCCAAACTTTGGAAGCTTTCCTGTTGAACTGCATATTCAAACAAATCTTACACAAACTAAACTACTGAGCATGTTAATGATGGCAGAATTAGCCAGACCAAGGTCGTTATTTGATATTTCCCCCTAACTAGTAGAGCTGCTGATTTTCTAAAAGGAATAGATAAAAAGTGTATTAATATTATTATTATTTTTTGCTAACTAGAGGTGTGTTACCTCTCAGCAGACTATAAGGCAGGTTTGTTTTCTTCTAATTGGCAAAGGCAAGTCTGACGAACTGCATTACTTTTTTTTTCTCTTATACTATCTTTCTAAAATATTTCAGAGCATTTTCGCTCTGACCTAATTTTAGTGTTAGAAGAGACCTACATTGCATGTATTTTAGACTCCTTACAACAGCCCTCAAATCATTTTTTATTTAGTTTACACAGATAAAGTAAAATGGATGCAGATAGTTTGATTCTGTACTTTACATTTTAAAAAGTTTTATTTATTTGTTTATTTATTTATCATTTGTTGACCGGGAAAGTCCGACTAGGTTCCACAGAGCCTGTTTTCAGCGGAGGCCCGGGGAGAAATTCTCCAGATGCATGTCTTCAAGTTCCTTGAAAATACCTGTTTGGATCCCTGTATCTTCTGCCCTGGGATGTCTAAGCTGAGATGCTAACGTTTTATTTCTCTTTGGATAGTGAGGGAGCTGAAATCAGTAAAACAACCCTTTAATTTTAAAAGACTTCTCACCTTGACCCCGTCTTAAGCTTCTTCTCCACCTCTAATGGGCAACGTTGCTGTGCTATTCCTATAATAAAAACACCCTCAGTGATTAGTTACCCGTCTGTTTTCCATTCCTCCACATAATTTCATGCCAGTTCAGCCTCACAGCCTTTACAAAAGAGAACACAAAGTGTCTGCTGTTTTGCATGTAGATATAATTTTAGTGTGCCACATTAAGTTCTTCTAAGTACTATTACAACATATTAAATGTTAAATCATTTTTTCTTGCCGTTAGCACCTTCTTTAAAAGCGTTTGCTCAGAGCCTAAACTGAGAATGTGCTGCTGTTGTACTTTTAAAATCGATCTGCAAAGGAACAACCGATTGATCTGCTGCATATCATGTATAGGTTCTGATGTTTATCACAGCCTAGCTGTTTGTCAAGTGATTGCAATTGTCAGGGAAATGGATTATTGCCCTAATACATGCCCTGCTATTATGTCTGTATAACCAGAGCTACAGTATATGGATACTGTATTATGGAAACCTTCCTCTGCTCCTATCTAATTGAATCTGCCTACTCTTCCTCCTGGTTATATCTATACCAAGTCTGCCTTTAGTTCCTAAACTCCCCTTACATCACCCTATATTTCTGTTCTTCTTCAACACTTTTCTTCTTTCTGCTGCCAAACCTTTCTCTTAACTTCTTTCTCTCGCCCTGACATTTTCTTTCCAATCCATTAATTCAGCCTCCCCTTTACTGAACTGTTACTCCACATTAAGCCTTTTTTCACAAACAATGCAACTTAATTCACATTCTATATTTTTCCAAGGCTAACCACCATGTCATTAAAAGTATGCATCTCCAAAACTGACAAGGCTTTGTTGCTGAAAAAAGACCAAGGTTGTTATTTTCTGTTCCCCCTGTGTAGTACAGCTGCTTTTTTCTGCTTTTTTCCTGTAATGAATAAGAACAGAAATGGGTACTGTCTATTTTTTTTTTTGCTAACAAAGGCCTTTCGGTGTATCAGCAAGACATCTGTTTTCCACTAATTAGCAGCAGCAGTTCCATTAGCTGTATTATTTATTTACTTATTTTTGAGATCTTAGTAGAGCAGGGCCTCTCAGCTAATTTTAGTGCTAGTAGGGACTGCAAAAATAAAATCTCTCCTTGAACCCTGACAACTATTTATATAAAACACACCAAAATACTACCACATGACCAAACAAAAGCTGGAAGGGTTGCCATTCTATACCCTAACACCTATGAAACCTCTTCATACAAAAGCAGCATTCATAAACTTCACAGCATAGAACTGCTGTGATCTTTCTCAGTTCATCAAATGGCTAAACATTAAGGTATTGAACATGGAATGTCAAAGCAGAGAAGTGAATGGGAACTCTGTTATGTGACATCATGGAAGTGAATGGGAACTCTGTTATGTGACATTATGGAACAGCGGGGATTGAAGAAATAGTCCTTTTCTCTCTGTGGTGCAATCTCACAATTGGTAATTATATTTAGCAGGGGGCATTGTGGTGTGGGGTGCCCCCCCCCCCACACACACACAAAAAATATGTTTTTTGATTCTTTTTGTTATTTTAGAATTTACATTTTAGTGTTTAGCTGGTCAATATATTGGGCATTTGATGAATTGACATAGATCAAAGCTGCTGATAACAGTCTTAAAGCTAAACAACCAAAACAAAATATTCAGCATTACCCTTTACAATCCTCTTCGTAATAATTTAGCCACAGTGGAAAACATCCTGTTGTGGCCATCTAATACCATCTTACATGAGAAAATTTTACTAGGGTATGTGAATACAGACCAACAAAATCTCAGCTTCAAGTTCCCCTCCTCCAATAGAAATCATTATGGTTTTGCCCACCTCATCTCTACCCCACACATTTTAATAAAGCTAAAGATAATGACACAGTATTAGACTGGATATTGTTATTGGACCCTTCCAGCTAGACCCCCTCTGGAACACTCTCAGATTCTCTCAGTAACCACCTACTTGCATATACATATAGGGCTAGTTCCCACGTAACCAAACAAGTCTACAAAACTATTCACAACCTCTCTAATTTCAGCTCTGATACCCTTATAACAGTTACACTACAATACTTCAACTGGTTCATTCTAACAAGTCTCCCTTTAGATGGTGCTGTATAAAAATGTAACAAACTATTCCTAGATACGCCTGAGAGTTGTATGCCCTTAAGAGGAAAAGAATAAAGTATAACCATGTTTTCTGGCTATCCAGACCTGGTACAGTAGTTCTGCTGCACAAAGGGACAAGGCTTGCAAGAAATGGCAAAACCTGACACCTCCTCTATCTAGCTCCACAATCAAAATAAGTTAACCTAGAAAAGAATCAATGCTATAATGACATACAAAGCAGCCATAGGCATAACCCCCAAAAAAATGTTAGCCCTATATCAATCAAATGCAACATCTAAGCAGGAAAAAGCAAGCTAATCCCTCTTCCAATACCCCCCCTCCATGGGAGAGCAACTCAATTTAACCCATACTTCACTGAGACCACAACATTCCTCACCAAAGATGTTTCTCCTACATCTCCTAACATACATGAACCACATCCTACCATCTCCCCTAACTTCATCATACAACTCATTCCCACCCCCTCCATAAAACAACTACTTTTAGACCTCAGACCTGACTCTTACTCTTCTGACATACACCTTGATATATAACTTTAAATGTTATCAAACTCCATAGCTTACATGGTCTCCAGTCTCATTAATAGTTCAAACGAGAATCACCCTCTAGAAAAGTCTTACAGTACTCTATCGGCCACTTCACAGAATTTTCCAATTTTAGACCCATGGTTATATTATCTCCAGTCTCATGAATTCTAGAAAATGTATTCATAAACTGCTTTTGCAATACCTCATAAAAGAACAGCTCTTAATGCCTACAAAACAAAGCCAAGTACAAGAGTAAATGTGTGTCCTCTGTATTCCTAGACTTATCCAAAGCTTTTGACACAGTTTCCCATAGCAAATTCCTGCAACAAACCCTATCACAACCCACACTTCAATGGCTCAACAGCTAATTGTCAAAGAGATACCAGTCTGTAAAATGGCACCACTCACTCTCTCTGTACTTGACCATTACTGCAGGAGTTCTCCAATGCTCTATTCTTGGCCTATCCTATTTAATTTTTTCATTAACAATGTTCACATGCCTTCCCAAAAAGTCTCACTAATACAGTACATGAACAACTCAAGCATCATGTAGTCCTCTGTTAACCTAACCCACCTCTAACAAATCACACAAGATGCCTTCAGCTCTAAAGAAAAATAGCACAGTAATGTCCAACTGTCACTTAATCTCACCCCAGAAATCCACCTATTCTCCAAATCACATACCCAAGATAAAACTGAATTCAAAATCAACTCCTGGAATAGCATAGAAATAGAAATAGTCTTGCATATCAAATTATTAGGCATGGATATAGAAGACATCATAAAGTTTGATTAACACATTTAAAACAGCATTTAAAAAATCCACAGAAAAAGCTGGGAATGCTATACCTATTGAAACATTTCCACACTAATTCCACAAAACAACTTTTTCTACCACCTATTATCTTCTCTTCTATATGGTGTACCTATCCTTACAAATCTTTAGGCTTCCATAATGAAGAAACCAGAACAGTGCTACAACAAAACTGCAAAATTTACTGCTAACAAAACCTATTGAACTCACCACTGTTCTGCACTCAAACTACTAAATTGGCTGAATTATGCCACCACCTGACATATACCTAATTAGTCATAAGCCATTGTCCAATATATAAACCATTAATTAGTCCATCTCTCAGCACTGCTGTCCATAACCCTCACCCTAAGAGACACCTTCATTCTAATGACAAAAAACACCTTCCGATTAAAAAAGCTTAGAAATTTTCTGGAAGTGCCTTGTACTCTTAATTGTGTAGTTAAGACTTGGAATTTGTTCCCTACACTTAGGCCAGTTAACAACCTCCAGACCTTTAAACCAGCACTAAGATACATTTTAGCTAACTCAACTCATGGATTTGCTCCTGTACCACTCCTGCTTTAACCCCCGCCCACCGCTGCTTCGTACCCACTTCCTGTTTTCCCGGCCACTAATCGCTTTTCATCTCCAGTACTTCTCCATGATAACAAAAGTCATACGTTCACTCCATTTTTTATCTAATTTCCATCTGCATGAGCAAACTATCACAAATATTTACCACCATTATTTTTAACATGTCATATCCTCTCTCCTCTCCTCTTAACCTCTGCTCTCAGTAAAGTATTTCAGCCTACCCCATTTTAGATAACTCCTTTTCTCTTTCACCCACAATTTTCAATATATTCTGCAGGGATATATTTTCACATAAGGCAACATTTTTAACTCTGATATAATGTGTTTTTTTGCATTTATAACTGATATTTTGTTTTTGCGTCATTACTATATAACAGCGTTCTTCTGTATGTTCATTTTCTCATTTTATTCATTCATTAATACAAAATATATTATGTATGTTCATGTTCTCATCGCTGCCTTTCAAACTATCAGTAATACACCCAATACTCATGATCTCTTCTTTAACTCTGATTGTTGAGCTATGATAAGTTTTAACTTCAATTAATACTTATGCTTCTTACCAAAATTCAGCTTCACAATGTCTAAATTCTCTCTTGTGCATTATTCTCATTTTATTTTGTACATATTGATTTTATACTTTTCTTGTATGTATCAATTACTTATTTCTGTGCTCTCATTTTTATATTTAGTTTAATGTAGTTTTTCTCCCTGTGTCTCTGCTGAAATGGGCAATACTGCCCAGTTTAGACTTTCCTGATTAAAAAAATGTCAATAATTAATTTGTTGGTCTTGGGGTATGGTTCTTTTTTGGGGTGTGAGAAGTCCCAGGTTCAAATCCCCAATACGTCCTGTTTTTCATGATTTAGAATGTATATAAATGGTAAAGGTGTTTACCTGACAAACAGAAGGTGCAGAGTTTGAGTCTAAAATGGGGCAACTGGCTAGGCATAAAATGGTCCACAAGGGCAGTTAGCTTAATACTAACCTATGAGCTTACATACTTATGAATAAATAACCAAAAAAAGTGGCAAAATACAAAGAATGAATGAATAAATTACATACACAGTCAATAACTACTTTACTGGATTATTAACATCAGGGTTTCAGTATGCAGCTCCCAGGAATTGCTATGGAGATCAACTACTTGTGTTAAAGAGTATCCTAACTGCCTTCTGGTTCTGCAAGTAAAAAGTACCCATGTGCTTTTATGTTGTTTTTTTTATTTTGTTTTTATTTGGTTTTAAAACAATAAATAAACAAATCAATTATAAAACAAACAGATAATTTACATAGGTCCACAACTGATCAATACATCAGTTATATATCAACAATTAATAGTTTTCAAGCACGTATTTAAGTTTAAGCCAAGATTTATATGAATGTGTAATATTAGAAGTTCTCATCTTTGTAATATGCAATTCACTACTGCAAACAATTTCTGCCATACTAATAAGTTCAACACTAGAAGGGGTAACATTCCTTTACCAATTTTTAGTAATTACTTTTCTGGCTATAGCAAGAACAGAACAAAGAAGTGGCACTTGGCTTTTTGGAATTATCTCAGGAATCAGAGCATTAAATAAAACGAAATATTTAGAAATATTACATCTATCGTACGCTAGAGCTTGAATAATGTTATTCATTTATTTCAAAAAGGGAGATTACTTCACATTCATATAACATATGCATCCAATCAGCTACTGTTTCAGACTCACATCTCCAGCATTTAATTCTATTTGATTTACACATAATTGTAATTTTTTTTAGGAATGACAAAAGCTCTGTGTAAAAATGTCCAAGTGAAAATGTTTCAATATAATGAAGATATAGTTTAATCTGTAGATTTTAATATTACTTTCTTGTATTCTTTAGAGAAGTCTTCATTACTAATTTTTGAGGAATAGATCCAATAGGAATTGTCTAAATATGTGAAATCTAACTTAAGAATTTTATAAATTTGTGACAAATATGATTTATTTTTCATTGCATTATTATTCACATTTATTAAGAATCCCAATAATATGGGGAACAATTTCTTATCTAGGTTAAATATTTTATTTAGCTCTGTGTTCACAACATCTAAATATTTGTAAAATTAACCAATTCTCAGACTCTTAATTGCGTTTGGATCTTACAGTGTCAACAGTATATGTATCAGTACCATTTAAGAATTGTTGCCAATAAATTAAATAACTTTGTTGTTTCAATACTAGCATTTTGTTGAAGTTATGAGTTTCTAAGCAGTCATTTGTATATGCAATTGGAAACAGAAAATATTAAGTCTTTAATACAATGGTTAGAATATGTGAACTTTTGGAAAGAGGAAATGCTGTTGTTTAAATAGGGAAAAATCTTTTAATGACAAAATAAAACTATTAGGTACTATTTGTTTATAATTGGTTGTGATATATTTATTATTTGCAAATAACATTTATTGATGTATTTCTTTCCATTTTGAATCATAATTTGGATTTATCCACAACACGATAACTTTTACAGTTGTTGAAGTAACATACAACTGAATATCAATAAATCCTATTCCATCATTATCCCAACCTTTTCTGTGCCAATCAACAGAATTTCTTGGTTTATTAGGATGCCAAACAAATTAAGTAAAATGTTAATTTTCTTAAATTTTTATTTGGTGGAGATAGTACTTAAGATTGTAAGACCAACAATTTTTTAGGGAAAATTATAATTTTAATAAGCATTAATCATTCTTCCATGATAAAAAAAGAATTTGTTCCAGTCTGTAACCAAACTTAAAATTTTATCAACATCCTGTTGAAAGTTTATTTGTACCATTTATTTATTATTAGACATAATGGTTACAGAAAGTTATTTCATTCGATTCTTACTCCAATTGAAGTTAGAATATTTTTGTATGATTTTTATGCTTATTAACTAATAATTTACTTGTTTTATTATGATTACATCTAAAATTTGAGATGTTTTCAAACTGATTCATAAAAAGTACAGTTGTGTAAAATCTTACTATAAAGGTAGAGGTCCTTGCCTTCACTGCTGCAGTATTCATTGCAAATGAGATTCCCTGCCATGAAACCCATCGTCCAGCCAGTTTACCAAAGTCCACCATTACTTTAAGGTATGCTGAACATCACCTACACACGTCTTGTGTAGCATAAGGCATAAAGGTGATATTCAGACATACCATCCTCAGAATTGATTGCCCCTGTAGGAACAGGAGTCCAAGGAAAACCAAAGAGAACATGCACACCCAGGAAGGAAAAAAGACTAGGGGGATGGAGGGAGGGAGTGAATACTGCAGCAGTGAAGGCAAGGACATCTACCATTATGGTAACATTTTACACAACTGTACTATGTCCTTACATTCACCACTGCAGTGTTCATTACAAATGGGAGCCTGCCAAAGCTCAAGAAGAAAAAAAAAACACCTTAGAACTAATAAAACTGTTTTTCTCATTGTATCTTTGTTTTCTGAGTTACTTTAATGCCTCAAACTCACTCCAACTGCTTCTTTTGCACTTTTAATGTGTTTCACACAAAATGGTGGATGATTTGCTCTGCCTTGATAACATGATCTTGTTTTCTTATTTTCATTCCTTCTTTCCAGACTACATTTTAAGTCATGAGTCATGCTAGACATAAGCAATTGGTGTTGTTCCCTCATGCCATTAAGATAGAATGGCAGGAGTATGAAGCACTGTCACATAACACACTTTTGTAACAGAGCTACTTCTATGTATCCCTGACTGAGTTTCATTAATGTGTCTGTCAGAGCTTGTTCTATGCTATAAATAGGTGTTAGCCACTTCCAACAAAAGAAAGTAAGTAAACAACAGGCTTTTGTAAAGGGATTATTTTGTAATTCTAAAAAAATGTTACAGATCTTCCCTCACACTCTTATGGTGATGTGTGAAAAATCTCACTGCA
The DNA here is from genome assembly GCF_019279795.1 of Protopterus annectens. Lineage (NCBI taxonomy): Eukaryota > Metazoa > Chordata > Ceratodontiformes > Protopteridae > Protopterus > Protopterus annectens. The sequence goes on along the minus strand of NC_056750.1, from coordinate 101,226,385 downwards.
ATAAATGATACTTGCTGTATCATGCACAGTTGACAAGTAGTACTCAAAAGGACGATAAAAGTAAATCTGTCTGGTACTTTCCAATGTCTGTAGTGGGAAGCTTTTTTTCCCTCCGTTATGAATGATGCAAAACTAAAATGTGCTTTACTAGTTCCTTAATTATTTATATCATGTTTACCACCCCCCTTTTTCAGTTTCAGATTTATTTATACTTTGGTAATCAGGAAGGCGAACTGGTCCTAGGACACTTTTCAGTCATGCCTTGGGCTACATTGGCAAAGATAATAACAAGTAATAAATGCGCTTAGCAATACAAAAATATAATAAATACTGACATAAAGACTGCAAGTACAACACATAGTCAATGTGTGACAATGAGTAAGTAAAACATTAAACAGCATTTACTAGAATATATACATTAATAATGCTTAACTCTACTATTAACTTATTATCAATAATGAATTGTATGTGCCCATATTGCACAGTACACAGCGCTGTAAGATGTTACTCTTCTCTAAATGATGAGGAATCAAAAAGTAAATGTTTTATGGCTTCACAAAAGAAAAGGGCAATAGAGATCTATATGCATACAAATAAGACTGAAGTTTAAGATATAAGAAGTAGAACACTGTAACTGTGGTTGTCAGGAGTAGTAGTAGTTATTATCTTGCACTGGTACAATATCAGATAGCAGCAGTATACAAGAAATAAAACATCTGGAAGTCAAAAAGTTTAAAGTTAAAGGATTGGAAAACTACAACATAGAAATCAGAGAAAATAAATCACTAGTGGTTGATAATTTGAGTATAATATTGGCTGTATACATGCAGAGAAATATGGACATAATTTTAGCACAGTAATAATAGCTTCTTAGTGATTTACTGAGTTTTAACCATAGCAGTAGGGAGGGGAAGATAGAAGAGATGGGATGACTGTAAGATGAGAAGAAAGGGAGATATAATAAGGTAGTTAGGGAGGAAAAGGAGGAGACAGATTAAAGGGAGGAGGGGATAAAAAGACAGGTAGAAAAAGTAGAGCAGAGTGAGTATGCTGATTGGGAGGGTGGGGGGTGAGAAGGAGAAATATGAGGTAAAGAGATGTGATTAGATATAGTGGAAAATATTAGAAGCGAGAAAGTTGATGAGGGAAGAAGTTGTTTATCTGTTTGGCAGGGACCAAGGGCAGATATGAGAATTAAGAATGTAGTTTTTGTTTTGATGAGAGCTTTCAATTCCTGAGGCAATCAATGGCAATAATAGTTATAGTATGATTTTGCAATAGCAGAGGAGTAAAGACACACACACACACACATATATATATATATATATATATATATATATATATATATATAAGGATATCCACACCTCCAGGCTAGTTGCTCAGCATAATGCATTCGAGATTATCCAAGTGCAACTAACTATGGGCAAGACCGCAATCCAAATTGTAGCTTGCTACAGATACCCCACCACCCCCCAGGATTTCCATTCCTCATTTCTTAATACACTGGAAAATATAAGGTTACAACCTAACACCCTAATAATGGGTGATTTCAACACCACCATTAACTGGGAAAACTACCAATGTACCAAGTCTTTTGCTCAATGTTTTCTGGAATTCATACATTTCAACGCCTTGGATCAACTTATCCACACCCCCACCAGGGACAGCAATATCCTAGACCTGGTCATTACCAACATGGGCAACTGGTGTTCCACATCAGAGGTCAATTCCCCATTGGTCAGATCCAACCACATGCTAACCACCCTAGAAATCCACATTCCACCCCCCCCCTCCCATTAGGGAAACCACAGTAAAAAATGTCTCCAAAGCCAACTTCAAGCTTTTTAAGACAGAAGTGGCAAACTTCATGACACCCATGCAGATGGACAATAGAGGTACGACTGCTGAATCCTACACAAATGCACTTTATAAGCACTTACATGAGTGCATGGATTGTGCAATCCCTAAAAGAACCAAGATGCTATCCTCCAGAAAGGAAGCCAATCTGGTGGTCCCCTGCCATAAACAAACTCTACAACAGAAGAAAGAAACTGCTGCTGCAAAAAAAGAGAGTAAAATCCCATGACTGGAGGAACTCCCTGGTCACCCTCAGTAAGAAGCTGAGATCCCTCATAAAATCCTCCAAAGCTAGTTACGAAAACAAAATCGCCACTGTTTCTAAAGACAGACACAAAGTATTCTATAGCTATGTCAAGAATCTCAATGGCAACACTCAGATCTGCTCTGAGTTACAGCACAATGATACTAAATATACAGAACCAACTGATATTGCCAACATCCTGGCAGATAGGTTCAGTGCTAACTTTACCCCCCTCTCACCCCCTAAAGGGTCCATCTCTATACCAGAAGAATGCAAAGTTCCTGTAGTCACAGCTGGACAGGTAAAACCCACACTTTCCAAAGCCATGAACATAGCATCCATGGGACCTGACAACATCCCAGGGTGCGTTCTACATGAACTACAGAACGAACTGGCACCTCACCTAAGTACTATGTTCAATCAAAGCCTCACCTCAGGCTTTGTGACAACTGAATGGTGCACAGTAACGGTTATCCAACTCCACAAAGGGGGAGCCACCATGGTTACCAGGAACTACCTCCCCATTAGCCTGACGAGCCTGGACTGCAAGGCTATGGAACATATTATCATGGAACTTATAAACAATGACATTGGTAATCTCCAAACTCTGGACCCCACCCAGTTTGGGTTTGTAAAAGACAGATCATGTCTCCTAAACCTGATAGACTTCTTTGAAGCGGTCACCAAAGCCGTAGATGAGGGTAAGGTGGTTCACGCAGCCTATCTAGATCTCACCAAGGCTTTCAACACCATCCCCCACTCTGGAATTATATACAAACTCACTAAACTAGGTATAAATCCCTATGTCACAAGATGGGTTTGCCAACTGGCTCACTGACAAAACCCACACTGTGAAAGTAGCAGACTCCAAATCTGACTTCAGACCAGTGACAAGTGGAGTAACACAGGGTACAGTCCTGGGCCCTCTCCTGTTTGGTATCTACTTCTCTGAAGTGCAGGCTAACACAAACATTCTTGGGCTAATGAAGTTTGTAGATGACTGCAAACTAGGAGCCATAATCAAAACTCCTAACAATGTGGACATCCTACAAAAGATCCTCACTGAGACAGATGCCTGGTGTCAAAGCCATGGCCTCAAGCTCAATGCCAAAAAGGGCATTGTCATCCCTTTTGGTAAAAACTCTGTACCCATGAACTACCACATAGGCAGTAGTCTACTTAACACCGAAAGTGTGATAAGAGACCTTGGGGCACAGGTGGACAGTAGTCTCTCCTTTGATAATCACATTGCCACAGTAGTCAGGAAATCCTTCTACATGGCACACCTCATTACAAAAGGTTTCTCATCCAGAAAAAAGAGGTCATTATTCCCCTCTACTCTTCATTCATTAGACCCATTATAGAATACAGCTCCCCTTTTGGTATGTACCTCACAAGACATCTACAACAGCTGGAAAGGCCACAGAAATATCTCTCAAAGAGGATTACTGGCCTCAAACAGATGCACTACGCAGATCATCTCAAAAAACTCCAGCTTTACTCCATCGCATATCGCCTACTCAGAGGTGATGTCTGCCTAACCCAGAGCTGTTGGACATGCTCCACTTAAAGAAATCCCAATCCCTCCAAGCTACATGCTATAGGGACCTAAACCTTGTCACCACAATAAACAGAACATGCTGGAGGGATAGATTCCTGTCCCAGAGACTTCCCATACTCTGGAACAAACTACCTAGCTATATCAAACAAAGCTCCTCATTAGCACTCTTCAAGAAAAATCTTGATTGGATAGGAGATAGGAAATTCACCCCCAGGATCACTTCTGTGGCTCTGCTCAACAGGGGCACAGGAAAATAATTTTCTTGGGTGGCGAAAGCCAGGGTAACGTTTTGGTTAGGCTTATATAGGCCCTAGGGCCAATAGCCTAGTATCTACCTATGAACCTATGAGCCTATGATAAATCCATAAAACTTTTTGGCCACTGTAGATTTGATCTAGGACACTCTCCCAGTCCCATCTCTTTACCGCATTCTACCTAATAAACCCTTTCTGCACTTGCTTTTAGTCCTTTTTAATTTAATTACATTTTTTCAAAATGGGTGTGGACTAATATTGCTACATACTCAAGTGTGCCAGCTTGCACTGCATGTGAATTGTTTTTACTACTGTTTTTGCTACTTTTCTGAAAAAAATGTATCTGCTTTTACTGTATTTGTGTTTCTTCCTACTTTATTTTGCTTTTGCGTCATCTTAAAAGTACTCAATTGTATTAATTACTGCTTGGTGTATCTCATTCTAAGCCTTTTAGTTTAAGCACTTGGGCTTCAGACCCGTTGTTTTACATTAAGAAGGTTTGTGGTCTGCACTGTGGTGGCAGAACAGGTAGCTTACATCCTTCTAAGTTGGGAACTGCTGATTGAGGGCTCAGTGTATGTTATTCTAAAAGTGCATTAATTCTGGTTTAAGCACTTGGGCTTCAGGCCAGTTATTTTACATTAGAAGGGTTCATGGTCTGCACTCTTGTGGGAAGAGATGCTGGACTCTGCCCTTCTGAGCTGGGAATTTCTGGTTAAAGGCTTATAGTGCCTGCATATTTGAACTGCTTCTTACTGAAATTGGTACACCTTGTTTGCTGTAGCATAGACTAGATCCAGGCCTGCTGAATCTAGCTTTGTTTGTATAACTTGACCACTAATCCAGGCATTCTTTAAAGTATCCAATTGTATTTATTACTGCTTGGTAGTAACTTGATTAAAGTGTTGCTATCATTCTAAGTATTTTGGATTAAGCACTTGGGCTTCAGACCAGTTGTTTTACATTAGGAAGGTTTGTGGCCTGCAATGTGCTGGCAGGACAGGTAGCTTACATCCTTCTAAGTTGGGAACTGCTGACTGAGGGCTCAGTGTCTGTTATTCTAAAAGTATATTAGTTCTGGTTTAAGCACTTGGGCTTCAGGTCAGTTATTTTACATTAAGAAGGTTTGTAGTCTACACTTTTGTGGGAGGAGAGGCTGGACTCTGCCCTTCTGAGCTGGGAATTTCTGGTTAAAGGCTTATAGCACCTGCATATTTGAACTGTTTCTTACTGAAATTGGTACACCTTGTTTGCTGTAGCATAGACTAGATCCTGGCCTGCTGAATCTAGCTTTGTTTGTATGCTTGTTGTTTGTTTGCTTGTTATTTCCCTGAAATGCTAATTCCACCTAAAACGCGGCGTTTCAGCGCTTCTGTGGATCCCTACTGATATCTGCATTGCTTACTGTACTTATTTCCTTGTTTCACTTGAAAGAAAGTTACTGTTTGTCATTTTTGCATTTAAGTTACCTGTAACACATTGCATTTAAGTTACCTGGCACTTGCTCACTAAAGCAATTATATAAGTCAGCACTAAAAAATTAAAAGCACTTCACCCTCACAAACTTCCCTTGAGTACCTTGTTCCCCATTAGCCCTTTATTTTCAATTATAAAGGAATTCCCAGTACTATTCTAGCATGTCCAAAGGTCAGTTGTCAATCTTCTCTCTGGTCCAGTTGGTGAATCTGGGAATCTTGAGGCAATGTTACAACTGCCTCATGTACACAGACAACCCTCTCCTCCTCCCAACAAATTCCAACACATGTGAGAGATGCAACCATATAGCCATACTGGAGGCTAAGCTCTCTCAACTCAGTACTGGCATAACCAGTCAGGAGGAGAAGGAAACCACACTCACTACAATTCCAGTCTCACATAGACCTACCACGACAGCAAACCAAACACACAAACACACAAAAACATACTCGGAGGCTCTAAATAAAAATCTGCCTAAGCAGCAGAGACCTCCAAAGCAAACACCCAAGCAATCGCTACCCCAAAACAAAACACATGCAACACATAGCTCACAAAGCCAGTGTGCCGAACAGTCACAGTCCTTAAGGCTAAACAACACACCTGATACACTTGTAATAGGTGACTCTATCATCAGGCACACTGACGTCCCGCTCACCAGGCTGAACAAGGAGAAGGTCACGGTGAGCTGCCTGTCGGGCGCTAGGATCCGCCACATAACACAAGCACTCAGGTCACTCCAAGGCAAGTACAAATATGACTCAGTCATTGTCCATGCTGGTGTGAATGACCTGAGACGTATCTCTCTGGACTACATGAAAAGAGACATAGAGGAGCTCTCTGAGCATGTAGCCCAGGCCGGTATGACCCTGACCTTGAGTAGCATCTTACCCTCACCAAGAATGATGCCACAATATGAATACAAGATGATCAATTTCAACAATTGGCTTAAGTATTGATGTCATTCAAAGGGGATCCAATGCCTGTCAGCCTGGGATGACATGCTCGACAAGCCACGATGCTTCACTAGGGACGGCTTGCACCTGTCACCCCTGGGCTTTTGGATATTGGCAAAGGCTCTTGCTACCCCATAGTGCCTTTTTTAGGCAAGGCTCAAAAGACAAACCCACCTCCATAGGTATCACAAGGGATAAGAAACTAAGAGTAATGCTACTCAACACCAGAAGTCTAAACCTCAAGATGCATGCACTCAAAACTCTCCTTAGCATGGAGAACATCGATATCTGTGCAGTAACAGAAACCTGGTTCAAGGCTCCCGAGAGCACCCCAGCACTACCAGGTTATACCTCATACCATGCTTTTCAGCCCCAAAACTTGGACTGAACTACAAAAGGAGGGGAGTATCAATATTCGTCAAAGATACCCACACCTCCAGGTTGGTGGCACAGCACGAAGCATCAAAGACTATCCATGTGCAACTAACAGTGGGTAAAACTGCCTTCCAGTTTATAGCCTGCTACAGACCACCCTCCCAAACCCAGGAACCCCACTTGGCCTTCCTGAGAACACTGGAAAATATGAAGGTCTCTCCAAACACCATTATATTGGGTGACTTCAACTAACCAAACATAGACTGGGAGCATTACTCTAGCTCCAACACCCTAGCCCAAAGGTTCCTAGAATTTATAAACTCAAATGCTATGGAACAACTTGTTACCACTCCCACAAGAGGGGAAAACATACACCGACAGAGGCACAGCAAAATAATAGGCATAGTTTTATTCAAACTAAAGGGGTGGCGAAAGCCAAATAACTATGGGTTAGGCTTATAAATGCCCTTGGGCAGATAGCCTAGTATGAACCTATGAACCTATGAACATGATCATCACCAACATGGGGACTCTATGCTCCAGACCAGAAGTGTATCCCTCATTGGTAAGATCAGACCATAAACTAATCTCACTGGATATTCACATCCCGACTCCACCCCCTGCCCTGAAAACCACAGTGAAAAACTTCTCTAATGCAAATTTCACACTCCTCAAAACTGAAGTGGAATCCTTCAAAGCCCCCGGGCCTGTGGAAAATACGGCCCAGAGCGCAGAATCCTTTATAAATACATTCTATGAACACCTTCAGGAATGCATGGATCATGCAATCCCAAATAAAACCAAGTCCCAATCCTCCAAAGGCAGATGTCCTGTCTGGTGGACTGCAGCCATAAACAAACTATACAATAGAAGGAGGAAGCTACTACATGATAGAGCAAAATCCCAAAAAGGAAAGGCATCTCTGATCAGTATTAGCAAAAAACTACGGGCACTCATAAAATCGTCTAAGGCCAGCTTCGAGAGAAGAATTGCACAGGACACTAAGGATAATCACAAGGCTTTCTTTAGTTATGTTAGGAACCTGGGTGGGAATTCCTAGATATGCTCAGAATTAGTCCAAAATGACAAAAAATACACCGACCCCACAGACATTGCCAACATCCTAGCTGACAGGTTCAGCGCAAACTTCTCCCCCCCCTCCCCACCAAAAGGGCAAATATCTATCCCAGCAGAGTGCTGCCCCCCTGACATCTCAGATGCTCAGGTAAGAGCTGCTCTCTCCAAAGCAAAAAACACAGCATCAATGGGACCAGACAGTGTCCTGGGCTGCATCCTACATGAACTCCAAGAAGAGCTAAACCCAAACATAAAACTACTGTTCAATCTCAGCCTTACCACAGGATATGTACCCAAAGAGTGGCGTACAGCAACAGTGGTCCCTCTCCACAAAGGTGGTGCCTCAATGGATCCTGGAAACTATCGCCCCATAAGCCTGACTAGCTTGGTCTGCAAAGCTATGGAAAAGATCATCATGGACCTCATAAATAAAGATATTGGGGACCTACAGACAATGGATCCTACCCAGTTTGGCTTTGTTAAGGGCAGATCCTGCCTCTTAAACCTGGTTGATTTCTTTGAAACAGTCACTAAGGCCATTGATGAGGGGAAGGTGGTCCACACAGCCTACCTGGACCTCGCAAAAGCCTTCGATACAATACCCCACTCGGGCATTATAGATAAGCTCACCAGCTTAAATATAAACCCCTATGTCACTAGATGGGTTGCAAACTGGCTCAAGGACAGAACCCACATGGTTAAAATTGCTGGAGCCATGTCAGACTCCAAACAAGTTACAAGTGGTGTCCCACAAGGCTCAGTCCTGGGACCTCTCTTATTCGGTATATATTTCTCGGTGGTACAGGCCAACACGGAAGGACTGTGGCTCACCAAGTTTGCAGATGACTGCAAACTGGGTGCCATAATCGACACTGCAGCCAACACAAGCATCCTCCAAAAGGGCATCATAGAAACAGACAACTGGTGCCAGAGCCAGGGCCTCAAGCTAAACGCCAAAAAGTGTATAGTCATCCCCTCTGGCAAAAACAAAGTGCCCACAAATTACCACATAGGTGGTAATCCATTAAGTACAGAAGAAGTAATTAGGGACCTGGGGACCCAAGTTGATAGCAATCTCTCATTTGACAACCACGTGGCCAAAGTGGTTAGAAAAACATTTTATATAGCCCACCTAATCATGAAGGGATTCACATCTAGATCAGGGGAGGTCATCGTGCCTCTTTACTCATCCCTCATCAGGCCCATAATTGAGTACAATGCCCCTTTTGGGATGTACCTTACCAGACACCTGCAGCAACTGGAAAGACCCCAAACGTACCTCACCAAGAGGATCAAAGGGCTCAAACAGATGCCATATGCTGCCCGGTTAAAGAAACTCCAGCTCTACTCAGTGGCATACCGCCTGCTCAGAGGTGATCTGTGCCTGACGTATAAAGCCATATCCAACCCGGAATTAATGGACATGCTGCACCTCAGAAAATCGAAATCCCATCGAGCTACGCGCTCGAGACTTGAACCTCAGCACTGAAATAAATAGGACATGCTGGAGGGACAGATTCATAACCCAGAGGCTCCCTTCACTCTGGAATCAAATCCCAGTCCAGGTTAGGCAGAGTCCCTCACTGACTCTCTTCAAGAGGAATCTTGATGAGTGGATGAGAGATCGTAGGTTTACCCCGGGTATCACTTATGTGTCACTGTTAGACAGAGGCACAGTATACTAACCTCGAAAAAGGGCATAGCAAAATTAATTTAAAATGGGGGGGTGAAAGCCAAACACACTCTGGCTAGGCTTATAAATGCCCTAGGGCAGATAGCCTAGTATGAACCTATGAACCTATGAAAGAAAAATCACTTCACTTCATGTAGTAGCTTTGAAATCTTTTAATCCAGCAGTAAGAAACATCCAAGACAACAATATAAGAAAACTTGAAATAATTTTGAAATAAAATGGAACACTTGCATTTAAGTGCTTTAGTTCGTTGTCAGGTTAATTTTGCAGTTATTTAACAGTCAAACTTCTTCAGAAATACAAAGGTTATCAACTGAACACTGTTTAAATAAAAGCTGCTGCATAATTAATAATTTATTCCAAAGAAGGGGAGGGGAAAGATTTCTTACTAACAAATCCACTTAAGGATGAATTTTAAATTAAGATTACCATTAAGCCCAGGGGGGCGTGTCAGCTTGCAGTTTAACCTGCCATCTAAGCTCCTTAAATTCTAGCTGGGGTTCCTATCTCAGTAGATCAAGGAAACACTGTCTAACACTAGAAATTTAAAAGTGGAGCAGGAAGGGTTGGTTAGCTTGTGTTTAGCTAGAGCATTCTTTTCATCACCTTTTCTTATGGCCTGGTAATGCTCCTTGATTCGATCGCTGAGCTTCCTAATGGTTTTGCCAACATAGAACGCCCCACAGTGACTGCAAACAGCAAGGTATACTATGCAAGTTGAATTACAATCAAATGTGTCTGAAAACTGAAGATATAATATGTAATATTATAATTTAATAATATAATTTATATAAATGAAGATAAATATATTTATCTCTATATACAGATATACACAAGTATATACACGCTCATATACTGTACTATATATATATATATATATATATATATATATATATATATATATATATATATATATATACACACACACACACACACACACACACATTTAAACACTGTTAAGTACTTTTCATTTCCTTTTCTTAATGTTTTTAGTGCAAGGACATATAGTAAAAGTATAGTAACGTATATTCAGCTGTATATTATGGTTGCCATCGATGGTCACATGTGCTTTGTGGAGAAGAAAGTCCTCTACACCACTGTAAGGACTGATTCAAAGTCAGTGGGAATCATTTACCATGGATCTCTATGTACCAGATATGCATCCCCTCTGGAAGGATGTCACAAAAAAGCATAAAAGATCTTTTTATGAACAGTATCAGTTGACCTAGTTGATAGGGTTACCACCTGTCTCGCTTTCTGCAGTTCTGTCTTGTGTTCCTGTGTGTGTTGGGGGGGGGAGACGAGATGGTAAATGTGTCGAAACTTAAGAAAAAATAGTTTCTGACTTTTCTATATTAGTGTTAAGACTATATCACCATCCTTTTACTGGATATGTCGATTTTGCCTCACTTAAAACACCATGCCCACAACTCTACAAATCAGCTGTAATGCAAGCAGTCCCAAAGGAGTAACCCACCCCCCCCCAACACAAATCACTACCATCCAGTATGTCACCCCTACTCTGGGCAAGTTACTTGAGAAACTCATATAAAACCAAGTAGTTTCTTTAAGCTGACATAGCATGTCCTGTACCTGCTGTTCTTGCTTCAGTTAAAATGAGATTGGTTTATTTTTGTTTTCAAGGAAGTGAAAAAAAAGGTCTGAGATGTACTGTTAGCAAACTGTTGCATTGTGTTCCTTATTTCAAAAAATCAGTATTTATAATCTCATAACATTTGATTTAGTTACACCATGTACTTTTATTATAAATATCAGCGTTCTTTCTTTGTTCAGGGAGATTCAAGCAAATTTTAGTCTTCCATGACCAAGTGCAATGAAATATTTCTGCTTTGATGTATTTTTACACCTATGTCATTCTTTTACAGCTGGTGCAGATGACTTAGATTTCAAATCTATTTGGAAATGCTAAGGCAGGAATGACCTTTGTGGACCAGAAAATATAGTTTCTTGAACAGTTTTTTCTCTGCCTCTGAAGGCTCCAGCCACACCTTTCCCTTAATGTCACCAGAGGCTAAAATTTCTAGAGGCAAGTATTCTGGATTATTGTTTTCTTATTCTGTAACAAAGGAGTTTATTTAGTAAGTGAGAGGCTTTTTCCGTTATCCCATACTTTGAAATTTGTGCAAGTGTGAGAAAAGTAAAAAAAAAAAAAAATGGAGGTAGGAATTCTGGCTAGGGACAACCTGCATTTTGGTACAAAAAGTTCCTTTTTACATAAATAGTTTGAACTCATTAACATGATAGTGCAGTGAAATTTCTGGTAGGTGGATCCTTTAGTAATGATTTTTTAAATAATCTTAATAAAAAAAGCTAAAAGACAAAATGAGAAAATATCTGCCTCCTGCTGGGCAGCTATCAAAGATTGGGAAGAAAATATAAATAAGGATAACGAATTTTGGCCCAATTCTGAAAGGCTTGCTCTCAGTGTAAGTAGCGTTCTCCAGTGTATTACATCAGAGCAAAGTCACTTACATTGACACCAGATCTTTTGGAATCTGCCCGCCAGTGTAAGCCTGTTTATAGACAGGCCTTGCACTGAAGTAAGTCATTTTACACTGAGAACAAATCTCTTAAAAGAGGGTCAGATTCAAACTAAATGACTAAAATGGTTTATTATCAGCATTCCAAATCCAATTCGGTCAACCATGTAGAATGTTGACCCAAAATGCTGAATCAGGACTGCCAAAAAGTAAACCAAGGAGAAATTGAATACGTCGACAACCGTGGTTTGATGTATTCGACAAAGCAAAAAGTGATGTCACTCACCTCCTGCTATGTGCATTAATGTACTGTTACACTCTAAAGTCAACAGTACATTAGTTCTACTACTTTCAGTGGGGCTATGCCCCCTGCACCCCCCTATGCAGGGAACGGTGCCCCCACACACCCTGCACATTAAATATACCAACTCCGAGATCACACTACAGTGAAGAAATGGCTAATTCCCTGTTCCCCACTTAACTACAATCTCTCTGCACAATGCAGAACCCAAATTCTCTAACTACACTACCCGTTTGCTGTAGTGTAGTCGATACATTTTGGTTCGACATTCTGCCGACTTGAAAACTGCAATTCAACCGCATGCTGGTCGACCAATACAGTTTCAAGGTTTTCAGTGTAAACTGGCTAAAATATAATGCTAGTAAGTTCAAAAGTCAGTTTAGAACAATAGTAGGGCAATTAATAATTTACAGCTGTGTCCCAGAACTATTTCTTGTTTTACTCTTGTGGCTCTATCTTCTAAAAAAGTTAGAACTAAAACTGTCATATTAGTATTCTTCTGATGTTGATGACAATTTGCTCCATTTGCTATCAGCTTTATTACCCAGATATGATAATCACCCAAAATTCATTCCACTGGATTTTCATTAGGCATAACACAACACCTAATGAATACGGGGAAAGAAATACCAGTAATGGGCAAGATCAAATATCAGCTGTGATTCAGAAGCCGCTGCACCCTCAAAATCTTCTGAAAAATTTATTTTAGCATCCACAGGGCAGTCTCATCTGCCAGACTGAACTCATCTTAAACAAAACTAGCAAATAATCTCACAGTGGTAATGCACCTAGTAAGTAAATACAAGGATACTACACATTAGACAAAAATCAAGCAGGGACTTTATAAAACCCAAGCATAAATATTCTGAAAATACTGTTCAAAACCTAAAAGATCCACACATCCATCCATTCACAACCCCTTTTTTGCTGTTTTTGCACATGGGGTAAGGTATAGTAATGTAGTTCCCTATACTAGTGCATAGTTTGGGAAGAGAATGCTGCTGGGTTTTTGCTTAAACATATCAATGGTGCAACAGGTAGTGCACACGCACCTTTGGTGGAGAAGGCTGTGAGTTTCTAGTTCTATATCCGGTAGATCAACTACTGACACTACAGTGCAGCATAAGGGAAGTGTTGCACTCCTGAGTGTACCGTTCTTTGGATGAGATGTTAAAATGAGGCCCCATCTACTTGAGATGGTGGTAGCTCACATGGATGTAAAAAATCCCATGGCACCTGAGAAAAGAGTAAGGGTCATTTATTTATATCCAAAAAGAACTCTTATTTACAAAATATTTACAAATATTTACAAATGTACAAATATATATATGTATATATGTATATATATATATATATATATATATATATATATGTATATATATATATATATATATATATATATATATATATATGGGTCCCCTACTATTTACCGAAACGTCGATTCGCCGACAAAGAAATCACCGACACCAAACGACCAACAACGCAGTTGACCGACACGCTGGAATCCCGACAGCCGGAAGACCGACAAGGGGAATGTGTAAGCGCGACCTGGTAAGTATGCGATAGTGAGGGATTTAGGAGTAGGGAGCGGACAGGTAAGTGTGCAATAGTGAGGGATGTAGGGTTAGGGTGTGTGATAGGTGAGTGTGCGGTAGTGTCGGAGCTTGGGGTTAGGGGTGAGTAAGTGAGTTAGGGTTAGGGTGCAGGTAGGGAGAGTGTGCGGTAGTGTCGGAGCTTGGGGTTGGGGTGGGTAAGTGAGTTAGGGTTAGGGTGCAGGTAGGGAGAGTGTGCGGTAGTGTCGGAGCTTGGGGTTAGGGGTGGGTAAGTGAGTTAGGGTGCAGGTAGGGAGAGTGTGCGGTAGTGTCGGACCTTAGGGTTAGGGCTAGTGGATATGTCCTGTAGTGTACTGTGTTGTTTACGTGTAGTGTGTCGGTGTTATGGTGTTCGGTGTTTTGCGTTGTCGGTACTTTGTGTTGTCGGTCGTTTGGTGTCGGTGATTTCTTTGTCGGCGAATCGGCGTTTCGGTAAATAGTAGGGGACCCATATATATATATATATATATATATATACACACACACACACACACACACACACACACAATCTGTTTACACAATTTCCTTTACAATCATACTAAATTTCATCCCTATTAGACTTCCACTCCTTTTTCCATAATCATCTAATTTTACTTAATTTTGTTGCTAAAATCAATTTACCATTAAACATAACTTCTTCTAGTCTTTCATTACATATAACATAAAATACCTTTTTATCTATTCTTTTAACATTCTTTACTTTTTTCTTGTAATATCCATATTTATTTTATTCACTTCTTTTACATCTTTAAAAAAAATCTTCTTTACATAGTTTTCACCCCAACCTTTTTACTCTTACATTTCAAAAAAAGGGTCTATATTAGATAAACAAACGCTTAAATGTTCGAATCTCTAAAGGTCGACCTTTAGAGATCAAACAGTTAAGTGTTTGAATATCTTTAAAGATTAAAAAAAAATAAGCTCTCCGAAAGCGTGTGCTAACAACAATAAAAAGATATCGTAAAGTTATTTATACTTTCGTTTGAGTGGACTGTTTTCAAAGCTCGCTTTTTGTTTACTTCTTCATTGATTTGTGCACTTTTGATTTTTTAAAAAAAAATAAATAAAAGTAAAACAAAAAAAAGTAAAGGGTGTAAGTAGGGGGCAAGCCCTCCTGCACCCCCCACACCCCCGCTACTTAAATATACAACTCCAAGATCGTGCTACAGTATAGGGAATCAGAAATTTCCAGTTTGCACTCTGCTGTGCACTGACGAGCGATCTCGGAGTTGGTATATTTAAGTAGGAGGGTGCGGGGGGTGCAGTGGGGCTTACCCCCTGCTAAAACCCTTTCAGTTTACCTTTTTTTTCTTTGTTTTATTAAATTTTTGAACACTTAAATGTTCGATCTCTAAAGGTCGACCTTTAGAGATTCGAACATTTAAGTATTCGTCAATGTAATCTAGTCCCTTCAAAAATGCATGTTCCCTAGATTCTTCTTCTTGACAGTATAAACATGTTCTTATTACTTTTCTTTTTATATAACATATTTCCTTTTACTGGCAATTTATTTATCAGTCTTCACAAACATTCTTCATGTTCTCCTCTCTGATTACACCACTTGCTTCTTATTTTATAGCTTTAATTTCTTTTCATCTGTTAAAATTTTCCCATGGTTTTACATAGTAATGTTTTATCATTACATTCATATACCATACTTTTCTTTTTCAATATCATCAGTTTTTATTTTTCACAAAAATATTTTTGTTGGTACCATTTTATTTCTTCATTTATGCAGTTTTTCTCTTTTACTATTTTTACCGTATTCAAAAAATTATCATACATATATTTATTCAGTTTTACTACTAATCTGTCATCTTTTTCATTTATCCACTTTAACACTTTGTACAAATTTAAAGCAGCAGCATATACCACTGGGGTAATTAACCCTAAACCTCCTTCCTCTTTATGTACATACAAAACCACTCTTTTTACTGGGTTTAATCTAGAACCCCATATAAATTAAAAATATCTGCAATAATTCCTTTTGAAATACTGGTGGCAACATAAATATACTTACTAAGTATGTCATTTTCCCATAAGCACTGAATTTATCAAATAAGCCTTTTTTCTGAATGCTAATGTATATTTTCTCCAGAAAAGACAGGTTTGCTTAATTTCTTCTATTGCTTTCCCCCGTTGAATTATACTTACATATTTTATTCCCAAATGTTATACTTAATACAGAAATGTAATTAATTGTAAAATATATACCCCATCTTGACTAAATTATGTAAACCTTTACTTTTCCCTTTATTTAAATTTTTGCTATCACCTCTAGACACTCAAGTATGCAAATTATTACTTCTTTTATACATATTTTGGTTTTGCATTTATTATAATTTCATCTGCATATGTTAACAGAACTTGAATTCTTAACCATTCAGGTGGTATGTACCATACCCACCTTGGTAACTCTGTAATTTTGCATACTATCACATTCATAACTAATGCAAAGAGTATACAACTCATTGGACATCCCTGTCTTATACCACTCTTCACACGTGCCTCTTGACTTAACCAGCCATTTCAAAGTATATTGACTTTAGTATTACTGTATGCTGACATACATAATTTCCTAACTTTCATACTTGTATTCTTTCATTATTCCCTATAACATTTCATGTATAATTGTATCAAATGTGTTATTATGGTCTCATCATGATTTTCACTTCTTTTCTATTCATAATATCATCCACAATTTCTCTATGATTAACAATTTGTGACAACCCTTCACCTTTATAATATATATACATTTTCCATAATATTTACATTTAGTTTCAAATCTCTTTTACATTATTTTCATATAAATCTTATAATTGGGCTCCGTTTTTTTAATCGTCTTCCATCTTCCTTCTTCCATGTGAGTTTAAGTATTCTACTACATAATTCTTAATACATAAAACCTTAATTTAACCATTCATTCAAAGTCTTTAATAACATTGTTAGTCCCTTAAATTTTTAATGCATTTCATACCCTATTTCATCTGGATCTGCAGCTGAATATGCATTTACTTGTCCTCATTTTTATCTAGTTTATTTAAAGAAATCTGCTTTTCGAAATTTTTATTATCTTTTTCTGTTAACTTTTTTACTATCTTATTTTCTTCTTTAACCATTTCTTGTACATATTGTATTACACTTTTCATAATCTTTTCCTGAGTTTTTTTATTTCTTCTTTTACAATTTTTATCTTTCTAATTACATGACAACCTTCCCTTTCTAATCTGCTTAAGTAACTTGATATTTTTCCCTTTTTCCTTGAAAAAATATACTTTATTATATAAAAACTCTTGTTATTTTTTTATTTTTCTTTGTCAAAGTACTTTATATCGTTATGTTCAAAATCTTCCAATGCATCATTTTATGTTCTTTTATATTTTTTCTCTACTTTTATCACATCAAATTGCCACTGTAAAAACATTTTTATTTTTTACCTTAAATATCATTCAACATTCAGACCAGTTTTTATCAAATGTTCTTGCAGTAATATGATCTTTTCATAACTGCATCACTAATCTTTCCTTCTTCATTCCATGACTTCTCATTTATCCTTTTTATTCCTTTGCCTGTTTTTATATATTCCTAGTTTTCTTTTACCTTGAGCCACATTGCAAGAAGATCAGAAAATCCTTCTTCAACTACCGCCCCTTCTCATATAACTAAACCTTCTGATACTATAAAATAATATATTTCAGTTCTATATGTAACTCTTTTTGTAAGTTCATGAATTTTTGTCTCAAAGTTTTAACTTACCTCATCTTATAACTTCTAACACTTTCTTACATTTCCTTTCTTTTTATGATTGCCTCTTAAATCAAAATTAAAGTCTCCTGTTATTATAATATTCACATTTATCACTACAGTATAAAATCTGATGAAATAACCTTTCCCTTTCTTTACATTTAGTATAAGTATATGATGTTAAAATTCTATATACTTGTTCTTTCAATTTTAAATCTACAGTAGTTAATTTTCCCATTTTTTACTAATGTTGCATCTAATATCTTCACTGTATTTCTACAGACTATGGCCATTTTAGAACATCTTTCATTTTCCAAATTCCAGATTATCATTCCTCCCCCATAGTTTCTCTGTTTTTAATCTTTCTTCAGTTGTTAAAAATTGTGTGTCTTCTAATATAATTACATCTATATCACATGTATTACCTAACTCCAAAATCCCTATTCTTCTTACTATATGTTTAATATTATTCACATTTACAGAAAGCACTCTATAATTTTCATTTTCTATTTTTCTTATATTCATGGTTTCCCAAGTCCATAGCTAATTACTAGGCTAATTTTCCTAATTGTCCATTCTCAACCTAGCCAATTTCCCTTCCAAAGGTGAGAATTAAACACTGCATCATATGTCAGAGTTAAACACCTTAACCATCACACCAACCCACAATCTTTAGATGTATATATTATTCATCTATTTCCTTTCTCCTGTCCTTTTGTACTTATCCCTTTAAATTGTATTTTTCTGTCTTTTGCCCTTCTACTAACAGAATACATTTTACTACCTCCCAATTTATGTCTTCTTCTTCACTTATTTCAGAACCTTCTATGTCCTCCATTTTTCATCTATTTTTTCTTCTATTTCTCTAAAATTTATTTTCTTTGTTCATTTTCTTTTTTCCTTTCTGTTATTTTCATTTTTACAATCATCTACTGATGTCCAATTTTCTTACATGTATAACATTTCAGTTCAATTTTTTTTGCATCATGCCCCATTTCACCACAAATATAACATTTTCTTTTGACACAGTTAATTATCAAATGTTCTTCTTTTCCACAAAAAAAACATGTTTTGGGTTGTCCCCAGTATTTTACAACACCCCTATTCCCCTCTGCATTTATCATGCTTGGTATATGTATATTTTCTCTTTCTATCTTTAACACAATATTACAATCCCAGCCACCATCCACCAGTCCATAAACCCCTTTTGTCATAAATATAAAGATTTAAAATGCCCTTCCAAAGTCTCTTTTTCTACCCCTGCTTGAATTTGTGCATGAATTTTCTTTTTTGTTTCACAGTCTTTTTTTCCTATTCTCTAAATTTTTTTTTAAAATATTATCTCAAACGTGTCTTTGTTAAGCATAAATGCTCTTATCTCATGTCCTTTTACATCCAAATGAGCTGTTAAATTGTCCCACACTTCATACCTGTCCATTTCTTTGTCTTCTTTACTTTGAATCCTTACCACATACTTTTATTTTTCA
Source organism: Protopterus annectens (assembly GCF_019279795.1). Classification (NCBI taxonomy): domain Eukaryota; kingdom Metazoa; phylum Chordata; order Ceratodontiformes; family Protopteridae; genus Protopterus; species Protopterus annectens. Next base: position 101,207,270 of record NC_056750.1, on the reverse strand, counting down.
TTTCTTCTGCCTTTTCTTCTACTACTCCACCTTTACCTTCTTTTACTGCATATGTTTTCTTTTCCCTCTCACCACTAACCACTACTGTTCAGGATTGTCTCTGCATCCTCCTTTTGTATTTTTTTCATAATGTCCCCCATTAAACATCTCATTCATTTTCTGGCTCACTCTGCACTATCCTACAACTCTCCTGAGTGGAGGGTTGCGATAATACATCTATCATTTGCTGACTTATATGCATGAAATACTTGTTTGAAACATCTCCTCAGAATGCTGCACACATTCCCTGGCCTCGCCATCTCTTTGCCTGGAATGGAAACAGGAAGTGCTCATGCAAAATGGGTCCAACTCAACAATAATGAGTAGGTTTTTTTATTGATATATACATTACATAGTATTTACATATTTACATTATTTACATCTATTTACAACTCTCCATACATTATAAACATCAATTTAAGCATTCCTTCCCCACTCTTTTATCCACAATCAAAACATTATTTTCTCCAAAATATTTGGCAAAGTCCATTCTCCATTATATTTAATTTCATTTAGTCTCTTGTTCTATATAGTCCATGAAACATAAATTATTCTGTCAATTTTCTTCACTTCTTCCTGTTTTTGTGTGCCATAATAACCAAATTCTACTATGTCAATATTTATTTCTTCAGATTTTAACAAACTTTTCACCCTATTATGTTTGCATATTTCTTTCCACAAATAAACTATTTCTTATTTTTAAAAACACATGCTGATTAGTCTCAAACTCTCCACATTTGTTGCATATTCTATCTTGTTTTTTGTATGGCATATTTGCCTTAACCAGCAATTGTCTAATAGACAATCTCCATAAAAACTCAGTGCATTCTTTAATCATTTTATAGTTGTTATATCTCATCATTATGGATTTTTCTTATCTATTTCTAAATCTTTCCATGGATCAATGCAATAAAATGCTTTCATAATACTTAACTACAATTCCTTTCTTTTTTTTCACATGTAATATTTTTGCTTCCATTATATGTCTGCAAAATTCCACATAATGATTTATACTGAATATTATCATAGGCTTTACTTATATCCCTTATCATAACCTTTGTTTCTACATTTTTATTTATATCATCAACTATTTCTCCTATTATCAATAATAACTTTTGACTTCCTTTTCCTTTTCTTCCAAATACATTTTGGTCATATATGTTTTCCATTTTTGTAACCTTTTTATTATTGTTCTTATAAAACGTTTATAATCCGCATTATTCAATGTTATAGTTCTCCAGTTTTTATCTCCTCTATTTCCTTGTTTAAATATACATTGTATAACTCCTGTACATATTTCTCTCTCTTTAATTCCAGTTTCTAACCATTCATTCATAACTTCTATAAAATTATTTTTTTTCCACTCTTTCATTTCTTTATACACACCATATTCAATTCATGTTAATATCTTTTAGAATTTCATTCAAATCTTTTACAGTTATTTTTTTATAAATACTCATCTTCATTATTTAATTTTTCACCTTTATAAATTGGTTCTATGTTTCATTCTTTTTTAACAAATAATATCAATACATATTCTTTGATTATTTTGTATAGTTCTTCTTGCTCTCTTATTTGCTTACCTATTTTTTAATTCTATTTCCCTTCTTTTATCATTTTACTCATATATATAATGCTACCTCTTCTTTCTTTCTTTGTAAACAATATTGTTCATATAACAAGTTAATTTTATTTTGATTAATTTTATATATTTTGCTTTTTCATAAAATATTTATTTCTTCTCTAAGTCTCTGAATGTTTCTTAACTTGATATCTTGTATCTCTCTTTTTCTTTTTTTTTCTTCTTTATACATTCCTAAAAACCTTTTTTAACATTTATCTTTAAAATTAAGCATCACAGTCCAATTCTCATAAAGTCTCTCATATTCATATGATTTTTTTTCCATAATTCCATAAGTTCTTTTTTCTTTTCTAAATCCAATTCCTTTTCATTAATTCTCTTTATTCCTTTTCCTATTATTATATATTCTTCATTTTCCTGTACTTTAACCTATATAGCCACATGATCTGAAAATCCAGCATACTGGATTCCTTTTTTTATAACTTTTAAACTATCAGACAATAAAACATAATCAGTTTCTGTCCTGATTGCATTATTTTTGTAGGTCCAGTGGTTATTCTCCCATACACTTAACTTTTCACTTTTCATAATTTGTTAACCATTTTAACATCACAATTACACTTCTTTTTTTTTAAATTACAATTAAAATCACCCACCACCATAATGTTCAAAGTTACACAAACATATTCAAAAATATTTTGAAATCCTTTCTCTCTTTCTTTTTTTGTTATATATGCATATAAAGCTATAATTTTATGCACTTATTTTTTTCTATCTCAAGTCTATTACTGTAATTCATCCTAGTTCCACTATGGTTACATCTAATATTTTAATGCTTTTTTGACATAATATACATATGCCCAAGCATGGTTCTTTCCCCCTGTTCCTAACTACCACACCATTCCAAAGTTTTTCTGTTTGTGTCCTTTCTACCTCTGTTAATAATCTACCATCTAAAACAATAATATGTGCATCTACTGCAGCACACCATTGTAACATATTTATTCTTCTCTTAATATTGTTCATACTGTTCACATCTAAAGCTAATATTTTCAGCTTTTAAGAACAGTTAGTTTAATAAAATGTTTACCGCTTTATTTTTCTCTAAGCGTTATATGTTTGAATGTTCTTTTCCTTTAACTCTTTTCCCTATCAAATTCTTTTTATATCTTCCTCTGCACCAGTCAGCTTCTTCCTCACTTGTCTCCTCTGTTTCTTTTTCCTTGTTACTTTCTTTAACTTCTTGTAGACTATCTTTATCAGTCACATCTTTTGTACATTTTCTTGTATAACATTTTTCTACCCCTTTCTCCTGTATAACTTCATTTTCTTGCACTTTCATTTCACATTCTAGCCATGAATGACCAGTACTGCCACTTTTTTGCACTTTAAATCACATATTTTGTATTATGCCCTGTTTTACCACATAAATAACATATTTTTATCACATTCATGGATTAAATGATCATTTTCTCCACAAAATAAGTCTTTGGTTGAACCCTTTATTTCACAAAACCCCTATTACCATGAACATTAATAATACTAGGTACATGCATAACATTATCATTTTCCATTTTCAGTATTAATCCACATCCCCCAGTCCATAGTCCTCTTTCATCATATATTTTTGTAGTGGCCATTACTTTACAATCACTTAACAAATGTTCTTTCAATTATTTTGCTTCAACTTCAGTTCTAAACTGGATCATTATGCTTTTTTTGTCCGTAAAAAGCTTGCACCACATATTCTGACTATGGATAATTTTTTTTTTTTTTTTTTTGCTCATATGCACCCAAACAATTTTCCATGGCCTGCCCAGTCTCAAATATCAAGTCACAAAAATTCTCTTTATTAATTAAATAAATGCTCTTACCTCTTTTGCTTTGACACCCAGAGGTGCTATGACAGAGTGCCAAACCTCATACCTGTCTAAACCTTCTTTCTTTTTTTTTTTTTTTTTTTTTTTTTTGTACTGCTCACACATACCACATTCTTCTTTTTTGTTTCTTTTATTTTGTCTTTGCTCCTTCTCAAACAGTTTGTCCATAAGTTTTTGTCACTAGAACATTTTCTGGAATAGTCTCTTCTTCTCCTTTTTTTTTCTTTAATTTTCTCCATGATGTCACTCCATGAAATTGCTGCTCCACTTTCTGATTCACTTTGTTTTACCATTTCTTCTAAATAATCATCCCACAACCCCCCCCCCCTGCCCCATTGGAGGGTGGTAATTATGCATCTTTCAGAGGTAACTGTCTCTCCTTCAAACACTTTTTTCTAAAAGTTTTCCTCTGAATCCATTTCACTTACAGCGACATTTTCCTTTTCCCCCAATGCCACGGTTCTTTTCTACACCCACATCATCCAAAAAAAAATTCTGGTAGTGATTCTTCCATTTCAACTACATTTTTAGCAACTTTCACTCTATTTTCAGCAAAAGCTGAATCAACCATGTTTTTGCCCTGTTCCTCCTGGCTGCCTCTGCCCTGGATAGGAAACAGGAAGTCAGGATGTGTAACACACAAAATCTTCCTCTGACTACCAAGAGTAGGATAAGTTCCCTAATGCGCTGGCCAAATTTCCCCTAGTAGTATAAATACTACTTCAGGCCTCCCCTAAAAAGGGGCTACTAGCCTAGTTAGACTAACCTGGTCAACAGAGAGTAAGTAAACAACTAAATAAATAAATAAAATTTCAACTTACCACTTTCCAAAAGATAAATACTGAGAAAGTAAATGAATACCACAGAAATAAATATGCAGTGAAGCATTCCTCTTGTATCCCCTATGTGGGGATTTCCACCCTCCAACCTTCTTAATTTATATATATGCCAACTCCACTGTTGCACATCAGTGAAGAAAAAGCAAAAAACATTCAAAACCACACTGCCAGCTAGCACTGTTTAACATATTATGGTGAGACCACCACAATGTTACATTTTTGAACCACAGTGCAGTGAAGACACAGCTGGTAATAAAGTGTAGGTTAGCCAATACAAGTGGCACTCTCCCCTCAGGCAAATATTTAAATATGTCTTTCCCCTACTTCAGGCTTGTCACCAGAAGACAACAAACCAATAAAGCAAGATGACCAATTACTCCCACTAAGACAATTGCCCAACCCAGCAGTTGTTCATGATGACAATGTCAACCCTATTTTTAATGTAGTATTACCTCAGGTCAATTATTAATCTCCAGACAGGAAGTGAGTCCCTCCTCAGTAAGAAATTATGCTTTGAAATGTATTAAAATCATTGGGTGCATGTTCAAATGGAAGATCCTACTGTGAAGTGTGAGCAGTTTTAAAAGCTTGACATTTTCAAAAAGATATGAGAAGCCTCCAAAATAGGAAAGGATGGAGCATTTGAATCCTTTCCTGATCACCCTTAACAGTGCCAATGAGTTGCCAACAACTTTTATCAAGGGTTTATTATCTCAAATATATGATTGTAGGAAGATTACTAGGGAGGTGATCACAAAGACCATGAGATACCTGGCCATATACACCTTTGCACAGGCACACACAAACGTCTGTGCCTCCCTTTTTATGCACTTAATACTACTCACATTTACTCACAGTACTCACCTCCCATATCAATCAGGGTTGTGCAAGGAAATCCAGGTGTAAATTTGTGTTTACCCTACAGTAATCAAGGCTAGCATTAAAGGTAATCAAAGCAGTACTTTGAGCTTCAGCAGTAATTTGTTCCATAGACTGGAAATAATTTGGTTAGGAACCCAACTCTCTAGTTGTCTACTTCTTGGTGCAGATTCAAATTTTCAGTACAGGTGTTTCTAAAGCCACTGATCTTGCAAAAAAACAAGAGGTTAAATAGGATTGGCCCTTCATGGTTCAAATGTGAGACAGAGGTCAGCTGAGAGCGGCCTGTAGGCCACTAAGTATAAAGACAGTTAGTTGTGCAAATCTGTTGGGATAGAGGAATGATTTAAGGCCTTTAATTTTCTTATTAAAGTATCTTTGGGCCTTTCTAGTTGAGTAATATGCTTTTATTTATACATACCAAAGGGGGCACTGCATTCAGTGATGGTTCTGGTAATGGAGGAATACAGTGATAGCTAGCATCGCTTCTTTGTATCTTGAAGATATTCCCTTGGGAATCCACTGGGCCATACAGAAGGGTCTCCTGACCATGGTGGAAATGTGGCGATCAAATGAGAGAGAGAACTGTCTACATAACTACCCAGGTCTGTAATAACCATGTCTGTTTGAAGAGGAATACCATTTATAACATATATTATAAGAGCTTTTTTTCCATTTTTGCATTTATCTTAAGACAATTTCCTCTACACCAAGTATCTGCATATTCCAGCCCTTGCTGGAACTGTTCAGTATAAGAGGATGAGCAGACAGCCATGCTCAGCTTGCAGTCATCAGCAAACTTGTACAACCACACTTCAAGGATATTAGACTGAATGCCTATAAAATAAATGCCATACAGGAGAGAGCTCAAAATTAATCTGTATGGTACCCCACTCATTTAAATTTTACATTCAGAGATGGTACAAGAAACGTTCACAACCTGGAATCTATCAGGCAGCTAATTTGCAATTCAGCAGATAACACAAGTCTTTGCATTCAGTCTTTTTATTTGTTTAACAGTACCAACATGGGGATAGAGTCAAAAGCCTTGGACAGACTGAGATAAGAATTGTGCACTGAGTGATCAGTGTCCACAGCCTTTGTAACCTTTTCAAGCTTAATAGGTTCAAGAGACAGGACTTGCCCTTCACAAAGCCAAACAGTTTGGGATCTAGATCAGTAAAGTTGCCTGTGTTTGCAGAAATGAATTCTGCCATGATAAATTCCATGGCTTTGCATATAGATTTAGTGAGACTAATGGGTCCAATATTGCCTGGAACTGTAAATGACCCACACTTGTCTAGGGAAGTCACAGTGGCTGTTCCCTAGGCCTCAGGCACAAACCCTGTGCTTAGGTGAGGTTGAACAGTTTAAGTAGAGGTTCAGAGTGCATATTTAGCACTGTTGTGTTGTCTGGTCCCATAGAAGCATTATTTTTAGTCTTTGACCAGGACATTAAGACCTGTTTGAAGGTAATTTCTGGAGAAATTAAATTTTCAGGAATACTGGCTGAACAATCTGGGAAGGCATGATGAAGTTAGTAATAAATTTGTTTGCTAAAATATTGGCTATATCCTTAGTATGTGGCATCATTACTGATGAGGTCAGTTCATTGTTGAACAGTATTCCTTAATTTCCTGACATAATTGAAGAAAGATCTGAAGCTTCCTTTGGCATCTGTACCAACCTTAACCTCATACTTTAGTATACATCTTCTACTAGTACCCTTAAGTTCCACGCTGACATTTTTCATAGTGGTCCTAAGATGAGGGGATGTGGATTTGTTACAATGTTCCATCATTTTTCTTTCTTCTGTTACATAGTTTATTAATACAGGAGTTCATCCAGAAAGGTTTACTCCTGACTTTACCATTACATATTAGGAGTATGGGTATTATCTTGTCTATGCAGCTATTCAGGTGCTGATCCATGTCAGAGGTGAATGCAGCAGCTCTTTCATTTTGGGTCTGTTTGCAGAGGATTGTTGGGAATTTTGCATAGATCTTCTTCAAGCCGGGTTTTCCCTGGTGAAGTCCCTAAAGATAGCGGCATTTGGTAGAATGGTGGTTTCACTAGCAAACCTGTGCTTAGATTTAATCAGGGATGAGGAGACAATGGGTGAAGTATAAGCAGGGGCAAAATTGAGAAGAACCAGGTCAAGAATGTTATAGACTCTGGTGAGTAGTTTTACAATTTACTCTAGCTCATTAGCATATCACTTTTTAGTGGTAGTATTGCTATAAGTTAATGTAGGGTGGCCACGGTGGTGCAGTGGTTAGCATTGCTGCCTCACAGCAAGAGGTTCTCTGGTTCAATCCTCGGCTGGGGTGCCTTCTGTGCGGAGTCTGCATGTCCTCCCTGTGGTCACGTGGGTTTCCTCCGGGTGCTCCGGTTTCCTCCCACATCCCAAAGACATGCTGCAGGTGGATTGGACACTCTAAATTGGCCCTAGGTGTGTGTGTGAGTGTGCCTTCTGTGGAAGGTTGGGCGCCGGGCTGGCAACTCGACACCGTAAAACTCCACTGCCATTCAATGTGTGGACAAGGTGATCCGCTGTGGCGACCCCTAACCGGGAAAAAGCCGAAAGAAGAAGAAGAAGAAGATTGTTATAAGTTAATGTGGTGTTAAGATAATGTCTATAATATTCAAGAGACACTGATGATGACCTCTCACTAGCAATGAAGTAATAGTTGTACTTAATACTGATTTGGATCTCCAGGAGCTTCAAGTTATGGTCATGGGTAATTTGATGTCAGATGATGGTATTTCCAACAAATACAGATAGTACTCCACAGTTACCCAAGGGGATGAAGATATGATAGGTGCTAAAACCTGTAATAGAGGAAGTACTGCCATTGCACTGAAGCAGCATCTCAGTAGCTACATAATTATGAATGTGCTCAAGTTGCAGGAAGGCCTCAAGCTCAGGCAGCTTCCTAATTAGACTGCTAGCAGTGAATAGAGCTGCTAAGATGTTGCCTGAATTTCAACTTCAGTTTGCTAGGTAGCAATGCCCAGTAGGGTTATTCTGCCTAAAAAAAGCACTAAGGAGGCAGCAAAGGTTTTAGCAAGTTCCATCATGTCTCTCTGCATGTCCTTCTGGGTATGGCATCTCAATTCAATTACTCCTACATGGGCAGTCACTAGGTTGCAGTCATATTTGTCTGGTTTAGAGGTCCTTAGAGTCATTGTGACATCACAAATTCTAGTACCAGAAAAAAAGTTTACAGTCTCCCTGCTCATATCTAGTATAATGGATGGGGTATCTGCTTACATACACAGTCGCCTATGACTAAAATATTTCAATCTGCAGATGTAAATTTATCGGACCTTATAGGCTTAGGTCTACTTTCCTTGTGACTCTGGGTTGAGCTGTGTATGTGTGTTTACAGTATGTGTGAGTGGACTGGTTTGAGCTGTGTGTGTGTTTACAGTACATGTGAGTGGACAAGGAGAAGGCATTGCAGAAGAGCCTCAAGTTCAGGCAAATTTCTATTTAGACTCCTAGCATTAAATAATACCAGCAGATTGTTGTCCAAATTTGAGTTTACTTTTGGGTTTTCCTTCTTTTGTTATATAATTCGGGTGTGTTGTAGGAGGCTTTGTTAAATTATTTATAGCCTCAGCATAACTTGTGGACCTAGTGGTTCATTGTGATTGATGTCATGTTGTGGAGGTATGATGCTTACTGATAGTGTGTTGATGTGAGACATTTTTCTCCATGTTTCTTACATATTTTAATCTGTCACAGGTTATACTATCAATTGGTAGAAGCTAAAATATTAGCTCTATCCTTGGGATTGGAGTATGTGGCATCATTACAGATGATGTTGCTACCACCACCTTAGAACACCTAATGTGATCAGACTGACCACAGATGGGTGAGAGCAGACTGTTGAATGATGTTCTAGAGGGTGGGGGACTAAAACTCATCATAGTACCCAAGGGATGGAGGAGACTTATAGTAGACTCAGAAGATTTATGGGTGAAATATTTAGGATGATACACATCAGGTAGGCTAGATGGTAACTAATCTAGCAATACTTAGAGAAAAAGAGAGAATTAAGGCTGTGAAGAATGAAGAATACTGCTGACACCTATTGGTCTCTACATGGCTGATAATGCTACTCAGCAGAGCTGCATGCAGCTAGGAATTAATGATCAGTGGCTGCATTTCTCACCAGACGAGAGACAGAAGCACTGATCCCAAGCTGCTTCCTGAGAAGTTGCATCATCCCAGATGTTGAAGGGATTAGTACACGTGTTGGAAGTTCTCTCTTAGCAGATACCCTGGATAGCACATAGAGCAGCTCAACACAACAGAAATCCAAGAAGCAGAAAGGTCTGTTATTGAAATTGATGAGGTTCCCAGCAAAAGAGCAACCAGACCAATCAGGGAAGTGTCTCACATACTACCCAATCAAAGGCCACCAGAAATCAATGCCTTGCTCCTACTTCTCTCATAGGAAGCAAAACAGTTTGTCTCAACAAAGTTCAATACGTTTCCAATGACACACTAGCAGAAATATGAATGTTTAACTTCAAGATAAATTCTCAAAGAGGGAATAAGTGGGAAGAGAAATATTTACATCCCATTCAGCAAGCCACTGCACAATATCATCAAGGTGCAGCATATCAAAATCTAAATTCCAGACAATTCTGTCTAGCCCAAGCCTCTATGCAATACGACTCAAATGCTAACGTTTAACTGAGGACAGGGAGGTTAGTGGTGGGATAAGTTTCCCTTTATGCAGCACAAATTAATTCCCCAATTACCAAGTCCCATGACATACTGTACAGCAGCAGCATCCAACCTCAAGCACTACCTGGCATCCACCTACCCAGTAACAAGATAAAGAGGAACACCATGGACATAAATCATAGCTATTTCTCTTGTTACCAGTAAGTAAGCAAGGTTCATTTGTTCAAGTAAAAGTACAACACATGTATCTCCTTTCTTGCAGACACAGAAGTTACTTGCTGAATTATAACATTACCCGATACTAAAAATGTTCTTTCCCCAAAAGGCTCTGTTAATGGAATGGAAGTCTTGGGGGTTCCAAATGACTACCTTGAGTCCACTCCAGGACCCATCCACAAAAGTCATTAACAAGATAATCGTGCATTTATTGTCAGAACTTCAACTCCACTAAATTGTTTCGATGGACACCTATTGCATAAACTTAATTGTACCATTTACTGTACTCCAGATAAAGTTTTCTTAAACAACCATCCATTCATCCTCAACCCCTTTTCCTATTTTTGCATGAGGTCGGGGTGTCACTTCAATAGTGAATCACCTGCTGGGTGGCTAGCCCTGCCGCGATAGTTCATCTGTACCACACACACACACACACACACACACACACACACACACACACACACGCACACACCTAGGGCCAATTTAGAGTGTCAAATCCACCTGCCGCATGTCTTTGGAATGTGAGACGAAACCAGAACACCCAGAGGAAACTCACGCAAACACAGGGAGGACATGCAGACTCCACACAAAAGGCACCCCAGCAGAGAATCGAACTGGGAAACATCTTGCTGTCAGGCAATAATGCTAACCACTGCACCACTGTGCTCTCAAAATCTTTCAAGCCACAAACACTTGACTTATACCTGGAAAATAAAGGAGTATTTTCTGCTTCAGAAATTGAAGAGGTTCCTAACACGATGAATAATGGGAAATTGCGTGGCTTGTTCTATAACAACTTTGGAATTGTAATGATAATAAAGTTGGTTTCATAAAAGATGCCTAATCTGTAAAAGTTATACTGAAGTCCCATAAGCCCCTCCCACAAATACAATATCTTCTCTCTGTGGAGGCAGAGAAGGGAATCAAACCTGTGATATTAGCACTACTTCAGCAAGGTATTATAGTGACAACTAGGAGTCCTTGTAATATAGATATATTGTCTTTGAATAAAGACAGGCAAAGAAACCTACTGTTTTGTGTAACATTTGAGAGCTGTTAGACAGTAGTCCTACACCCTGATTCAGTCAAGTTTGATTCCCCTTATTGCTAATGTATTTTCAGTGACAGATATTTTTTCTGCTTTTCTCCTCCATCCCAATTTATCTCGTTTTTATTTACCTTTTGCATATAAAAGTCAACATTAAGCTGGTCTAGTTTACCACAGGCAATGTAGAGTCACTTTATTCTCACGAGAAATTAGATGACAGCTGGACAAAATTCAGCTCCACTGTGGGTCTGCACTAATTCACCATACAGTTGATTCACTTTTAGGATCAGGTTCAGTTTAGTATTGCCAGCAAGATACTGTTTTCCTCCTGCAGAGCTTAAAGTCAACAAGCACAAACTGCTGTTATGGAAGTCACAGGTTCAATACTCAGGACATCTAATTTATGGAATTGCGCAATACAGTCAGCCTCTCATTACCGCTCTTCAATCCATGCCATGCGCATTAACCCTAGAGCAACTTTCTGCTTTTCTTGGATGAGTGGACTATTGTAGATAGTGGATATTCCAGACATATTAACCTGACAAATAAAATCAGATTTTTACTCATTTAAAATCTTTTCTACTTAATCCACCTGCCCTTGGAGTCCCAGACTATTTTAAAGATTGTTCTTCCATTTTGCTATGAGTGCAATGAGGTTGTATTATGATTATTAGCATAAACCAAAATGATTTTTAGACCTGCAACTTACTTCAGCATTAATTAATACCCCATACCTGCAGCACCCCCTCACTGACTTGGGATAGTGGCTGCTGTGGCAGAATTTGGTGACATGACTTCTGCCAAGACTCACTGGCATGAGACTTTCATAGCACTTCCACACTCGGTAATAATTTTATTTTCATGTTGATTGTTGTTCATTGCTATCATACTCTTTTCAGTTTTAGCTCTATGCAAGTCATTGATAGCTAAACTGTTTGCATCTTGGAAAAGCATACAATTGCAAAATATGCAAACTGATGAAAAATGTGAAGCAATGCCATTAAATAATGCAAGTCAGAAAGCAAAGATGAGCCAAAAGTACTAGCAAGCCTTGTAAAGATTTATGACAAAGCTTTTGAAGACATTCAAGAAGCAAATAATATTTCAGTTTTGATCTTAATATCCCTGGAGTCCAGGATGCATTTATAGTGAATAAAATTATGCAAGGAATTTAAAAAAGAAAAATACTTGTAAAGCCTATGTAGAAGTAATATGTATGCATTTGATTTTATTGCCCAGTGAAATAATGTGCGCGTGATGGTTCGTAGCATTAGAATGGTGGATTGTTGTGGAAAAAGTATTTTTGTGATACAAAATGGAGTCAGGGTGTAATTCACCTTGATTCAAGATGGATTATGCAATGTGTACATGAGGTAGGCTTAGTCTCAGCTTAAATAGCATGTCTTATACTTAATGTGCTTAGTTCAGTTAAAATTAAACCCGTTTCTTTTCATGGCCAAGAATGTAATAAAGGGTCTGAGAATGAACAGTCATCATTAACTGTTCTATTATGTTTCATCTTTCATAAAGCCAGCATTCATGATCTGATGACATTTGATTTAGATGTATTTTTATTATAAATATTAGTGTTCTTTCTTAGTTATGGGGAAGTTCAAGTAAATGTATTTGATCTCTCATGATCGTGTATAATAAAGATCTTTCTCCTTTCCAGAATCCCTAGTTTTGTGTCACTGGTTAGATAGCGGTCTTGTAATTTGTGGTAAGAGTTTTTAGGGAAGTAATACTGTAATAGTTGCATGGGTTTCTTTCCTGCATGAACCCCACCCCCCCACACTTGGGATTAACTACAATACACATTTTCCAGGGAAATAAAAACAAAGAAAAGGAGAAGATGTATATAGTTATTAAAGGAGAAAGAGCTGAAACTTTACACAGCAAAGCAGCATAGCCAGCTTTAGGCACCAGCAAACCCTGTGGTCGCTGGGGGCCCCCTGTTCCTGGGGGCCCCCAAACACAGCAAGTTATCTTGTCTTCATATTTTGTAACATGTCTATCAAACCGACAAAATATAGTGCAGTAATCCTGTATATTTAATAAACCAGCGGGTTAAAAACTCTTATTTATAAATCTTCTAAAATTCAGATATATCGGGTTATAGTAACAGTGTTTTATCAAGCAACAGTTTTCACAATTCCATTAAATATTTTACCGCTAATGTAGTGCCTCTGGCTTACTTAAACCCCGCTTGTGGACATTCTGCCCACTAAAACTAACAACACAGCCAGCTTTAGATACCTGCAATATCCGTGGCAACAAGGGGACGCTTTATCATCTTATTATTTATTATTCCTTATTAATATTCAACAGGCGTTTTGTAATGAGGGTGGGGGACATTTTGTGTGTATAAGGGTTTATCATGATTTTTGTGGTTGACTCAAGGCAGGGGCTTTTATTACCTTAGTTTTTGTTATATTAGTTGTTGTATTTTTTAATATATATTTTTGAGATATTACACATTCATTGAACAATTTTAGGGGTTTGAGTTTTGTAAATTGTATTTACAATAACATGACATTTAGGTTTTATTTGTAACTATTGCTTTAAATACTAGACCTGATTAAGTTGAATGTATTTAATCTGGCAGATGGTTTTGGCGTTTTTTTTACTATTTAAAGCCTTGTTCATGACATTTTTAACTGTTCTGATGAAGTATAAGGTTTTACACGAAAGCGCTTAACAATCGTGTTAAGTTTGTTTATGGTTGGAGTAATAAATCTGGTTTTTAAAAGTACTTTGTGGATCGTGGTTCTATCCTTGGGTTTTTGGTGTTTCGTGTTGGACTTTGTTGAACCTGTGGATACTTTGCGATAGATAGCTTTATCATCTTTGACTGTGTGGGGGCCCCACAAAAGTTGCTGCTGCTGACTGGGGAAAAATGTGGAGAAAAAATACATTAATTTCCTGATAATAATATGCACAGGGTTGTAATATGACCCTTTTAGGATAAAGCTGATAATGAACATAACCACTAGAGAGACTGATCTCAGTGGAAACTTTGTATTTTAAGAACAGCTGGTGTTTCTGATGTACAAGTATGGTTTTCTCTTTCAGGGAGTTTTTTAAATACTGGCAGAACACCAGATACTATAACTATCAATTTCTTTGCTGAAGAATTCAACGCAATACCAATAATAGCAGAAAAAAGGCTCAAAATCAGGAACACATTTTAAACATTACTCTAATTCAACTAAAAAGTTAATAGAATAACACCTTTTGCATCAACATGGATTTTTTTGGACAGTACGTATAAAACTCTGATGTCTAAATTGAGTGACTATCAGTAATCCTGAATGATTTACATGCAAATCAAACTATTTACGAAGTACAGAGCAAAATTATGAGCAAAAATCAGGGAAGGTCTGTGAAATCAGGGACAGTGACAGGTTTGCATTACTCCTCACTGAGTTAAATAATAGTGACTTACCCCTGCTGCTGTTTGATGACTGCTAAGGAGCAATTACTGATCTGGTGTGCCACTACCAGTGTAGCACTATGTGTTGCTATTTGCTGAAATAAGTACAAAACTAGTACTGCTATGACTAATGCTTGTGTGTGTGTGTGTGTGTGTGTGTGTGTGTGTGTGTGTGTGTGTGTGTGTGTGTGTGTGTGTATAAAAAGTATTAGTGATTTGTATCTGTGCACACATAATCAGTAATGCCAGGACACATGCATTATTGTTCTGGGTATCAGTAAAAAAAAAGTAAGGCATAAAACATATCATAGAACATTCAGACTCTTAGATCTTCTAAGAGTCTGGGGGCCTGCACTCACTAGACTGTATAAATGGATACAGAGGGTTCCCTTAATCATCCCTGACTGTGTGGAGGCCCCACAAAAGCTGTTCCTGGTTTGGGAAAAATGAGGAGAAACCATGTATTCATTTTCTGATTACACTCTTTAACCTGAACAGGCTGGGATATGACACTGTTAGGGTAAAGCCGATAGTGGCCTCTGCTCTTAGCTGCAACCATTCTAAAACCCGCCCTGCTCAGATGCGTGTGTATGGAAATATGTTGTAGGTTATGCATGTGTGTGTGGGGGGGTTTACTTACTTAATTTTCATTGCAGTCAAACCTTAGAGGTGTGCATATGAGTTTATTACAGTTTGTTGTGCACATGAGGTCATTATAGCTTGTGTTTGAGCTCAGAACAATGTGATCATTGTTTCTTTTTCTTTTGTCAAAGACCTCAGAGGTGTACAAAGAAGGTTACTACAGCTTGGGTAGAGTCAGTGCATTGTTTAGGAGCAACAAAGTAGAATATATTACTGTAACAAAGTAGAATACATTACTGTAACAAAGTAGAATATATTACTGTAACGAAGTAGAATGTATTACTGTAACAAAGTAGAATATATTACTGTAACAAAGTAGAATGTATTACTGTAACAAAGTAGAATATATTACTGTAACAAAGTAGAATACATTACTGTAACAAAGTAGAATATATTACTGTAACAAAGTAGAATACATTACTGTAACAAAGTAGAATATATTACTGTAACAAAGTAGAATATATTACTGTAACAAAGTAGAATACATTACTGTAACAAAGGAGAATATATTACTGTAACAAAGTAGAATACATTACTGTAACAAACAAAGTAGAATATATTACTGTAACAAAGTAAAATAGATTACTGTAACAAAGTAGAATATATTACTGTAACAAAGTAGAATGTATTACTGTAAGAAAGTACAATATATTACTGTAAGAAAGTAGAATATATTACTGTAACAAAGTAGAATATATTACTGTAACAAAGAATACATTACTGTAACAAAGTAGAATATATTACTGTAACAAAGTAGAATACATTACTGTAACAAAGTAGAATATATTACTGTAACAAAGTAGAATGTATTACTGTAACAAAGTACAATATATTACTGTAAGAAAGTAGAATATATTACTGTAACAAAGTACAATATATTACTGTAACAAAGTATTATACATTACTGTAAAAGTAGAATACATTACTGTAACAAAGTAGAATATATTACTGTAACAAAGTAGAATGTATTACTGTAACAAAGTACAATATATTACTGTAAGAAAGTAGAATATATTACTGTAACAAAGTACAATATATTACTGTAACAAAGTAGAATATATTACTGTAACAAAGTACAATATCTTACTGTAACAAAGTAGAATATATTACTGTAACAAAGTACAATATATTACTGTAACAAAGTAGAATACATTACTGTAACAAAGTAGAATA
Organism: Protopterus annectens; assembly: GCF_019279795.1. Lineage (NCBI taxonomy): Eukaryota > Metazoa > Chordata > Ceratodontiformes > Protopteridae > Protopterus > Protopterus annectens. The sequence goes on along the minus strand of NC_056750.1, from coordinate 101,190,834 downwards.
CATTACTGTAACAAACAAAGTAGAATATATTACTGTAACAAAGTAGAATGTATTACTGTAACAAAGTACAATAAATTACTTTAAGAAAGTAGAATATATTACTGTAACAAAGTACAATATATTACTGTAACAAAGTAGAATATATTACTGTAACAAAGTACAATATATTACTGTAACAAAGTAGAATACATTACTGTAACAAAGTAGAATATATTACTGTAACAAAGTAGAATACATTACTGTAACAAACAAAGTAGAATATATTACTGTAACAAAGTAGAATGTATTACTGTAACAAAGTACAATATATTACTGTAAGAAAGTAGAATATATTACTGTAACAAAGTACAATATATTACTGTAACAAAGTAGAATATATTACTGTAACAAAGTACAATATATTACTGTAACAAAGTAGAATACATTACTGTAACAAAGTAGAATATATTACTGTAACAAAGTAGAATATATTACTGTAACACAGTAGAGTATATTACTGTAACAAAGTGGAATATATTACTGTAATCATCATTATTGTTTCACTTTCCTCATAATCACACTTCAGGCACTTACACAGGTGACTGCCTTTTGGTGATAGCGATGAGGAGGCATGCTATGTATATGCATGTCAGCAGTTGTTTGAAATGCACGACTCTGGCAGTTTGAATCTCTGTTTTCATCCCAGTCTTACACCAGAGGGATGCATAGGCAATCTTTTTTAGGGGTTAGGGAGACTGGCAGTTCCCAGATAGGACCTATATATCCAGATAACAACTGGTTTATTAATTTATTATAAGCTATTGTTTTGTTATTTTTGAACATTAAGCCTTGGATACATCTTCTGTCTTCACTGAAAGAAAAAAAAATAAGACTAAAATTATTTCTTATTCATTTTTTTAAGTTCACTGTTGGATTAAAAGGTTGAGAAGATGCTCTAAAATACATTCCAGACCATCCCATAACCCTATGGCTTCTTGGGCCCTGGCTAATTTGAGTTATTTCCTAAATGGTTATTACTGTATTGTCTTGGTCAGGATAGGTGTGTTGAAAAGATGCAAGGAAAACTAAAGCGGAGCAACACCACAATTTCTTTCCTCAATCATAATTTCTGTTCAAGCCATCACTGGATGAAAAGGTTGTGTAAAAGCAAAAACATTTTTTTAAATGCACTTCAGAGCATATAGGAAGTTATAGCTTCTTGAAAAAGCTGAAGAGTAGGGCAAAATTTGAGAAAAAGAAGACACAAATAATGTGCATGATATGGGGAGCCCACGATGGTGGTGGGGGTCAGGTGAAGACTGGAAGATATGTATGTGTTGGGGGGGGGCTAAAACAGTAGACCCAGGGTGCCATTTCACCTAAGTCCAGACCTATACATTGAGTTGTTGTAATATATCATTGTTGCAGCTAAATGACAGTAACTCTAAATGTCCCTTTGTGAGATGGGCCAACATAGTGTGGTACACAGGCCTGTTGCAAGAGTATTGTAACTACAGGTCACTCTGTGAGGACTACTCCTAAAAGTTTGCATCATGAACTAAAAGGTTGCTTAGGAAGGGTGGCAGTGACAGGGTTATATATAGATATTTGTTTTAATCCTTTGTGCACCACGTACAAATAAGGCACAATTAAAGTAGTCCCCCCCTCGGTTTCCAGTCTGCACCTGATCCTACAGTCTCCTTAGTACACACTGTTTTGGCCTTCCATAATTGTTCACATAATTCCTCTTTCAAATTTGTCTCAGCATGTAATAAGTCATATCTCCCATGGCAACAATTTCCATTGACATAAGTAGTTATTCAGAGATTAGTGGTGTGGACTGAAGTGAATGACAGCAAACATAATGCTGGCTACTGTGTGACCTTGAACAAGCCACTTAACCAGACAGTGCTTGAGGGGCAACTGAGAATTTGGGCTAGGGTCCTATGGACTACAAGCCTAGTAACTAGCCATGAACTTGTAAAAGTAAACTGAAAGGCCAGATCTATGCTCAAGTTAGAAACTAGAAACCTTTATTAAAAAAAAAAAAAAAAGTGGTCACTGTTTCTTCCTTTAAGTAAGGGACCATACATTTATTTAGGAGCATGCAACTAACAAAAATCATAAGGAATGATGTATAAAAATGTACTGACCTTTACCAGAGATTCACAAACAAAGCATGTATTTAAAGTAGTGTGTTTCTAAGTTAATGGCAAAACTATGCTAAAAGAAATTGCTGTATAATATCATATTACAAGGATACAGAGTGGACTGTGGGAAGCAACAGTCTACACAAACATAGCAACTCCCCCCGTATCATTTTGGGATAAAATAAATCAGAAAATGATACAAATCACACAGAATGATGGTAAGATCTTCATCAGTGACAGTCAGAAAATCAGGATTTTTGTTTGCTCATTCTGACCAAATAAAGGAACATTGCATCTTATTTTAAATATCCCAATGATCATCTTAGTGACCTTTCTAATGATAGAAAAATGTTCGAGTTATAGCCCTGATTACACTATTTGTAATTCTAACACACTAGTATAACAACAACACAGAAGCAGCTTTTGCCATCTGTTTAAACACATCCAGGCTAAACATATGTAAGGAACACATCCATGTCATAAAAATGGCAGTTATTAGTATCTTTGTATACCAATTGTGCCATAGCTACAATAGTCGTATTATTTCAATAAGCCACTCGTATGGACAAAAATACATGGATTTTGCAATTTTTAGTCTACTCACACTGAAGCAAAACAGTGGTGGGAGAATAAAGTAAAGAAACATTTGAGAACTGCATGAAATCAGATACATGAAACCTGTCTTTATAGTAAGAATCTGGTGAGGCTCAGACATTATTTTTTTAATTTTACTCATTTAACCAGGAGAGTTACCTGGTCATTTTGACCCCAGGCCAAAAGGGCAAATGCAACAAACAGATACTTCAGAGTAGCCAACAAACTGTACATTTATTTATTTACATTTGTTGACCGGGAATGTTCATTTTTGGGAGGTATGAAAAAACACAAAATGATAAGTCATTTAAAGCTTATAACTGCACAGGGAATATCTGCAGATATGAACCCAGACAAAAACTGAAAATCAGAACTGAACCTCAGACTCCTCATCTGTGAGACCGACACTTTAACCCCTAAGCCACTGTGTTGCCAAACAAATTAAATAATGCACAGTTATACTCCTCTGATATGACAGAAGGCCAAACTAAAACCCCATCAAGTCCTGTTTTGCAATGCTGAAATTATAACAAGGCTGTAAGCATGGACAACTTTCCAAGCATTTGTGCATTTGTTTGTTTAGTCATGCTCATAAACTGATTGCTTTTCACAGTTTCGTATATGTTTGTTTGGCTAAGAGGTAAAATGAGCTTCTGACTTTGTTTTAAAAAGCATGCACACACACACACACATGCACACACACAGTTCTCACACAGTTTCATGAAGCATTACTGAAATTCATCTTGCTGTTACTAATATTTACTTCTGACAACAGTATTTTCCCTAAAACCTATTAGTACAGACGTAGTTTTTCCTTCCTGTAGCATGACGTCAGAATTACCACTACTGTGCAGAAGAAGTAATTTAAATAAGGGGTCAATAAATTGTGATTTATAAAACAGCACATATTTTCACTTCCTATAATTTTAACATGTGCAAAAGTTTCTTAATCGTAATCATAAGCATTTGAGAACCCAAAGAAGATATGGCAAAAGAAACTAGTAAAAGACCCTAACAATTTTAAGAACTTTTAATTTTAATACAAAAATATAAGCAATTTAAAATTTTTGTTTACAATTTAAAATTTCTTGACAACATAATCACTCATAATTCATTAACACTGTAAGGCACAGATGTTTAGTTAAGACAGCATTTAACAGAAAGTTTATTTTTTTCATTAAAGCAACAAGTTTTACAAGTAAAAATCTTTTTTGTGTATGTATGCACAGTTTATTAAATTGAGATTGCTTTATAAGGGAACATTGAAGTCTGGAAATTTGCAAACATGGTACTATTCACTATTTTAAATAAAAACATGTATTTTAGATTTAAATTCTTGTAAAACGTCTGGCAATAAACTCATTATCCAGGTTCCAGAACTGCATCCCCCCAACAGGCATGCTTGCCAGGCTAACTCTTGTTGAGGTATAAAGGCATCATGTTCAAAGCAAGCCAGATGCACGTATACACAGATAAGTGTGGCATGACTAGTGCTTTGACGTTTTGGCCTTTTATGGAAATATATTGCATATTCCTATTTAACTATGCGGGTGGTTTGATTACTGACTTTTTGTAATCAAAAATTTACAGCAAGAACTTCACCTATCAAATGTTTTGTGGTCAGAGCATAAGGATAAACACCACTCACTAGGTAAGTTACCAGAAACATAGTGGCACCTCAGGCCTAGCAGTGTGATCACTTTAGGTATGCAAATGACTAATATGGAGTACAGAGGTCCTTCAGAATGGATAGAGAGTAGGTAGAAAAGGTAAAACATTGTAGATACATGATTTATTTTGTGTTAACTGAGATGATTTGACTTTTCACAGGAGTATCAGGAAGGGAAACACAGCTATACCATGAACAGCTTTACATGAAAAAGCAGTGTGTACTAGTCTTAAGGAAGGATAGTTGCCGTATATATACAGGGTCTGTGGTACCAATTCACAGGATAGACCGTTAACAGCTAGACTTTGGAAGTGTTAACACTATATAATATATCACTAGGTATAAACTCGAAATCTGAATTTTAGATCTTTGTGCTTATATCGGTTCATAGGCAAGTACCAGCTGCCCTTATAGGCCATTTTAAGCCTAGCCAATTTCCTTTTTTGTGTCTGAATTAACTATCCCCTTTGGTTATAGATTAGCCTTATCCATCCTATGGTCGATAATTATATAATTACCCAATGAGAATAACTGAGATCATACCATACATAATTTGTGGGGACCCACGCATGGGATAAAGCATTCAGGAGCTGCTTCTGTCCATTAGTAGTACAGGGGGCAGTCCTGGGGTAAATGTTCTGTTTCCCATCCATAGATCCAAGTTGTGCTTGAATATGAGCAAGGGATGAACTTTTTTATATGGATGGGTCATCTGTTTCAGAGCAGTAGTACTCTCTGCAAGATATACCCGGTGCCTCCAAACTGTTCTGTTGATACTGCAGAAGAGGTTTAGATCCCTACACGGAGTATTTCTGATGTCATTTTACATGCTGATGTGCAGTAGGTCCATCCGTATGGGGTCAGAAGAGGCCTTGTGTGCCAGACATAGGTCACCTCTTAGCAGTCTGCAGAATATGCAAAGTGATTACTTTGGGATCAGGCCAGGCATACACCAGAGTAAGTCACACCAAGAGCAAATACCTTACAATCAGGGTATGCTTACACTGGAGTAAATCAATTACACTGAGAGAAAGTCTTTTGGAATCGGCCCCTAAATTGTTGTCTCTTGCTACATGGCAACTATTACCTAAAGAGATGGGTGCTAGACACTGACAAAGAGAGGAAATGTGTAGTGTGCCCCTGAAAGCTGTACTCAAATGAATGTTCAATCTCACTTGAAAAAAAAACCCAGAAATTAATTTACTGATAAAAGTATTTTTAACTTGCTTTACATTTACAACACAATTTAAGAAAACATGATGCCTTTTTTGCAGACAAAGCCCTTAGGTTAGATACACAGAGATAAATAACTGTTTCCATTCAGATTATGCAGATACAAATGACAACAAATCCTATCACAGAGTGGAAGTCACTTTTTCTTCACGTTACTTGCCTTCATTTTATATCTAACATGCTTCCAAATTGTGAAACACATGGCATTGCATGTAAACTACCATAAACAGAAAGTAATGGCATAAGGCACATATGATTTTATAATAAATTCATGTAGCAACAGCTGAATTTGTATGTAGTCATAAAATAGAAGCATACTATTTAGTAACTGCATATGCGAAAATTAACAAACATAAATCACTTCTGCTCACTAATGTGAAGCTATGGATTTTCCCACAGTACTTTTAATCACTAAATCAGTTTCCATACTCTATATTATGTTAAAAACGTCACTGTATTTGATCCTGAAACCAAGACCTCTCTTGTATTACTCAAGTGATATTTGATGCAAATTCTCCTTATGTAAAAGAGTTTTGTAAATATTTGGTCTTCAGCAAAGCACCAATGGGAGCAAATATACACAGCAGTGTAAAGAGTTATACAAAATATACATTTTAAGGAAATAAATAATGGTAACACTGTAGAATGTTACATAAAACGTGAAGTATGAACCACCATATAAAAAATCACATCCAATAAGACAAAAATGTTTACTGAGCAGTCCTGTCATTTGCACTCTGGTTATATACAAAAACTGGGCAAGCAGAATCCCACTGCAGAATATATGGCAACACTGCAATATAACACTGTCATTAGATACACTACTTTTAATTTGCAAAACAGACCAAAAACTCACCTGCTAGAGTTGTACCAAACAAAACAAATATGACAAGTAATGGCAAAGAGCATATCCATAGATTCTAAATGAAAACATTTGTCTGTGTTCAGAAATATCTCTTTTCACATTCAGCTTAATAGAATTTGTAACAAGAATGTATCAACTACAGTGATGTGATACTGTAGGCATTATGTTAATGCATAGCAAAATATAGTGGTGTATTTTGAAACAATGTGTAACTAAGGAGAGATGTATATGTAATTCTGCTACTATTGTAAATCGGTTCTGCATCATAAAAATGTTTAGTCACAGTAGCATTTGTTGTCTGTATTACATGGCACCATGACTTTTGTTTTAGTGTTTCAGTGTTTCTTTGGAATGCTAGCAGCTGCCGTTAGTCAAATGTGTAGCATGTCTGGAAATGCATGTATCTCTCGGCATCTCTTCCTTTATTATTGATTGCTACACAAGAGGAAACAATATAATTGCATAACAATAAAATTGTTTAATGCAGTGGCAAGTAAAACTAGAGAAATACACCAGAATAAAGCAGTCAGAGGGTGAGACAAAGAGAAGCAACTTTAATCCATCTGTCCTGGTACCTCGGCAGTTTGCCTTCAATGGAACAAACTTACAGACATACACATTCTCTTTTATATATTCATCAATTAAATAATTAATCAATCAAATCATCAAATATTTGAACCCTATCAACACTATTACATATACAAACTTTTAAATACTTATTTTCTTTGTCAAAATAGTGAATACTAAATATAATTTCTGAATATTGCATAATATAATATAAATGATTCATGTCATTTTGATTTTCACAATTTTTACGTATAACACTAATACTAATATGCACACTCAGAAAATATGATTTGATTTAAATACACTCAAATTACAATAAGATTCAAAAATTGCAAAACACTAATAAATTTCACCCACTATCCAAATTCATCTTCATTCATTATCCAATTCATTTTGGAGCATTTGAGTGACATTAGGAGGGGTAACATGGAGAGCCCAGTAGCCACTCATTTCGTTAACATGCATAATGGCAAAAGTGAGGGTTTTGTATTTAGTGTACTTGCTAGACCCTATTTTTGTACAGGTAATTTCAAAACTGCACTGAATAGGTTAGAGCAGAGGATGATTTTAGGGTATCACACATTATTTCCTGTTGGGATGAATTTGGATAGTGGGTGAAATTTATTAGTGTTTTGCAATTTTTGAATCTTATTGTAATTTGAGTGTATTTAAATCAAATATCAAATATCCAATATCATATTAGTATTAGTGTCATACGTAAAAATTGTGAAAATCAAAATGACATGAATCATTTATATTATATTGTGTAATATTAGAAATTATATTTAGTATTCACTATTTTGACAAAGAAAATAAGTATTTAAAAGTTTGTATATGTAATAGTGTTGATAGGGTTCAAATATTTGATGATTTGATTGATTAATTATTTAATTGATGAATATATAAAAGAGAATGTGTATGTTTGTAAGTTTGTTCCATTGAAGGCGTACTGCCGAGGTACCAGGACAGATGGATTAAAGTTGCTTCTCTTTGTCTCACCCTCTGACTGCTTAATTTTGGTGTATTTCTGAAGATTTTGATGTTTTGTTTTGCCGTGGTATTGTTATGCAAGTAAAACTAGATCCAGCATTTTAACAGAAAAATAATGGTACAATTTTGAAATTATAACAGGAAAAGTTGACTGATAAGACTACATTTAGATAAAGATATGGTCCGTGTAAAATTGTAAATGTTGCAAATCTATGTTTTAGTAAAATTTTACTACCACTTTTTGATAATAGTACCTTATATTAAAAAAGGCAGAAGAAATCATTTTATTTACATTTTGTTAAGTATTTCAAGATACATTACAGAACGGTGTGTGTGCATTTTAGTAGGATCAAATTAAAAATACAATGGAAAATGGTCGGCCCTGCAGTTAATGCAGTGAGCTTTGCTGCTATCCAGGAAATCCCTTTATAGGAGGAAATCAAATGGAAGCTCTTGTGTATACGCACGGGGGGAGCACATCAGGAAATCACTTTATAGGAGGAAATCAAATGGAAGCTCTTATGTATATGCACGGGGGGAGCACATCAGGAAATCACTTTATAGGAGGAAATCAAATGGAAGCTCTTATGTATACGCACGGGGGGAGCACATCAGGAAATCCCTTTATAGGAGGAAATCAAATGGAAGCTCTTATGTATACGCATGGGGGGGAGCACATCAGGAAATCCCTTTACAGGAGGAAATCAAATGGAAGCTCTTATGTATACGCACGGGGGGGAGCACATCAGGAAATCCCTTTATAGGAGGAAATCAAATGGAAGCTCTTATGTATACGCACGGGGGGGAGCACATCAGGAAATCCCTTTATAGGAGGAAATCAAATGGAAGCTATTATGTATACGCACGGGGGGGAGCACCTGTATCAATACATGACATCATGATTTCCCTGCATCCTGCTCTTGCCTATAACAACAAAAAGGTAGGAACGGGGTGGGGGGGCTGTCTGATTGTAGTTACACAGCAAAAAAACATGAAATCTTGTAGAAACAGAATCCAAACAAAACTCCGATGTCACCACAGGTTAAAATTTATTAGGAAGCTTTCAGGTCTACACCCTTCATCAGCACATAATCATGATAAGCCAGCCATACAAAAACATGTATGGCTGGCTTATCATGTGACTGAATTTGTCCTTCTATTTAAATGCGGAGAATGTTAGTCTGATTATGTGCTGATGAAGGGTGTAGACCTGAAAGCTTCCTGATTGTAGTTACAACCAGTAAATCAATACTGCCTAAAATAATGCAAAAAGGATCTTATATGAACTGTGCTCAGGCAGCAGAAAGCTACATGATGACCTCAGCCGTGGGAGAACAGTCATGGTGTCCATCCAAAGATGGAATCTGTTGATGTCAAAGAAAGTCAAACAGTATATGTACAGTTTGCACATCGTCAAGACAAACAGCACTTTGTTAATAATATTGATGAATTAGATGTTGTACCATAGCTGTTTGGCTATGTCATTTACTTGAGCTTCAGACTAAAGTATCTACTTACACTGACCACTGTGACCACAACTGGTAAGCAGCATAGGTTTGTCAACTTGCATGTTAGCAGCCCCCCATTTCAAAACTAAATATATTAACTCTGATGCCAAAATACTCAGAAATAAAGCAAATACTCCAGTTTGTTTTAAGCCCAAGCAACTGCTTCCATGTTGGTATATCCTTAAATGTAAAACATTCATTGAGTCTTAGAAACAGACCACTACATTAATAAGGTAAACCTCTCACCTGCTGTACTTTATTGGCTGCATGTAGAAAACTTTACAGGGAGATCTTACAATTATGGCTTAAAGGGATAAAATGTATACTGTAATTTCATTTGTATTGCAGAAATACATGCATAATTTCAATCCAATAAGTTTGTAAATGTATACAATCAAATCAATAGCTATAGCACTGCTGTTTGGTCAGCAAAAGCACAGAATTACATCTATAAAGATGTATTTAAATTTGTTTATATCTGCACTTCTAAATATACTTCTCAGCCTTTAAGCTCACAAAATCTAGACAAAGCCAAATATTATGGGGGGATCAAAGACTCAAAATCAGGAACAAATTTTAAATATCACTCTTATAAACTTACAAAGCACCTGCAACAGCAGGTTTGGAGTTAGCATGCATTTTCTGAAAGATATGAAGTCTGAAAATGAAATGTAGAGACTATTTAATAACTTCAATACTTAGTGACTTGTCAGGAAACCACACATTTTATGAGGTACAGCCCGAAAATATGACACAAAAATCTGGACATTCCCTGAAAATATGGACAGTTGAGAGGTATGCCTTCAATTATATGACTAGCAAAAGTCAGCTTTCTAAAAACTCAACCCTTAGACTGTATTATATTGGTAAGTAAAACTGATTTATGCATCTGTGTTTATGTCTCTACCGGATGCTGTAGTCTCTATACATGTTTCTTTGGTTTTTCATGAGATCTTTGGTTATTTTTCAGTATAACTTTTATATCATTGGTTACATCATAGAAACAATCTTAAGCTTTCAGGAGTCTTCAACATTTGATTGAGTCAGACAGGGAGCTGGGGAGAGAAAGTTACATCCAACACATTTACAAACAAAACAAACTGGTATATTAACTCAAGCTACAATAACAGGGTCAAAAAAATTATGCTTAGGAACTTTAAACTACATGCAGACTTTTTGGGGAAACTGTTAAGTCAGGCTCTTGTGAAAAAGGTCTTACTCATCAATGACTCGAAGCATTAAGCAACTATGTAACCAAAGCAGACTGTGAGGAAGAGATGCCAAAAACTACAATTATGAGGTTGAAAAAAATACATTTTCCACTCCATTTAAGTTAAAACACTGAAATGTTACTTAAAATATGTGCAGGAGATAGCTAGTACTACAAAGGGAGTCATTCAAACAGATAATTAACACTCTGGAAGAAGTAGAACTCAGAAAACAATGTGTACTTCAGATGTAAAATGTTGTGCACTGCAAAAAACAGTAGCCTTGTTAAAAAATAAATAAATAAATAATGTATCTCATTACAGCAGTCCATAACAGCACACTTTTGTGTATGCACAAGTAAAACAAAAACATTTGCCATTTACAGTGATACTGGATAGCAGTACTACAGGAAAAATCAAGTATTTTTTTTATTATTATTACTTTTAGTTTTTGGGTACAGCTAACCTTTCATTTGTCAGTAAGCTTAAAAAGAAATGCATCAGCAATGGGGACATGGAGGGTGGGGAATGGGACCACAGCAAAAAAAAAATACATATATATATATATATATATATATATATATATATATATATATATATACACATATATATACATAGGTCTAGGACACATGCTTGAATAGCATATGTCCGAATCACAAAACATTGAACACACATACATGAAAGTGCTTAACATCAAAAATCTAAATTTATGCAGGGGGGGCTTTACCCCCCCGCACCCCCCACACACTCCTACTTTATTATTCTCACTCCGAGATCACACTACAGTGGGGAAAAGGGCATTTTCCCTTACCTGCACTGTAGTCCAATGTACGAAACAGGCACACATACACGGAAGTGCTTGTCGATGTTAAGCGCTTTCGTGTATGTGTGTTCGATGTTTTGCGATTCGGACATATGCTAGTCAAGCATGTGTCCGGATCTCATGTATGTATGTGTGTATATATATATATATATATATATATATATATATATATATATATATAAGTTTAGGCTTGCAAAAAAATAAAAGATAAAACAGATTAAAATACTTAAGGTAGAAAAAGAACAATGATGACATCTAAAGAAAAGTTCAGCTTTGAAGCGCACATTGCTCTAAAAGTAACTACACTGCATACAAGTGTTAAACATCAGGTTCAAATAAATCTAACAGAGCAATGCTAATCTGCTTGCATCAACTTAGATGAATAAAGATTAATTTATTACAACAGCAACTATGTTATCTTTAACTGCTAACAGAGGGAGCTTCTTTCTCCCTGATATTCCTAGCAGCAGGACCAGACTGACTTTACCTGAGGCTCTGATATCCATGCTGAGTACCCACCAAGTGACTTGAATACTCACTTTCAGCCACAGAATCTAGAAAGGGCTTATTTTTAGTGTTGGACAGGTAATGTGTTTAATCCCACTGTTTCAGCGGGTGTTTGATATTATTTGCATGTTGTGCTTACTATTCCTGTCTTAGTTTAGCAGGAATTCTTACTGACCCGGAACATCTCACTTGGGGGTCGACCTTTTTCACATTTGTTTTCAGGTTCAAACAAACACATAATGCAGCCATATTTTCATGAAATGTTTGTAAATCTTCCCTTAAAATACTTATAAAACAAACTGCTTTTATTATCATTAGCTTGTGCAAGTCTCATCAAAGCAGCCAGCTCCTCATCTCAGTCTAAATAAGCATTTCTGTTCTAGACAGCATGTTAACCTGAATTATTAACAATGGGGCATCTTCACAACTCCCAGCTGTCCATATTTTAGCAAATATCCAGATTTTTACCTCATATTTTTGGTATAGTCCTCATAAATGTTGTGTTTGTTCTGGAAAATCATGTAGTACTGATGTCGTTAAATAATGACATAGATGCATGTTTCAGACTTCATATCCTTCACGGAATGTATACTAATGCAACACTTGTTATTCTAGCAACTTTCTAAATTTATGAGCACAGTATTTTAAATATGTCCCTGACTTCAGGCCTTTGTTTCCCCATTACTTTTGGCTTTGTCTAGAATTCTTGCAGTAAGACGTTAAGGGGTGTGGATATCTTCACAAAGGTAGAAGCATTTCAAGCCTAAACACTGAAAAATATTTGTTTCATTGAAGCAAGCAGACCATTACAAATATGGGAACAGACTTAGAAAAGCAGTTCACTGGGTGCACACCATAAGCTCCATACCTCTACAGGAATAACAGGACCAAAATTCTTGTGAACACACACTATTCCAAACACAAAGAAAGTTAAGCGCTTTTGTCTCCCTCCCTCCCGCTTAACTTGCTTTGTGTTTGGAATAAAGTGTGTTAGTTTAGTTTGTTCGTCTTAGTTTGTTTGTATGTTATGATGCTATCTATCCTGATGTGTTTCTATGTATTAAAGTAGCTAAATCAAATGCCTCACTTGTTTGTCATCGATGTTAGAGAGGGATGAGTGACATGGTGTCAGAAGTGGGATGTCTAAAAGGACATAGAGAAAGAAGAGGCATGTCTAAAGGGCATAAAGTTAGAGGCAGCGTGGCTAAAATGACGTAAGACACTTGCTTGGAACCGGTGGAATATACAGCAGTGAATCATCCATGTAATGTGCATACCTCTCAAAACAGGTCAGAAACTGATTTCACTTATTAAAACTTGCTCAGCACTATTTTTTTCTTTTTGCAAAATGTGAAACAAGGCATACAGAATGTTCTAAATGATATTCGCATAAACCAATATGTATGATATTGACAAAATATTCAAATTACTATGGAAAATGTTTGAAATAAAGTATCCACATAGCCAAATGGGTAGAGTTGCAGCCTCATGAGCAGTAGGTGCAGGGTGTGAATACATGGAAGGGGATATAAGTATTTGCACAAGGTGGGAGGTTGGCATAATGGTTTAGGTGCTTACCTTACAAACACAAGGTGTAAGGTTTGATTCTCACATAAGGTAATTGGCTAGGCTTAAATGGCCCCTAGGGACATTTAGCCTAGTACTAATCTATTCTTACTGTCTGAATTGCATAAAATGAATAAAATAAGAGTAAACGACCGCATTTTGCAAAGCATGTATTTTTCATATTAAGTAAAGATATCTGAGTTATCAGAAGTGTATAAACTGTTTGGATGCTTGTGCAATGTTATGGTAAAATTATTTTGCAAAAGTAAAGATACTACAGGGCATATTTCACAGAATACAGCAATTACAGAGCATATTTCACAAAGTACACTATTTTGAAAAGTTTATCTTGCCTTTGAATGTTATTACAAGTTCACAATTTGTTCATACATAGTTACAAAGGCCACATTTTCAGTGTGTTTGTGCATACTTTGTGTGCATGGCAGATGGATTTTGAAAACCCAGTGCACTTGTGTTTGGCAGTAATATTGCTGAGAACTGGAAAGTGTTTGAGCAAGAGTACAACATTTTCATACAGGCTACATTTTCCTGATAAAGATGACCATACAAAGGCATTTGTTCTGCTTAATTTAGCTGGATCAGATGCCATAGAAAGGGAACGTTCATTTGTGATGCACCTGATATCTATTACAGGAGAGGGAGAAACCATCATATTGTTGTACTGGCTGAGTGAAGGGAGGACCCAGAGTGCTTAAAACGTAAATTTAGAGAAATGTGCAATCCCCAGACAAATGTTACAATGGAAAGGCACTTATTTTACACAAGGGGTCAGAAGCCTGATGAAACTTTTGCAGCACATATATCTGACCTGAGAAACAATGCAGATTTGGTGATTTAAGCGATGAGTTGATAACAGACAAACTTGTGTGTGGTATAAAAGATGATGCTGTGAGAAAGCTTTTGCTTCATGACAGTGATTTAACTTTGAATAAGGCCACTGAGATTTGTCATTTATATGAGCTCACAGAAAACCACACAAATATGCTTACAAATGAGAATAGCTCTAGAAGGCCCAGTGATAAAGCTCATGTCAATGGTATGCAGCACATAGTTAAAAGAAACAGGCCCAGGCACATGGCAGCAACAGTAGCCCCTGCATCACTCACTGATAAACTGCAGAACTTTCTAGCAAAATAGTGAGTCAGTAAACTCGAAAGCATGGGTCCCAACCTAGTTTCATTGCCAAATGTCATAATTGTGGTGGAAGCCATTAATCTAAAAGGGTAAAATGTTTAGCTTTTGGTCAACAATGCCACAAATGTAATAAATGGAATTAATTCAAAAGGTTTTGTAAATCAAAAGGCCCACGTTCTTTTATTAAAAGGGAACATTTTTACAAAACAAGTTGATCAGTTAGAGAGCTGCCACCCTACTATTTATGTTGAAGGTGTGTCAGTGCTTCATGAAACAGTTAATGTGGCAGATTTAAGGGAATGAATGAAGTATTTTGTACTGTTTGGATAAATGGCAAACCCATAGAACTCAAAGTTGATACAGGTTCCAAGTGCAATGTTATGTCAGTAGAAACATTTGCTAGAGTATGTAAAGTGAAAGGCTTGATTTGGCAAGGTGTGCAAAGCTTGTTGGTTATGGAGTTGAAGAAATTCAAACCGAAGGCTCAGTAGTGCCTTCATGTTACTCTGCTGGAAGAAGCTACGACTTGTTATTTTATGTGGTCAAGAGGAACATTCAGTCATTATTAGGGCTTAGAGATAGTTTGAAAATGGGACTGCTTTCATTTAATAAGGAAGTCCATCATGTCAGCTTAAAAGACCACTATTCTAATTTTGCACAGTACATTTTTTCTGCCTATGCTTATTTTTTCAAAGACAAACTAGGCAAGCTTCCAGTTGTGTATTCCATGAAGTTAGACACAGAGATCAGTCCAGTTATCAAGCCAGCATGTAAATTTCCAATAGCTATGCAAGAGAGAGTCAAGGCCGAATTAGATAAAATGGTGCAACAAGGTGTGATTTGTCCACTTGCAACTCCAACTGAGTGGGTATCTTCCATGGTGGTAGTTCATAAGAAAAGCTCAGATGACATCAGAACATGTATTGATCCATAAGATTTGAACAAAGCACTAAAAATACATCATCCAATATGCACAGTCAAAGAAGTTGCAGCCTTGATGCCAAATGCCACTGTTTTTTTTCTGTTTTAGATGCCATGAGCTCATTTTGGAAAATTCAGCTTGATAAAAATTCATCATTGTTCACTACTTTCAGTACTCCATTTGGCAGGTACAGATTTTTGAGAATGATATTTGGGATAAATTCTGCAAGTGAAGTTCAGTGTGCAATGGAGCAAATTTTTTCTGGGTATCCTTGCGCTATTATAGTAGACATACTAGCAGGAAGTAAAGATGAAGCAGAGCATGACAGAAACCTCAGAAAAGTTCTGGAAATGGGCACATCAAGTAAATCTTAAGTTCAAGCCACAGAAACGCAAATTCAGGCTACAAGAAGTTACTTATGTTGGTTATTTATTTAAGAATACAGACCTACAACCCAACCCTTCAAAGCAAACAGCCATTCTCGAGATGCCAGCTCAAGGCAATGTTCAAAGCCCTGCAATGTTTTCTTGGCATGGTTAACTACCTAGCCAACCAAGGTATCACGCACGTGGGACAGGCGTGCACGGTCCCAGAAAAAGCAGAAACTTGAAACCAAAAACGGACCAGCACATACAGGATAGTAAAATAAAATTTATTGCTCCATAGTTGTACAAACAACCATATCAGCGGTGGTAAAAACCTCTGCTGAAGCAGCAAACCGGTTTCGGCTAATGTTAGCCTTTCTCAATGCCTAATATCAAATAAAGTAAATGAAAACATCCACCATGTCGGAACCTTTATATAGTCCCACTCTTAAAGGGATATGACCCCTGTGTAAATAAATACATATGTTTATAATATGCAAAACACTTTATGAGACCAATATCAGTTTTAAACAAAAATATATGTATCCTACAAAGTTATAACATAATACAAATATAGAAGTATAAACAATTAACTGCACATGTTTGTTAGTATATGCAGATAGTATGAAACAGAGAACATAGGAATACCATGCCACTCTAAATGTAATACAAATACACATGCATATGTGGTTGGCATATATTGTTTTATAAAACTAAATAATGCCAGCCATAGTGAATAATTCAATATTTCATGTTGCATGGTTACCTACATATTCCAAAATTGAAAATAGGATAAAAATATATTTAACTCAAATTATTGGTTCTAATGTGTTCAATCCTGGCCTAAAAGACCCCTAACCTGATAATCCATTTGTTCTCCATGTCATTGAGTTTCTGATGCCAACCTGCTTTAAATTTGCGGTGTAGAGTAATTCTATCTATAATGACAAATGTAAAGGTGGCTGAAGGATGTTCCAGGGTATGTTTATATAAAGCATTAGTGGTGCATCTGTTCCTAATGGCACTCATATGTTCACATATTCTCAATTTGACAGACCTGGAGGTCTGTCCAATGTAAAATGCAGAGCAATTACAAGTTGCCAAATATATGGCCCAATCAGAACTGCAATTGGCAAATATCCTGATATCAAAAACCTGAGATGTATGTCTTCTTTTCACTACTGGGGACGCTTGGCGTGAAGACACTTCTCCACGTCTAGCCACGTCTGTTCATAGGAAATTTCCTCAGTACAACACTCTGTTACATGCGGACAGCTGTCATCCACGCCACATCATCCAGAATATTCCCAAATCTCAATTTATGAGAATGAAAAGGATATGCTCTTCTTCACAGGATTGTTCCCTTTTTTGTGATGACTTATTCAACAGATTTGTTGATCGTGGTTATAAAACATACAACATTTCTAAATCTTTGAAGACTATCAACAATTTACCTCGTTTTGAACTATTACAATATAAATCTAAGCAACAAACTCAGTCTGGATTAAAGAATAAGTCTATTTTGAGGTTAGTTACCACATTTGGGGCCAATACCAACCGGTTTATTGAGATAATCAATCAACATTGGGATATTTTACGGTCACACGAAATTTTGAACCGTATATTACCTGAGAAATGTTCTTTTTCCTACCGTAGAGGTAGGAATTTAAACTCTTTTTTTACTCATTATAAGAGATACACTCCACATAATTCTCTACAAACCACCCTAGGGGGACAAATACTTAAAGGTAGCTTTCCATGTGGCCATTGTTCTTTTTGCAAATATATGCTCAAAACTATGGAATTTTCCAGCAAAAATACATCTCAGGTTTTTGATATCAGGATATTTGCCAATTGCAGTTCTGATTGGGCCATATATTTGGCAACTTGTAATTGCTCTGCATTTTACATTGGACAGACCTCCAGGTCTGTCAAATTGAGAATATGTGAACATATGAGTGCCATTAGGAACAGACGCACCACTAATGCTTTATATAAACATACCCTGGAACATCCTTCAGCCACCTTTACATTTGTCATTATAGATAGAATTACTCTACACCGCAAATTTAAAGCAGGTTGGCATCAGAAACTCAATGACATGGAGAACAAATGGATTATCAGGTTAGGGGGTCTTTTTAGGCCAGGATTGAACACATTAGAACCACTAATTTGAGTTAAATATATTTTTATCCTATTTTCAATTTTTGGAATATGTAGGTAACCATGCAACATGAAATATTGAATTATTCACTATGGCTGGCATTATTTAGTTTTATAAAACAATATATGCCAACCACATATGCATGTGTATTTGTATTACATTTAGAGTGGCATGGTATTCCTATGTTCTCTGTTTCATACTATCTGCATATACTAACAAACATGCGCAGTTAATTGTTTATACTTCTATATTTGTATTATGTTATAACTTTGTAGGATACATATATTTTTGTTTAAAACTGATATTGGTCTCATAAAGTGTTTTGCATATTATAAACATATGTATTTATTTACACAGGGGTCATATCCCTTTAAGAGTGGGACTATATAAAGGTTCCGACATGGTGGATGTTTTCATTTACTTTATTTGATATTAGGCATTGAGAAAGGCTAACATTAGCCCAAACCGGTTTGCTGTTTCAGCAGAGGTTTTTACCACCGCTGATATGGTTGTTTGTACAACTATGGAGCAATAAATTTTATTTTACTATCCTGTATGTGCTGGTCCATTTTTGGTTTCATTGTTAACTACCTAGGCAAGTTCATTCCAGACTTGAGACAACTTTCAGCACCTTTTAAACAGATGACACATAAAGCTGTATCCTGGTCTTGATTAGAGCAACACCAAAGTGGATTTGATGTCCTGAAACAAAGAATTGCTAGTCCACCAACTCTCAGATACTATAATGTTCACAAATCAGTTACATTTTCCTGTGATGCTTCGAAAATTCGTCTTGGTGGAGTCATTCTACAAGAGGGTCAACCTGTTGCCAATGCATCGAGAACTCTTCCCCAAACTGAGATGCAGTATGCCCAGATTGAGAAAGAGCTTTTGGCAATTGTCAGGTCCATGTTTGAAGTTCCATGATTATGTTTATGGTAGACCTGTCCAGATCGAAACAGACCACCATCGTCACAATCTTGAGAAAGCCTATGCATTCCACTTCAGCCCTACTGCAACATATGATGCTGAGATTGCAAAAGTATAATTTTAATCTTGTCTACAAGAAAGGCAAACAACTTTATCTTGCTGATACATTGTCCAGATCACCCAGAAACACCACAGAACAGCACGAGAATGAGAACCTTGATTGTGAAGACATAGAAGTAAAAAATTTTTCTTCAATGCATCATGATGAGCTGAGAGATCACACAGCCACAGATCCAGTTTTACAGAGGCTTAACCACTTTATTAATCAAGGATGGCTGTCAAAGCAATCTAGTTTACCTCAAGAAGTGCAACCTTATTTTCCATACAGAAATGAGACTTTGTCTGACAAAAGTATCATTGTGAAAGGTCCAAAAGTAATTGTTCCAAAGTCCTTGCAAAAAGAGTACATTGCTATCTTGCATCGTGGTGACCCAGGAACTGATTCTACCAAAAGAAGATCGAGAGAGATAGTATTTTGGCCTTCTAAATCACAAGATATTGAAAGAGCACTTTTATCTTGTTCCATGTGTAATAGTACAAAGCCAAATCAACAGCAGGAACCACTTCAGCTAAACCAGAGGCCTGAACTACCTTGGTCAACAGTAGCCACTTGACATCTTTGAATGGAATTGTCAACATTATTTGGTGTTAGTAGACTCTTACTCCAATTGGTTCGAGATTGACTTACTTCCTAACCTAGCATCCAGTACAGTCATTATTAAGATGAAGTATCATTTTGCAGTGCATGGTAATCCACACAAATTTATTTCTGACAATGGCATGCAGTTTACAAGCCAACAGTTCAGAAGATTTGCTGAAGAATGGGACTTTATTCATGTCACAAGTAGCCCTGAGTACCCGCAGTCAAATGGTTTGGCAGAATGTGCAGTTCAAAGTGCAAAGCAGTTACTAGAGAAATCAAAATGAGAGAATAGTGATGTTTTCCTGAATCTCTTGAATCTCAAAAATGTTCTTCATGATAAAAATCTTGGTTTAACTGCTCAGAGACTTCTGTCAAGACAAACCAGAACCACATTACCAATCAGTAGTCAGTTGTTGGTTCCATGTGTCAAGATCAACAGGTCAGTGAATGCCAATCTGTTGAACAAGCACTTAATCCAGAAGTCCTACTACAATAGGACCAGCAAACTGATCAATCTATCACGAGAAGGAGAAGTGGTAAGCATGCAGACATCCAGAGGTTATGATCAGATTGGTGTTGTGAAGAATATTTGCCAAGAGCCGAGATTGTACATTGTGGAATCACAATGATCAGAGTTTAGGCAGTAGTGGAAACATTTGAGAGTGGTGTCCAAGCCTATACTCCAGCATATAGCCTGTGAGAAAGACTATCTCAGAGTGAGTTGTCCAGTGTTCCAATTCCTGAGGAAGTTCCAGAGGACATTCCCATTCCTATGATGAATCCAGAAGTTCCTGATATGACTTGTGCATTACAGACTGTCCCTGTTGCTAAATTTGGTCCAAACTGTTATGTTACGAGATATGGTTGCATCTCTAAACCTTACAACAGATATGAAGCAGCGTGGACATGAACACTGGGTTTTGTTTCTAATGTATTATAGTAAGGCATGTCTAACTCGAATATTGTTTTTTTAAAAGGGTAGTCTTTTTAAGAGGGAGGATGTAGATCAATGTGTGTGTGTGTATGTCTCTTTAAGAAGCTATCCAAGGGCTTGCACAAGTGTATAAATACTGAGCACGTGCAAGTCTGACTGCCATTTTGTAGTTCGCTGTTGAGATGTAAGCATGTATGTGAGTAAAGTTAGTCTGTTAACTAGTTTGTTTGCATTTTATGATGCTGCTATCCATCCTGATGTGTTTCAATGCATTAAAGCATCTAAACAAATTTCCCCACCTGCTTGTCTTCAATGTTAGAGACAGACGAGTGACATATGAGAAGCTGTAAATTTCAATGGCACATTCTGTTTACACAAGACCTGGACTGATCTGATGAATATTTTTAAGTAACCAAACAATTCACTGCAGTCCTAATACAGATCCTCATTTCCATGAATGCAGAATTTCTACATCACCGATGTCAAACTTCCTTGTCTCTTTTACAAATTTGCACAGCCTGGAGTAAATGAATCAAAGAGCATTTCAGTTTCTTATAGCTAAGACTGTGGCAAGAGTACACACACTGATTTCTTACTAGCAGTGTTGCCCACAGATAAATAAATTAATTATTTAATAAAAAGGTAGTCAGTACAATAAAAAGTCATAGGCTTTCTCAGAAAATGTATAACAGGCACTTGGGAACTTTATTCTGTGTTACTTTTTAACAGTCATTTAAGGGAGGAGTTAAAATTATTTTTCAGAGACATAAATTATTATTATTTTTTTTTTTTTTTGCTAAGAATATTTGGAATTCAGTTTAAATTCCAGTCTTGTACATTAAGAACCAAATTTCAAATAGTTAAATGCAGAGCTGTAGCAAGGTCAATTAGTGCCTGTGCAACCCCCACAACTGATGCCCCGAAAAAAATCCAGAATCAAGGGTAGATGAATGCAGAGAATTAAATTATTAAAAGAATGTGAGCAAGATGAAATGAATCAAATAATAAGTTATGTATGACAATTAAAAACAAGATGTTTTGTAAAATACTAGATATAGGAATACTAAAGAATCCAAAATGGAGGTCAGACTGATGCCATACTTTTGCATCATGACATACATGTGGGTACTGGCTCTAAGAATATATTTGTCTTGTACTTACCTAACACTTGTAGACTCTGTGCAACAAAAGAACATTTCTGTGCAGTGTGCAAGTAAAAACACAAATGCAGTCAAAACAATTGTCAAGATACTGAACGTAAATATGAACAAGAACTATTTACTGAAACTGTTTACATGGAATGACTCGATGCTGTGAAGTCTGAAAATTCATCTGAGAGAGAAGAAAGAACTTTCTTCATGATATTTATATTGTAACTAAATTCTTTGGAAGTTCTATATACCATAAGGCATGCAGATTATTCTAAAAATGAAATAGTACTCTATAAATACAACATAAGGCAACAAATAATGCTATTATTGCAAATTAAATGTCTGTGTATATGTATATAATTATTACATTATTCTTTTATAAACAATTGACTGAAATTTTTCTTTTCCTTAACACTGCTTTGAATAAGTGAGTAATTAGCAATGTAAACTTTACCATATTTAGTAGTAATTACTTGCATCCCTGACTGTGACAGAAAAGTCCTTTCTGACAAGCTCACTTAACCAGTTAATAAAGACAGTAAAATAAATTAGCAAACTCATGGCTTCATGTCAGTTGACTCTTTCTACAAGTGCTGATTAAGCTAAGAAAAATAAATAATGCATAAATAAATAGCTAAAACAACTTTCAGTGAACCTTGTTTTTTTTTTTTTTTTTTTTTTTTTTTTGCAGATGACCAGCCCTCCTGCATCCTCATGTGAGGGAATACCCTTTACATGATCCAGATTTATATATACCCAATCTAAGATTTCACAACAGCGGAGAAAAAAAGAAAATCCCACTGTTGATGAAAGCTGCTTCAGCCAAATGACTTTGCTTGATCGGGATTGGAGAAGAGAGTCATTGATCAATTCAGAGGTTTCCCAAACTCATCAGAAATAAAGCTATACACATATACAAAAACCTCACCTCAGAAGCAGCAGACAAGCATATCACTACCTGGCTCTGCAGCTGATGTAGGGTTTCCTTCCCTTCTACTGTAAGACTCAGAGTGAAACAACAATTCACATTGACAAGATAACACTGTCATGTGCTAACTGCCAATGCAAAGTAATGGTAAACATGCAGTTCAGCAAATGTGAAGTCATAGTTGTGTCTGTGTCTCTAGGAATTTTATATATGGATATAAGGGAGGTACTGATACCTGGAGTAAAGAAAAGGACCGCAGAATATGTAGAGACAAAGGACATGATAGCATTCTCATTTAGGTACATATTATCATAGAAACCTATATGGTGTAATGTTTTCTCTGCCTACATTAAAATATTGTAGTTACTTGGAATGTTACCGTTGGTAAATACAGTTATGTTACTGTTTTATATGGCTATTTGTGAATTTCGTTTTGAAGCTTTTACTCTTAGGCCTCCACTGAAAATGGGTCCTTTGTCCAGATGGACTGCCCTGGGTACACAAATGTAAAATAAATAAATAAATAAATTGTTGTTTATAGTTACTCTGTACTGAACATGGAGATGTATGTCAGGTCACTAAAAATGCCCTAAAATTAGGCCATCACTGACAAATTGCACTAAACGCAGTGAATGTGTTTCCTTCAAATCTGAAACTAGAGATGGCTGTGGCCTTTGTCCTTGCCAGCTATACCCATGTAGAAATATATATAGGGACCTAGGAAAAGTGTTTTGCAATAGTCATGCTTCCATTCAGGAAAAGTGTTTTGCAATAGTCATGCTTCCATTCTTACTTACTGATAACTATAAGCTCTTAAGAACAGGACATAACTAAAGTCTGTCTACTATTGCAGAAGTCACTGTTTATATATATATTTTCCCTTCAATTCCTAAATATATATATATATATATATATATATATATATATATATATATATACATGAAAGAGACCCTTATTATGCTTTGATTTTTGTCAACTGGTAAGTTGAACTTGCCCTTCTGGGACTTTTTTGGACGAGACAAGTAAGATACTTGCTGCCTATGGAGAAAGCTCATGGTAGTCAATCAAGTAATATGTTTTTATGATGTGAATGAAAACTGGAATACCTGATGCAGACTCATACAGATATTGGGAGAATATGCAAATTCAATGTATAAGACCACAGGAGAGAATTGGACACTTGAGCTGGTCAGCCAGAATCTCAAACCAGGGAGCTACCAGGTTGCATAAGCCTGAAGGTTATTGCATGCTACTATTACATCGAAGGAGTTTCTGATTAGATTTCTCAAAGAAAATAAAATGTCTAGAAAGGAATCATGTTTGCAACTATGTCATCATCACTACACTGTGCAGACATTTTCAAACAGGGATCAGTGTGGGAATAGTTACAAAGTTGGAAGAAACTGGAATGTTACAAGTAAAGAATGTGGTGTTCCTAACAAATGGTATGTTCTGACCATATCTGCCAATGATTATATGCAGTCTAGGGTCGAAGCAGCTAAATATCCATATTACATTTCTACAATGTCACCCATCCTAAACATTGTATGTTACCAAATCTGGCCTCGGGTATTTTGTCTAAGTAAAACAGCTAAGCTCACATTTACCCAATAGGGTAAAGACTCCATTGATGTCTTGTGAACATGATGTGTATACAACAGCTTAAAATATCAGGATACTAATACTGTTAAACACAGCATTAACATTAATAATCCAGTTATTTGGCATTATTTACAAGGCATAAGGCACAGACAGTAACAGAAACCTTCAGATGGGCATTTTCATTTATTTAATTTTTAGCACAGTGGGACCACCTCTGATGAGTAAAACTGGGTTCATTTTTATCACTAAAAAGTCTTTACTCAAATTAAAACAATTTAGAAGTGTACTGTATCCAGTGATTCTGGCAGCAGCGGTGCAGCAGTTAGCATTGTCGCCTCTCAGCAAGAAGCTCTCCAGTTCAATTCTCCATTGGAGCACCTTCTATGCGGAGTATGCATGTCTTCCCTGTGGTCAAATGAGTTTTAAAGACATGCAGGTAGGGGTGTGTGTGTATGTGTGTCCTTCTATGAAGATTGGGGGCTAGGCTGGCAACTCGACACAGTAAAAACACCACTGCCAATAAAATCTGCGGACTGGTGATCCACTGTGGCAACCCCTAACCACAAAAAAGCTGAAAGTCATTGCTTTTTTACTGTATTCAGTGATTCTGCAGTATGAGAAATTTTCATTACTGTCAAAGCTGAACTTTGGGAAGCTTTTGAAAAGGCAGGAAGGGTTATGGCTTTGCATGTTTAGTATTACATCACTTGTATTGATCTGACAGCGAAGGATGTTTTTGTAACTTTAAGAACACGCAATATATGAGCAGTCCTAGTGGTCAGCACCTAGTCCACTCAAATCCAAGGCCAAATAATTCAACTATCATAGTTTTTTTTTTTCTGGCAGAAATAGCACATAACGTTATTTCTGAACTGGTGCCCACAGTTTTTACAAAATACTTCCTTTATGGCATCATAATAACAACTGACAATATGTAAACACAGATATCAATCACTGAATGTCAGGAATGTCAAGGTAGAGAGCCTGCTCAGTAAATGAAGTGAAGAATTCATTTGAGATAATGTGATCCTGTCCCTTATGTTCTCCATGTTTTAGCCAACAGCTGGAATACAACATTAAATGCATATCAGAACCTACAGTTTAAATAAGCAGTCAATGAGCAGTATAGTATCTCCCTTTCAGCAAAAAATCAGTAAGCAAATGCTAATGGAACTGTCATACGTTCATGATCCCATCTGGAATTTAAAGGCTAAGTATCTTTGATGATTGACCATAATGGGATACCACTCGATTTTATTTTCAATAATGTTTCTAGACTTCAAAGCTGTGAAATGAAAGGCTGTGAAAAAAGTCAAAACTGTACATTTGACTTGAAAAAGCAAGCAGTATTATATTAGCTGTAAGCAGTAACATGAATCTTGAAACAAACAGAAGAGTCTGCTTCATGCAAAACACACCATGTTCTACATGGCAGTATGCAGGAAAATCTGCTGATACAAACATCAGCTCAGGAGTCTACACTGCTTCAGCTCACACTCTGAATCATAGTTTAAACTCAAGTCTGATTTCAGAAAGTTATTCATTACTATTTCGGATTATGTCATACTGTTTTGGAGCCCATGCTATACGTACTGTCCTAATTTCTTTACTTGGACCGATCACTTCATCCCAGCAGTACTCAGGAGAGAGCAGCAGTGTTGGTTTGTGATTTAAAAGGTATCGATTCAAATGACTTTCATCGTGCCATACTGCTTCTACGTTGTTCTTTTTATCCTTTTCAATACCTTCATAGCATGCAGTCACCAGATCGAAAACATTTGATGGTGTCCCGCCAAACACAGCAGCATGGTAGTAAAAATCTCCTTCGTCTTCGGCAATGTAAGCAGCAGAAATTGGCCTTCTTTCATAAGTAAATTTACTTTTATCTGCTTTGTAAAACCACGCTTGAATCTGAGCAACCCGTTTACCTAGTGTTTCTACTCCAAAAGAATCTTTAAAAACCTGGTCGACATCCATGCAGAATATGTAGTCGACTTCATACATAGCGTGACTTTTTATCATTTGCCCAATGATAAGCATGCGTTTCATACTGTTGTCTTGCCATCTTTTTTCTTCCTTTATTTCACTAACCCTCAGGAAGCGGCCTTGAGGAAGCTCAATATGAGGAACATTAGCAATATCGTCAGCAAAGACATAATATATAACTTGATGTCCAGTCATGAAAAACTGCTCCGCAGATATCAAAAATGTCCTTAGATATTTTTCCAGGTATCTGCAAAAATAACATATAGTGTTATTTGGGCAAATTATTTAACACTGCTTTCACAATGTTGAACTGAAATAAATTTAAAAACCTGAATTTTCAGTCATTATGTTAGTTATTAATGAAAATATTTCCGTGGAATACTTCCTATACAGAATTTCTCTGTTCTGCCTTTTTTGTGCTCTGAAGTTACAATTTCCCTATAATATCAGCAACATCCAACTCACTTGTATATGATTTTTAAAGAAAATTGGGTGCACAGTTCTTAAGATAGAAAAGTGTCAATTCCTGGCAAAAGCACTGGTCATGGGAGTGGACAGAGATAGAGAGAGAGAGTGCAAAACCCTCTGAAGACAAAAACACTCCTACCATCGGGCAAGGACATCGTGTGTATGGTCCTCTAGGACAGAAGAAAATAACAGTGTTAAAAAATCAAGCAAAAAAATGGTCAGCAAAGTGATATAGGAGGCAGAAGTCAAAGAGAAGAGATGATCTAGTGTTTATTTTATGCAATAAATCCAGAATTTCCAAACAGGGGATATACAAGAATAGCAAGAAGTCAATGGAATGAAAAACACATACACAAAAAAAACTGTCAAAAGCGACAGATAAAAACTGAAAATAATTTACTAAGCAGACCAAAACAGAACAAAAACTATACAATAAATAAACAAATAAATAAATAAACCAGATCACCTATAAGATGAAAAGATGCAATGGAGGAAGTGATACAAGAAAAAAAAAAAAAAAAAAAGAAAAACAGGTGTGAGCAAATTTCATAAAGAAGCAACGCAGAATCAGGAAAGAAAAGGAGATCAGATATGGTGCTCTATTTTTGCAGAAAATAAAGCCGTAGCAATGGATATGACCACTGTAGCTTGAAAGATATCTGAAGATATATACAGACAAACCCATCTGGATGGGGAAAATTCTTACAAAGAAAGCAATAAAACTGGAATGCATTAAAAAAGTAAACTGTGCAGTGATATGGAAAAGCAAAAACAAACTGTATGTAAACGTCATGTATACTACACCAATTTACAAAATATTTGTAATATACTCCCTGAAGTGCATGCATGGATAGCAGTACACTCTCATGGGATCATAGGAAGTTACTAGGCTATTGGCCCTGAGGCCCTTACAAGCCTAGCCAAGAATTTAGCCCATGTTCCAACAAGTCAACACCCTACGCCACTGTCCAGCAGGGACACAGGTGGAATCCCAAAGGTGCATTTTCTGTTCCCAATCCAGTTATCCAGGTTGTGCTTAAAAAGGTTTAATGAGGTACTCTGCTTTATGTGGAGAGAGAGTCTATGCCTCAAAAGGGGGAGTTTCTGGGACACAAATCTGTCCCACCAAGTCCTATTGATGTCACATGTCACAGACAAAATACTCTAAAGACAATGACAATCATCAGTGTGTATATATATATATATATATATATATATATATATATAAATATATATATATATATATATATATATATATATATATATATATATATATATATATATATATATATACCCCTAGTTAACAATGCTAAAATACAGGAAGATATTCTGTGCTGGGCCTCTTCAAAAATCTTTCATGAAACCATAGTATTGGGTGATGTTAACACAGAGTGGAAAATCCAGCCAATAATATACATCTGTTCAAGTTTACCCAAATTATAACCACACCAACTAGATACAACAAAGTCATAGCCAGATAATCAACCCTCAGCAGGATCTTAACATCTTCTCCAAATAAAATCTCATTCCATGGAACTCTGTCAGACAGCATAAGACATCACATAATTCTACACCAAATCAACAAGCCAAAACACATCATTACAGCCTGGTAAGAAAACTTAGAGAGTTTTCATGAAGACACTTTGATTAATAAACACATCTCCTTAACTGGGCATCACTACAGACTCTCCCCACAGATGATGTTGTCTGTGAGTTCAATAAAGTCTTCCTGGGTCTTCTACAATATTAGCCACCCTCAGAAAAAAATAGTCAAAGCCAACTCTGCCACATGACTATCCTTAAGAATTAAACTCATGAAGTAAAGAGACAAATCATAGAAGGTCTGGAAAAAAAGTAAAACAGGTTCCATTTTAGTAGTATAGAGACAACTAAGAAAACTAATAAAGCAACTTATCACCAAAGATAAGAAAGCCTAATACTGAACCAATGAAACATACATGTTAATAATCCAAAACTGTTTTGGGCCTCTGTCAATAAACTCAAATCC
Organism: Protopterus annectens; assembly: GCF_019279795.1. Taxonomy (NCBI): domain Eukaryota; kingdom Metazoa; phylum Chordata; order Ceratodontiformes; family Protopteridae; genus Protopterus; species Protopterus annectens. The sequence continues at coordinate 101,161,859 of NC_056750.1, read as the reverse complement.
AGGACAAGCTACACGGCCAACACCAAACACACAGAAATAAAATGAAGCCACAGCCAATGAGTTCAATATCCACTTTAAAGAGATTATACACTCATTACTAAAACAGGTGATTAATCAAGCTACTGATGTCCCTACTCAATCAGATAACCTCCTTCAACATTTCTCCTAACAATCAGTTCCCACAGATACCATCATAAATACCTCAAAAAAATTAAAGCGTAGTACACAACTGCCTGTGACAGTCTACTTGGCAAATATCTTAAAACAGTGGCTGAGGCCTACTGTATATCTAGTTTAGTTTCTGAAAAATTGATTGATATCTGAAAATAAAGTCCCCTCGTTATGGAAAAAATAATTCGTTATTCCACTGCACAAGGGTGGAATATACATACAGATCTTTCAAATTCTAAGCAAATTGCCTTCTTATCACCCCTATCAAAAATATTACAAAAATGTATCCATATGCAACTTCTCAATTCCTTAATAGAGAACCTGCTTCGGTCTTCAACCCAACACAGTTTCCATCCTCATCACAGCAAAACTACTGCTTTCCTGAATTTTTATAATACTGTCAACACCCCTGGAAATGCTGGAACCCTAGTCTCCATCATCTTCTTAGACTTATAAAAAGCTTTTAATACTATTTCTCACAAGAAATAAATGCTCATCCTTAGGACTCGCCAGTTAAACCCTGCAATGGTTTTATAACTACTTCTCAAACAGAGTACAAGCAGCGAAATGGGAAAATGACTTCTTCATTCTCTCGCCTGTAGCTGCTGGTGTTTTACAAGGATCTAGACAAGGACCCTGTACATTTTGACTTGCTCATAAATGATCTTTTATGCTGTTACAAAAAATGATACCCTAGTTCAATACACTGGTGACTCGACCTTAATTTGCTCTGCCAAATCTCTCTCTGAACTCCAAGACTTGGCACAACAATCCCTTTCTATTTAAGTGTGGCTAAATAATTCACAACTACTACTAAACCATAAAAAATTAAATTACTGCCCTCTCCCACAGAACAACAGCATTAACTATCATCTCTGCCAACAAAGTAAACCACACAAATTACTGGGTGTCATCATAAATGTCCAGTTAAAAACTGACCACCATGTATCTCACATGATTAAAAAAAATCATCAAAAACTAGGTATATTATACAGAGCAAAAACCTACCTCACTGACATAGCCTCTACTGTCATACTGTCATCCTTCATCTAAACTGCAGCAATATTCACTAACCTTCAAATCTCACAACTGGCCAAGCTTGAGCAATGTTATAATACAATAGCCAAATTTGGAGTAATCAACAGAACACACCACTGCCTAGCCCTCAGAGAATTCACCTGATTAAAACTACCATATCACCTAGCTCTCTCTCATCTACCTACAATATACAGACTTTGCTATAAACCAAAAAACTGCCTAGCCCTTAACTTAATGCAATATTACTCCCACAATAGAAATTTATGGTCTAACAGAAAAATCACTAATCATTATAACAAAATCCTCTAATACTGTAGGTGAGACTCTATATTCAAATAGTGCAACTAAACTATGGAACCACATCCCAGTATCGCTGAAATCCATTCAGAATTTAAACTCATTTGAAGTAATACTAAAACTTCAACTATCAAACCAATGGATCTGCTCCTGTATATTTCCAGGATAGATGCCACTGTAATCTTCAGTATGCCATATCATCAAAAATTTCTCTTCATTTAGAATCACGGCCCACAACCAGTCTTCACCAGTACCCAAAAGGTTTTAGTACCATCTCCCAGCCATATACATAGTTTTGTGATTCTGCTTACGCTAGACATCTGCATTTCTAATATAACCTTATGATAGCCATATATCTATAATTATCTATGTACCTGCTTTATACCCCCATGTCATAACTGCAACATTAACGTTTTTTGCCTTACCAAGTTCTTTACCTCCCTTCCACTTCTTTGAATTTCTAAGCACTATTATATATATATATATATATGACAAACTGACTAACACACCTCATGCTCAATGTTCAATATCTACCAATGCATAAATACATTTTATACTGTAACAGTTGCATTTATTTCATATCAATATAATCTACTTTGTAAATAACTGCGAGTGTACATTATTTAATGTACATTCATGCAGTTACTGTCTGTCTCTTTAGAAATGTTCGTAATATTTTGGAGCTTTTCTACCCAGACCTCCACCTAAAAGTTTTCTTTTTTTTTACTAAACACAATTGGGCAAGCCCTGAAATAAAAACAGAACATAATAAAATAAAATAAAGCAAAATAAAAAATAAGTTGAAGAGCTTAGTGTGGAAACACCAACTATTCAGGAAATAATACAACAGACAGAACAGAACAGTTTTACTAAAGATTTACAACAAAGCAAAATTTTAGAAATTTCATCAGGAGAATTGGTTGAAAGTCCAGTTAGGATTACAAAGCAGTAGAAAAACAAAGAGAGAAAGAGGCACTAATAGCTAAGAAGAGATTATCAAAGATAAGATATAACAGAAATAGTTATATTAACATATATATATGAGAGAAATGGAATACAGAAAGTGTATTAGACCTAGAGTCTTAGGAGACTGATACAACAGATAAACACAATAACTTGGACTGACACGAAAGAGGGAGATCCTCCTGATGAAATGAAAAGCTATGCTGCAGCTAAATTAAGAGTAGATAAAAGGCTACCATAAAAATGCAAAAATAATGCAAAAATAAAGGGAAAAGAGAACATGTAGGATGCCACAGTGAAAATCTTGATTAAAGAGAGCTACAAAGCAACTAAGGTTAAAAGTAACATTACCAGAAGGACACAGAAAAGAGAACAGAGCATTAAAAACTCATAGAAAGACGGATGCCATGAAAGCAACAAACATTAAAACAGATCAGACTTTATCTTGCATCTCTACTCAGCACTAGGAGGAACTCTCAGAATGTAGAGCAAAATATACAGTTCTGGCTTAGGTGTCTTTAAGAGGACATGAGATAGAGTGCATTTGTGAGATGAGAGGAAACTGGGGAGGCTGGGGAATTGAAGTGGGAGGGGAGCAACGTTTACAGTGTTACTGCTTAAGCAGGAGCCAATGAGTCTGTGCATGCTCAGGTAGAATAGAGGCTTACTCGGGTAACTGAACTATAACTGGTACCCTTAGGAAAATGGCTAGAAACATCAGGAAGCAACAGATCTTCCTCAAACACAGGTACCAAGGATGGGCACGTGCACCTCCTTACTTGGGGGGGGGGGGGGTAACTGTCCAGAAAGTGAAGCTGCAGAAGACAGCAATGTTTTGGTCACCTGAAAGAGGACAAAGTCAGGAAAGAGCTATAGGAGAGAGAGAGTGCCTGTAAGGGCAAGGCAGAATGGGCTACTACTGAAATATTACTTTAAACTAGACTATCTTAAAAGACCAAAAGGGAAAAAGGCAAACAACAAGAAGGCAGTGCTACAATTCTGATGGTTCCTCACCAAGCAATACGCAGCTAAATGCATGACCTGAACAATGTGGCAAAGAAATCATTAAAAGAATACATTATCAGTTGAAGTCTTGTTTTAGTTAGCAGGGGTAGATGCAGTACTTGTCTGTCACCATTAGTGTCACAGCTGCAACTGGGGTTAAACAAATGCAGCAATCACCTGAGACAATAGAATAAATTGAACTGATAGAGTACTGAACCACTCCTTCAGAGTCAAACATACCTACTTTTCTATCATATTCATGTTCCCAGCACATTCCTGAGCACTATATCCTGTTTTAAATTGTTTCTAATCTATCCATATTGTATCTAGCTGTGTAAACCTGTCCATTTCCCTTCAGAAATAGGAATCCGCTCCATTTGCAACTCCATATATACTGGAACTCTGAAAGTTATCTTCTACATCTACTTGTCAAATTACATATTTTTATGCTGTCAGAGTCTAACTGGCTGAAACGAATAGGAAAAACAAATATTTACTAGAACTGAGTCAGGTGTCTGCACCATGGGACAGAGACATGATGAATTCTGTCCTTCTGCCATGCCAGATGCCCTTCCTCCATGCCAGATGCCCTTCCTCCGTGCCAGATGCCCTTCCTCCATTGCCTTTACTCCTTCCCTCTTTGCTCTCCATCTGTTCTTCTCCCTGATGCAATGCAGCCTTATATTTAGGCATTTTATCCTCTTATCTGATACATCCAACAAAACAACTAACTATATGTGGATTACAAACACCTACCCCTAGGGAAGTGCTGTTCCTGGTTCTGTTACCCTTCCCACTGCTGACTGTCTTCCTTTTCCTTGCAGCACTATTACACAACCCAGTGGCCAACTGTATTTCTCCATGTTCAGAGATATTTTTTTTCAAACTGTCATTCTTACTCCCGACTCATTGGTCCTGTCATTATAAGAGTAGCTAGCCTTGTACTTGTAATTTGGAAGAGTAAAACACAAAATTCTGGGTAAACAAACAAATCCAAAGATTGAGGATTGAGATTCTATTGTTATCTAGAAAAAAAAGCCTCTCTATTTTTTTTTTTTTTTGCATGCATGCATTAATATCCTACTTTTAATTTTTCCAAGTGTTTTGGGTTTCTAATAACATGGCCCATTCCTAAGTCAGGGTACAATTAGAGCTCATGAAATTAGTATCACCTCATTGTTTGATGTTACCCAAGAGTGCTTTTTCTCAGCACATGCAATGTGTCCAGAACTGTCTCCTTCTGTAGTTCATCTCGGTTGGTTTTCAGGTGCAACTTAGATCTATGTGTAGGAAACAGAAAATGTACCCCAGAGCTGTCCGCTGAACTAATAATGGACAGACGCAGCTCCTAAATACTTTATCCCATGTATGGATCCCCTCAAATCATCTATGGTACTATTCCAGTCATTCTAATCAGGGGTAACATACAATTATTGACCATGGGATACGTAAGGCCAGTCTATAGCCAAATGAGATAGGTTATTTGGAGAACAAAAAAGGGAAATTGGCTAAGCTTAAAATAACATGCAAGGGCAGCTACCTAATACTTACCTACAAATCTATGAGTCAGGTCAATGAGAAGAAAAAACAGTAATAATAATACAGAAGGACAAATAACGCATGCCAAACTAAGACAGCTGTAAGAAAGTACAGTTGTGTACACTTACCATAAATGTAGATGTTTGAGTGTATTCACTGTTGCAGTCATTACATTTGGGTAATCTGCTGGCAGGTTTCCCTCAGTCGGCCTGATTAACAACTTCTTGGGTCCTGCATCGGTTGCTGTCCCTTCTTCCATGACGTCAGGTCATCAGGGGTATAAAACATGCAGCCAATGCCATTACATGAGTTTTTCCTTCCCCAGATGTCAGGTGCCCCCCAAATGGGGAGCCAAATATTAAAGTAATTTAAAACACAAAAATATACCTCCAAACAAAAACAAATACATCAAAAAGGCTTTTAAGCATAGTAAAGGAAAGTAGAGGTAAAGTAAGAGAAAAACAGGGGGTTGGAGGGAGGGTAACCAGGACTGCAACAGTGAATACACTCGAACATCTACATTCATGGTAAGTGTACACAACTGTACTATGTTCTTCATGTTTCACTGTTGAAGTCATTACATTTGGGTAGATTCCCAAAGCTATGGTTGGGAGGATGGATTTATACAGCATTAGGACCAGCTATAAGGCCCTGCAGGACTGCAGTGGCAAAGCCAGCTCTGGATTTAGAGAAAGTACAGTTTTGTACCTACCATAAATGTAGATGTCCGAGATGAATGCATCTGCAGTCTTTACAAATGGGTTGTCCTGTCATCAGGCAGCCCCTCGGTCGGCCAGATTCCAAAGTCTGGGTCTGGCTTCGGCTGGTGTCGCACTTCACCCGACGTCATTGTGGCAGTTATTCGGGTATAAAGGCATTAGCGATGCCATTTTCCTCAGTGTTTCTTGCCCCAGATGCCAGGTGCCCTCTTGGATGGCTAAATTTGGATAAATGCCAAAGTTTCCAAATAGTAGAGAGCAAACACACAAAATAAGCATGTATGTACATATATACAAACAAATACACCATAATAGATCCCCCCCAAGCTAGCTGAAGATTGGCAAATACCCTAGGAGTACCTCAGAGGGGAAGGAGGGTGGGTAATCCTGACTGCAGATGCATTCCTCTCGGACATCTACATTTATGGTAGGTACAAAACTGTACTATGTCCTTCAAGGATGCATCTGCAGTCTTTACAAATGGGTAGAATACCATAGCTAAACTAGGGGAGGAGGCAATGAGAAAAAATTATGGTGTAGTTAGGATCCCTTGCAAAACAGCAGTGGCAAAACCAGCACGGGATCTAGAGTATAGAGGTAAGTTATAATGCTTGGCAAATGTATGCACGGAGGTCCAAGTAGCAGCCTCTATAATGTCCTTGGTAGCCACTCCTCGTAAGAAAGCTGTGGTAGTGGCTGTAGCCCTTGTGGAGTGAGGCCTGATGTTCTCTGGAGTTTTCTTTCCATGGTAGGAGTAACAAAATCTAATGCAATTTCCTATCCATTTGGAGATTGTCTGTTTAGAAATTGGTTTTCCTTCCTTCCCTGCTGCATATGCTACCAGAAGCTGGTCAGTCTTTCTATTGTTTTTTGTCCTGTTCAGATAGTAGCGTAATTGCCTGTGTACATCCAAGGTATGTAAGAGCCTTTCTCCCCTGTTCTGTGGGTTGGGGAAGAATGTAGGGAGGTGGATAGCCTGATTTAAAGAAACTCTGGATACCACCTTAGGCATAAATGTAGGATTTGTTCTCATGGACACTCTATCTTGATGGAAGATCAGGAAGGGTTGCACTGCCATTAATGCCTGCAGTTCAGAGACCCTTCTTGCTGAAGTTATTGCTAGCAGGAAAGCAGTCTTCCAGGATAAGTATTGTAATTCTGCTGTTGCTGCTGGTTCGAAAGGAGGAAGAGTCAGTTTTTCTAGTACAAAATTCAAGTCCCATGCTGGCAATGGCGGTTTCCTGGGAGGTTTTACATTTTTAATTCCTCTCAGAAACTGTCTGAGCAGAGGATGCGAGAAGACAGGAGGATCCAAGCTGTATTCTGCTGAAATAGCTGATGCATGTATCTTGATGGAAGAGTAGGACAGGCCTGTATGGTAGAGCTCCGCCAAGTAATCCAGGATGTTGGCTATGTTCACCAGTGTCACATCTTGCTCTTTTGCAGCACTCCAGATGAGATATCTTTTCCATTTTGCTGCATAATTCTTTCTTGTTGAAGGTCTACGAGCCTCCAGGATTATGTCCTTAACCCTTTGGGATAAATTTGGGTTAATTTCTGTCATGTAATGTTCCAGGCAGTTAGCTGCAGAGTTTTTAGGCTTGGATGCAGAATGTTGTAGTTGTTCTGTGTCAGCAGTAATGGGATCAGTGGTAGTTTCCATATTTGTTCCCTGGACATGCTCCTCAGCAGCGGATACCAATGGTGTCTTGGCCAGTTTGGGGCTATCAGAATGATCCTTGGACGTTCCTCTTTGATCTTGAGAAGCACCTTGTGCATCAAAGGAAGTGGTGGGAATGCGTATGCTGTCAGGCTTTTCCAACTGAAGGATAGGGAGTCCACCTTCCAAGCAAGTGGGTGGTAAGTCCTTGTGCAGAATTTCTTCAACTGGTGATTGAATGGGGATGCAAATAAGTCTATTTGTGGTAATCCCCATTTTCTTGTGATGGTTTTGAAGATGTCCGGATGCAGCATCCATTCGTGGGCATCTGTTGTAGTTCTGCTTAATATGTCTGCTAGAATGTTTTCCTTCCCTGGTACATAAATTGCCTGTAACTGAATGTTGCAGCTCAGAGCCACATCACATAGGTCCAGTGCCAGCTGGCATAGAGGGTATGAGTGTGTGCCTCCCTGTTTGTTGATGTACCACATAACTGTGGTGTTGTCCGATAAATCCTGTGAAACCGCAACAGAAGGTTGGATTTCAGAAGCCGTCTCTACCAGGTTAGAAGAGGCCTCGGTAGAAGGCATGTTATCGGCTGAAGAAAGAACCGCTTGCTCGGTTTCGGCCGAAACCGAGACACTCGTGGTTTGCTTAACCGCGGTTTCAGCCGAAACCGCGGACCGCGAGTGTCGGTCCTTTTCTTTGCGTTTTTTGGTAATTTGCGTAGTCGGAGGATCCGACGGCATAATGTAGGCAAAATCTGAGCCGAATATCTGTTCAGCAAAGTCCGACCGACGTCTAAGCGTCCGTTGGTTAAAAGAAGCACAGGCTAGACAAGCTGCTACGTGGTCTGGGCCTAAACAATGTATGCAATAGGAGTGGAAATCTTTATGAGGTATTTGTTTCCCACAAGATAAACAGTTATTAACTTTCTCTGACATCGGCTGAGGCAAGAAAGAGTCCCCAACGGGGTACTTAGCTTTATAGAAGTCTTCGAAGTAGTATTCGGTAGTAGTAATCTCTGGATCTGACCGACCGGCACTTGCGAACAGCTTCTGCTTCGGGCGCCACGCGGCAAGAAAGACTGAGGAAAATGGCGTCGGCTGATGCCTTTATACCCGAATAACTGCCGCAATGACGTCAGGTGAAGTGCGACACCAGCCGAAGCCAGACCCAGACTTTGGAATCCGGCCGACCGAGGGGCTGCCTGACGACAGGACAACCCATTTGTAAAGACTGCAGATGCATCCTTGAAGGACATGAAGGGTAAATGGTAACGTTTGGTGAACGTATGAACTGAGCTCCAGGTAGCAGCTTCTAGAATGTCGCTGGTAAGAACACCTCTGAGAAAGGCTGTAGAAGTAGATGCAGCCCTGGTGGAGTGAGATCTGATCCTCTGGGGAATAGTTTTACCATGGTGCATATAGCAGAAATGAACACAATGGCTTATCCATTTGGAAACAGTCTGCTTTGAAATAGCCTTTCCCTCTGCCCCTGCAGCAAATGCCACCAGTAATTCAGATTTTCTTAGAGATTTTGTCCTGTTTAAGTAAAATCTAAGTTGTCTGCATACATCCAATGAATGCAGAATCAGTTCCCCTTTGATCTGTGGATTGGGAAAGAAAGTTGGCAAATGAATGGTCTGATTAAGAGCCACACTGGATACTACCTTAAGCATGAAGGATGGATTGGTCCTGAGAGACACCCTCTCTGCATGAAAAATAATGAAAGGCTCCACTGCCATAAGAGCCTGTAATTCAGAAATCCTTTTAGCTGAAGTGACTGCTAAAAGGAAAGCTGTTTTCCAGGAGAGAAATTTTAAGTCTGCAGTAGGAGCTGGCTCGAAAGGAGTTTTTCCAATACAAAACTGAGGTCTCAGGCAGGGGTTGGAGCTCTCCTGGGTGGTCTTAAGTTTTTGGCCCCTCTGAGATATTGCTTTAGCAGAGGATGAGAGAAGAGAGGAGGTTCTGTGTTGTAATGAGCTGAAATGGCTGAGGCATGGATTTTTATGGAAGAAAAGAACAGGCCCTTGTGAAGCATCTCAGTTAAGTATTGCAAAATCTGAGGAATGTTGGGCACTGCTGTGCTTATCCCTTGTGATTGATTCCAGGCACAGAATCTTTTCCATTTGTCAGCATAAGATTTTCTAGTATTAGGCCTTCTTGCCTCCAAAATGACATCCATCACAGGTTTGCTGAGGGATGATAAGGGTGAATTTAGGTGATTAGCCACTCTGCAAGATTCAAGGTTTGGAGCTGAGTGTGCAGAATTTGGTTGTTCTGCTGAGACAGTAAGTAAGGTGTTTGAGGCAGGTGCCATGGTGGAAGGTGTGACACATTGCGCAGGAGTGGATACCAGTGTTGGAGAGGCCAGTCTGGAGCAATCAAAATCATTTTTGGTTTGTCCTGTTTGACTTTTAGTAGAATTTTGGAGAGCAGAGGCAGAGGGGAAAAGGCATAGACTGACAGGTTTTTCCAGCTGAATGATAGAGCATCCACCTTCCAGGCTTTTTTGTGATGAGTTCTTGTGCAGAATTTGTCCAAATGATAGTTCTGGGGTGAGGCAAAAAGATCTATGTCTGGACTCCCCCATTTGCGTGTCAACATGTTGAAAATCCATGGTTCCAGTTTCCATTCGTGTGGGTCCATGAGATTTCTGCTTAGTTCATCTGCCAGAATATTCAGCTTTCCTGGCAGGAATTGAGCTTGTAGTTGTACCTGGTAGCTCAAGGCCGTGTTCCACAATGCCATGGTTAGTCTGCACAGGGGGTAGGAATGTGTATCCCTGCTTGTTTATGTACCACATAACTGTGGTGCTGTCTGTCATTATCATTAATTGTCCTGGATGAAAGTAGTCCTTGAAGGCTGTCAGGGCATTCTGTATAGCTACCATCTCTTTTTGATTGATATGAAGGTGCATTTGATTTGGGCTCCATTTGCCCTGAATGCACTTCCCTGCCAGATGAGCACCCCCAAGCATAGTCTGATGCATCTGTAGTTAAGGTTTGGGTGGCAGTGGGTGGAGAGAATGGCAGTCCCTTGTTTTGGTGGCAGGCCTCTGTCCACCATAGGAACTCTAGTTGCAGGCAAGGTATGATAGGAATCATTGTTTACAGACTGTGACAATGTTGACTCCATAAACTTTTTAAGTACCACTGAAGTTTCCTCATATGCAGTCTTGCATATGGAATTAGAAGAATGCAGGAGGTCATGAACCCCAAGGCTTGCAGAATTTGTCTTGCAGATAGCAAGGTTTTTGTGGCCACCTGTCTGAAGTAAGTTACCAAATGAATTTGCTTTTCTGGTGTAAGGTAAGCCATCTGGGCAGTTGTATTCAAGCTTGCACACAGGAATGTAATTTTTTTGAGAGGGTACCAGTTGTGATTTCTTTTCGTTTATGGTGTACCCTAGACAAGTTAGAACCCTTTTTACAAACACCAGATGTTTTTGAAGAATGTCCTTGTTTTCTGCCTGAATTAGCTAATCATCCAGGTATGGATATATTTGGATATTTCTTTGCCTGCAAAATGCAATTACTGGAGCCAGGCACTTTGTGAAGACCCTGGGCACAGTAGATAATCCAAAGGGCAGTGCAGAGAACTGGTAATACAAGTAGCCTGCTTTGAAGTGGAGGTATCTTCTGCAAGATTTCCTGATTGGGATATACAGGTAAGCCTCTTTTAAGTCTAGAGTTACCAACCAGGCATCTTTGCCTACCATAGGAAGTAACTGTTGAAGAGTCAGCATCTTGAATTCGGGAATGTCTAGAAATGTGTTTAGAGTAGATAAGTCCAGAATGGGACACCATGATTTGTCTTTTCTGGGTACCAGGAAAAGTCTTGAATAGAAACCTTGTCCCTTTTCCTCTTCTGGCACTGGTTGAATACCCCCCATGTTCATGAGGGACAGTACTTGTTTCTGGGCCTCTGCCCACTGATTTGGGGGCCGGTCTGGCCATCCGTTTGGGATTGGCAATGTGTGGAAATGAAATCTGTATCCGTGGGATACTATATTTAAAACCCATTTGTCCTGGGTTATAAGTTGCCTGTTTTTTGCATGAAGTGCCAGTTTTCCCCCCAAAGGGGCGGCTAAAAGGTAAGTGCTTGGTAAATGTAAAGGGAAGTCATTGAGACTGCTTACCATAGGGAGGTGCCTTGTTGTTTCCAGATTTGGAGGTGGAGGAGGCACCCCATTGTTTTGATCTAAAAGTCCCTTGTGACTGAAACCTGGAGCCTTTGGAATGTCTGTGTTTGGCTTGAGTGGCTCTTGAAGGAACTGGAAAGGATCAGTTCTTAGTAGGCCAGTGCCTGCTAAATCTTGGAGGTTACACTTGTAAGAAATCTTTCACAGTTTGCATAGATTTAGCTTTATCTTCCACCTTTTTTAAAACTTCTTCAGCCATATTACCAAAGAGATGGTCCTGTTGTAAAGGAGCATCCAACAATTTTGCTTTAACATGATCAGGCAGAGTTTGCTCTTTGAGCCAAGCATGCCTTCTTAGCACAGACCCAGTTACAGCAGCCCTGCAAGAGGCCTCCAAAGAATCAAAACCACACTGCAAAGTATGTTTTCCAACTTGTTCAGCTGAATGCAATAAATCCTGTAAATCTGTATTTTCCACACAGTCAGAAATTAACATAATTTTCTGTTTACGCAGTCCCATGATATGCTGTTGATATTTAAGCATATGAAATTGACAGTTTAAAGCCCTGATTGCCAAGGTTGCAGAAGTGTAAACTTTCTTACCCCATCTATCCAGTGCCCTGGAATCTCTATCAGAAGGGGTAGGAATTTTTAGCAGTTGAGGCCTTAATGCCTTTGGGACCCTGAGAAATGGTTTCAGGATCTGCAGTAGGATTTTTGAAAAGGAATTTGTGGGAGTCAGGAACCCTGTAGTATCTGTCTGGCTTACAAGGAGCCAGAGGCAGAGAATCAGGAGCCATACTAGATTCTGAAAAAACATCATCAACAATGTCTAGAACACGAGGAATAGCCAAAGGCCTATGCTGAGGAAGAAGAAGAAAATCCCTAAGTCTCTTTTTAGATTCAGAGAAATCCTGACTTTCCCAGTGGAAATGTTCCCTTAAGGTATGTAAAGTTTCCCTAAAATAAAAATCCTCAGGGGAGAAGCAGAAGGAATGGAATCTTCTGCATCTGAATCCTCATAAATAGGTATAGACAAATCCTGTTCATTAGAAGAGTCAGAAGAAATAGAATCCTGTTCAGAAGATTCATAACCAATGTCATGCCTAGGCCTCTTAAAAGGCGGGGGTTGGTTAATTAAGTCTTCAGACATTTTGATCATTTGTTTTTTAGGCATAGGGGCCTGCACACATGGCCCAGGCATCAGTTTTTAGACATAGATTTAGATTTTGGCCTTAGTTTTGAAGATGGCATTGGTCTACTATACAAATCTGTAGGCCTGGAAGCACTCTCAGAAGCCGGTGCCTGCACAGTGGCTACGGACCCAACTAAGGTAGAGACATCCGCGGGTTCCATAATTGAAGCATCTCATGGCATACCGGACTCCGAATGGGTCTCAGTAGAGGCCTGCAAATCAGAAGTAGTGGGTATCAGGGGCTGCAAAAGCGCCTCACTGAGTACCAGCGAACTGGCGACTGGCTTAGGAGAAGCGTCATCGTCAATTTTGGACCTCGACGGCCTGTCTCTGTCTTTTTCTTTGCGTTTTTGTAGGTATTCCGTTAGATTGCTAACCAACGACACTGCTGAATAATTGAATCGTGAGCCAAAATATTTAGAAGCAAAAATATACAGACATTTAATAGTGCATTGATTAAATTTAGCACAAAACTGACAGCAAGGTACATTGTGGTCAGGGCCTAGGCAAGGAATACAGTACAAATGACAATCCTTATGAGGTATTTGCTTCCCACAAGTAATGCAATCATTAACTTTTACTGACATTGGTAAGGAGCAAGAAAAAGTTTCACCAATGGGGTACTTAGCTTTTTAGTTGAAGACTTCGGTTCTGAAACTCGAAAATGAAAATTTCAGGAGTCGGCAGACCGGCACTTGCAAACTGCTTCTGCTTCGGGCACCTTGCGGCAAGAAAGACTGATGTAATGGCATTGGCTGCATGTTTTATACCCCTGACGACCTGACGTCATGGAAGAAGGGACAGCAACCAATGCAGAACCCAAGACTTTGTTAATCAGGGCGACTGAGGGCAACCTGCCAGCAGATTACCCAAATGTAATGACTGCAACAGTGAAACACGAAGAACATGTTAAACAAAATACAGGTGACGGATGGTAAGAGACAAGTTAGGAAAAAGCTATTAACAGTACAAGTCAGGCACAGTGATTACAACAGAGCAATTACAATATGTATCTGAAGATCAGTAGAGGATAATCCCATCTATTTTATAAAATCATAAAAATGGTAACAGATCATACATACATGATGGTAAATATCCCAGCACTCAAAACAGAAGAGGGACTCAGTAAAATATAAAGAGGAGCTTAATGTGGAGAAAATTCATGTTTAATAAATTAAAACACAAAGGTAAAATGATGTTAACGTCTACAGACAAAGCATGTGGCAAAAATTGTGAAATGTTATATATTATATGCAAACAAAAAGGCAGTTTATGGCGTGATTGTTGAAAAAAATGAGCAAGTACAACAGATACATAATGAAGAACATGATAACATTGTAGAAGAGAATATGAAAAAAGAATGTTGTTAGAAAACAGTTCTTTTGATATATAGGAAAAGAGGACAGGGCACAGAAGAAAATTCTAGAAATGAGGTAACTGAAGATGAAGGCCGACATGAGTTAACTTTTAAAGAAAATGAATAAAGTAATAGTATTGCAGGATGAACACAATGATGGTAAACATGGTAATTCAATGTCAGTGGAAAGAAGATTAAGGAAGGAAAAGGAAACCATAAAACCACAGAGCAAAGAAATGCAGACATACAAACAGGGAAAGAAAGAATTCCTCTGTACTCTTACTGAGTGTAAAATACCGAGAGAAGACTGGCTGCTCTACAGTGGTGTAAGCAAAAATGGTACATGTTTCTTAGGTGTGAGGCCTTTGTAAAGGAACTGCAAGATTTCAGGAATATGGGGAAAGGAAATTGTATGGAATACTGGTAGGGACACATTTTTGAATTTCAGTGTTAACAGTTTCATCAAAAATAAGGATTTGTCAAGGTAATTAGTAGTACTTCTAGGAAGGATGACAGTATTAAACTGTAATATTAGGCAATGGAAAGATATGTT